>NC_132995.1:69160538-69472438 GCF_048564905.1 Vicugna pacos
TAACTCAAAGAAATTGCTCAGCTAGCAGTGGGTAATGACTTATTTAACAAAGATTTACTGAATACCTACTGTGTGCCAGACACTGTGCTTAGCCTTAGAGATGAGAATATGAATAAAATACAGTCCCTGACTGCATGAAATTGATGGTTTGGTAAAGAAGACCTACAAATGGATAACTGCAAAACACTTAAATTGACCGATAAGCACATACATGGAGTGTTACTGTAATAAAAGGAGATACCTAACCTGGTGTAGGGATCTTTGGGACTGCTTCCTGAGTTTAGTCTTAAAGAATGAGTAGCAAACAGCAAGTCCTACTGGACAGCACAGAGAACTATACTCTGTATCTTGTAATAAACTATAATGAAAAAGAATATGAAAAACAATGTATACGTATAACGGAATCACTATGCTATACATCAGAAACTAGGACAATATTGTAAATCAACTATATATCAATTAAAAAAAAAGAATGAGTAGCAGTGGTTTAGGCAGGAGAATAAGGGAGTGGGTATTACATGCTGAAGTGGCCACCTGTGTGGGATATGTTAAGGAACCTGGACTTTCTCTTGGTCTCAAAAGGATTTAGAAGGGGAGTGATATTTTCAGATTGTATCTTAGCTAGATCTCCTTGGCTCTTGAGAGAAGGATGAATGTGAGGGAGAAGAGACCATGGTGCAGCTGCAGGAGCGACATAATGAGGACCTGAAATAAGACTGTGATGGTAAATATGGTTTCTATTGAGAAAGACCAGCAGATTGTCAGATTAAACGTGGGGTGATTTCCACGTGTCTGGCTTGGGTAAGAGTCCATAGATGACAATGCCTTCCAATCAAAGTAGGTAATACAGAAGGGAAGGCCAAACTGAAAGGGGAAAATGATGGATTCCGCTTTGGATGTGTTGGATTTGATATGCCTCTGTGTTATCTAGAAGATTTCCAGCAGAAAGTTAAATATAGGATGCCAAGGGGGTGGACTGAATGGGAGGTTGAAATTTGAATCAGCAGAATATCAGAGATACCTGAAATAATGAAGAGTGAATATTCAGCGTTTGTTTTTAATTTTAACCATTCTACTAGGTGTGAAGTAAGAGTTCATCATGGTTTTAATTTTTATTTCCCTAATGTTTAATGACGTTTGGCATCTTTTCTGCTTGCTATTCATGTATCTATGTTAGTTCGAATTATTTTCCCATTTAAAAATATTAAATTGCTTTCTTATTATTGTGTTTTGAGTTTTTTTAATATATATTCTTGATGTAACTCCTTTATCAAATACATGTTTTGAAAATACTTTCTCCCAGTGTGTGGCTTCACAGTGTTTTCTGAAGACCATATTTTTTATTTTGTTGAAGTACAATTTTTTTCTTTTTTTTTTTTCTACATAATGCTTTTGGTGTTGTACCTAAGAAATCTTGGTCTAAGTGAGGTCGCAAATATTTTTCTCCTGTTTTCTTCTGGAAGAAAGTTTTAAGTTTTCCATTTACACTTATGATACATTTTGAGTTTATTTTTATTTATTGTGTGAGGAACGGATGGATATGAGAGAGGACAGAACCGATCATTAAGAGTGTAGAATGAGAAGGCCAAAGAGTGGACGGAATTCGGGGAGAAAAGATAAAGCCAAGGCTAAAGGAAGAGGAGTTGGGCAAAAAAGATACTAAGCATTGTCGGAGAAGTACAAGGAAAATTCTGAATAATCAACACCGTCAACTAAGATAAGCAAAGGAAACTATCTTTTTAACTTGGATGAGGTCATTAGTGACCTTAGGAAGAGGATATTCAGTCAAAGCAAATCTTTTCGACACTGGAACACGTAACAAACCACTTTATAAGAATTCCCCCTGTGGAAGCTCTGGGGAGAGGTCTGAAATCCCTGAGCATTCTTAAAGTTCACTTCTCTAGGCACAGGCGGGTTTGGGCTTCCCGACAGAGGATGACTGAGGCAGATTCCAGTCACGCCCCTTGGGGCCCTCCAGAATGAAGTCTTAGAGATAAACCCGAGGAATCACTGCCCCCCTGGGAAATCAGAACCAACACTCAACACCAGGTTTGCCAAGCTGACACCTCACCAGGGAGGCAGCTGGCTACACTGCAGGCGAAAGAAAAGGCGAGGATGGGAATGTATGCACTTGGGCAATCCCAGGGAAGATTAGGGAAATCCCTTCCACCCGCCACCCCCTCGAGTGTCTGGCGGAGGAGAGGGGAAGGGCGTGGGGCCGGCTCTCCGCGGGCGAAGAGCTCCCGCACTTACCCGGTCCCGGGCTGGGGATGTTTAAGGCACAGGCTAGGGGAATCGTGGGCAGGCCTCTTCCCTTCCCAAGAGCCATGCTGGGGGCACTGGACGGACTCCCCTCGGCCGGCTGTCCCGTCGCCTCCCAGCCCCTGCAGCCTGCAGGTCACCCTAAGTCCAGGAGGGACTGGGTCTTCCCGCCAGAAGCCGCCAGCAGCCATCCCTTCCAGCTAGTCGTAAAGTGCAGTAAAGCGCCGGCGCTTTACGGCACCGTAGGTGAGGCCGGCGGCGTGGATCCTCGGTGGGCGCAAGTCGTCCGCGTAGGCAGCAGCTTGCAAACGACCGCGGCGGTTGGGAATTTGGGGCGGACAGGGACCCAGCTACAATTCTCTCGACGGGTAATTGTCCGTTCCGAGGTTTGTGTAACAAGAGAGAAAGCGGGTAGGGCTGTTTAAAAGCACTCCAATCCTTAATTAAGAGGAGTGCAGTAAGGTTCTTAAACCTCACTGCTAGTGACATGCCGTCCTTCCTCGTGCTACTTTGGTTTTCATCTTGTTCATCAGTAGATTTTAGGTATCCTCCGTGTCACTTGATTTTTTGTTGTTGTTGTTCATCTCGTCCTGCAGTCACCCCCCTCCTGAACTTTGAAATGCTTTACCTGATCGGTTTGGGCCTGGGAGATGCCAAGGACATCACAGTCAAGGGCCTGGAAGTTGTAAGAGGCTGCAGCCGAGTGTATCTGGAAGCCTATACCTCAGTCCTGACTGTAGGGAAGGAAGCCCTGGTAGGTGCTTAAGGCTCTGCAGCCTGCTGGGACGAACGATTATCTAACAGCAGATTTTTTATTACGTTAAGCTAAATTGAAAATGTAGGTCTGTTCGAAACCTTTAAAACACATCCCCAGCTCATTAAGAATTTGAGGAGAACAAGAATGAAAATCATACACCACGTGACTTGGAAAATGGAAGAGTGCTTTTTCTTATTTTACAAGTCTAATTGTGTGGCTTTCTCCAATAAATAGGAAAGTTATTTTATACTCCTGGGGATAGTTATCAGAATCCCTTATTTCATGAGATAGCCAAGAAGTCCTTTCTGAGTTGACTGCTAATGAGGTGCTGACACAGCCTTAATGAGTTGGTTATGCATTCAGGAACCAAGCTGAAAGCTTATCCCTTTGAAGTATTTCCATAGGGAATCGTAATCGCTTTTATGTCTGTATCTTATCCAGAGAGATCTCACCTTTAATTAGACATCTCCCAGTAAGGCTTATACCCATACGCTTGGGTGTGTTGAGTGAGCCTGGGACTTAGTAGCCATAGAATTTGCTAGTATGTCATACATTTAGCTGGTTCTGGTTTAAAGGCTCAGATTTTGGAGAAGGGGTCAAATTCAGGTTCATTGTCAAATTTCAAGTAGACTGTAAATTAAGATGAAAAGATGGATAGACATGTTATAGGAGGAGGGAAAGGATTTTAGAATTGTCTGGTCTACCAAGTATTCCAAAGAAAAAGGTGACCTAGAGAATTTCAGGTCTTCTGGCCTCTCAGATTCACAGTCCAGGGAATTCTGAAGGTCTCAGAGTTACTTTAAAACCTTAAAGAAGGACTGCTACTTGAATTGGCCATGCATTGAAATAAAAGCTGTGTCTAATGACCAGCTTTGATTTGTTGGCTCCAGTTTATTAGGATGGAGCCAGAGTATCTGAGTTCAAGATGATAGGAATGTTCCTCTCTAATTAGTGATCAAGGACGATTAGAATGTACTTAAATCTTCTTGAAGAATAAAGACAAATCAGTAGTTTTATAGAATTGGACCTGGCTTTTAAGTCTTTGCTCTGTCACATGATAACGTGACCTAAGATAAGCCTTTCTTAGTTTCTTACTATCTAAAGAGGACAGAAATGCCTACTTTATAGGTTCTTAGCATAGTGTCTGTCACAAAAGTATTTATAAATATGAGTTGTTAATAGATTCATTTCCAAACTTCTCTAAACCTCAATATCTTCATTTGTCAAATGGAGATAATAGACAATAAATGTGTCATTTATTAAGATGATTATATTTGAAAGTATTTTGCAAATTTAAGTGCTAGCTAAATGTTAATTCTGATTGCTATGACTTTTCTAAGTATTTCTTTTTCTAAAAACAATTGGAGAGACCAGAGAGGACAGGAAAGAACTCTGCATTGAGAAAAATGAGGCCATCACCTATTAACCTTTATCAACATCCTGTTTATCCTTACTCTAAATCTGAATCTGTCCTCCCTCCAGTCTTAGAAAATGACTGAGAAAGATGAGGTTCTCTTCCTTTTCAAGTGTAATGCCATCTAGATGTTTTTTCCCACACTTCTTCCTCTCTATTCCTCTAGAACCTTACTTTCATCAGTTACTCTTTCTTCTTTATGTTTGATCTGTATTAACATCCTTCTCTTAGCCTGAAACCATATTCAAACACAGTTGACCCTTGAACAACTTGGGTTTGAACTGCACAGATCCACTTATATGTGGATTTTTTTCAATAAGTAAATAATACAGTACTGTTTGATTCAAGGTATGTTGAATCGCAGATATAGAGGACCCATGGGTATGAAGGGCTGATTGTAAAGTATACTGGAATTTTTGACTTGAAGGAGAGTGGGCACCCCAACTTGTTCAAGGGTCAACTGCATTATCCATTCTCAAAGCTCTCCTCTTTTAAACCTCTTTTTCCCATAGTTATTATTTCTATCTCTTCTTTTTCCAAAGCTTTTTGAAAAGTATACTTTTATTGTCCCCCACTTCTGCTCATGTCTCAAGACTCCTACAACTGGATCTTCCCTTCCTCTGAAATAGTAGCTGAGAACTCCAGAGGATAGTTTTGAATTCACGTCTGGTGTTTCTGACATAGTTGGCTACTCCTTGAAACTGGCTTTCAAGACATGACTTGACTTTCTCTTGTTTTGCGCCTACTTTTCCATTTTTCTCAGTCCCCTTTGTAAGCTCCGTATTTCTCCATTCCTGCTTTAAATGTTAGTGTTTTTGTTTTGTTTTTAAGATTTTGCTCTCACCTTTGTTTTCATATGTTACTTTGAGCCTAATAGTCTTCTACATTTTGACAAGGTAATATGTTAAGCAGTTTGAAATTCAAAAGATACTAAAAGGTATATACATCAAAAGATTTCTATCCCAATTCTTCTTTCTAGAGGCAGTCATTACTAATTTCTTGTGTATCCTTTCAGAAATACCCACAGTATTTTTAGCTTTTAGTTTTTACCCTCTTCCCTGTATACAAAACCCGTCAACTTAAAACCAAGAATGAATTTTGAGTTTTACCTTCATTTTCATGAATGGAGATTAGGGCTGAGATTATACAAAAACTGTCTAATCAGTCATTGGATAATAATATAGTATCAGTTTAATATCATTTGTTGCTTTTTTTTTTTTTTTTCAGTTTTCCTTCCCTAACCTTGACTAGCTTCAATGTTCTTATAGCATGTATAATGTGGTGGTTAATTCCCCACTAAGCATTATGCTCCGTAGGGCAGTGGTCACATACTCACATTCACATTCACCACTGTTTCCCAACATCATGCATAGAGTTTGGCACAGAGGTTGTGCACAAGAAATACTTTTCAGATGAGTGAGTGAACAAATAAATAATCAAATGGTTAAGTTAAAAATAGTGTAGTACCAGTCTCTTATTGCTTTTGCAATCTCTTCCCTTTTCTAAGCATTCTATTTCAAAAGGACCAACCATTTGGTTATACTGAAGTATTTATGTTTCTCTTTAAGGAAAATTTTTTTTTAAAAAAGTAAATATTCTGTTGTCTCAGTTAGATAATGAAGTATTCCTTGGGTTAGGATAAGTCATAAATATGGAAAAATACATGATAGACGTCTTGAGGAGAGAGTGGGTTTTCTGTTGTTAAATCATTTATAAAATATTGGATAGGATTCCTGTTAGCATTAAGCTAGTGACTCCCTGATCTTTAGGAAATGTTACAAGTTCCGAAAAAACATCATTTCTTCCAGTTTTCAGTAATCATATGTGTTTTCTCTTACATAATGTGAATATAAATATTCTACAACTATTAAGTTTACTGGGCTCACAAAATTAAAGTATGGTATATGAAAATGAACGATTAGGAAAAAATACGTGGTAAAAGTGGAAATAAAACTTTTTTCTTCTATTGAAACATCATTGTCCTTTAGGAGTTCTGGAACATTATTCAAAAAAGATATGCAAAGAAAAGGAAAGGACCTTTTTTCACATTTGAAGAACAGATTCTTGTTAAGTATTAGGAAAAAATTATCAGAGTTGAAACTATAGCCTTTACCTTCAAATGCTTAATCATTTGTTCATTTACTCATTCACTTGATAAATATGATTGAGTAGCACATGCTCTTCCATTATAGCAATACTTTTTTGACATATGATATAATCCTTATATAAACTTCTCAGTATGTAATAAATAGTATTATTCATCTGTGTGTCACTTTTACTATATTTGGATTATATACTGCTCCATAGGAAATCAGTTATAAGATTCATAATCTTGCATAATAGCTGTAACCACTCCCACATGACCACCAGCACACTAGCTCACTGTTACATGCTGCTGTTCCAGTTAAGGTCAGCCTCCTGAGTTTGTTCTTTAGGGTTGAGCTTCTGGGGATTAGTTCACAAAGCAGTTTATGTGGAGACTTCCTATATATTTAGAATTGTTTTTTTTCTCTTGCAACTCTGCCTTTTTTTAGCAGGAACTAGGAAATAGAGTTTTAAATTAGTCTTTCCTGCGATTATAAAGGAATGTTTGCCAGTTCTGTAAACAGCTAAATCTTAATTTTCTATTATTTCTCATTGAAATTACCTTTTATTTTAGATAATCGTTCCTAAGGAAAATTTAATAAAACCCAACTATGATGTATATTTATAATTATTATTTAATATATTTATTCTGCATTAATCTGTTTCTGAAGTAAGGTGTATGCATACATGTTCTCTGTTCATCCTACAATGTTCTGCCTGGTCTGTTGGACCCAAATTTAGAGGTTAATTTAAAATGCAAAAAGCCTCAGATGTTAGGAGGTCTGCCTCCTCTTGGGATATTAAGATAGCCACAGAGACGGAGTTTAATTGCAACATGATACAGAATGCTAGCTCACTGATGAGTTGTATTCAATGATCTGTGTTTGGATGGTTGCCAAGATTTGCACTAACCCCAGACAAAGATTGTTTTGTGTGTGTGTGTGTGTGTGTGTGTGTTGAAATGGTCACCTGCTTCTCATTTTTATATTGGGCTTAAATCTATAGGAAGAATTTTATGGAAGAAAATTGATTCTTGCTGATAGAGAAGAAGTGGAACAGGAAGCAGATAATATTTTAAAGGATGCTGATATCAGTGATGTCGCATTCCTTGTAGTTGGTGATCCATTGGGGTAAGTCAAAGCAGATATTTTGAGTTTTTAATTTATTTACTTTTTTAATCATTAAGAATTATTTTATTACATTCAAAACTTTACCTACTGGGTCCTGGTAGGGGACTTTCTTTACCTGGACTCTGTCTAAGATTTTGTAGTTTAAACTTTTGGTATCTTTGAGATTAATGAAGAAAATCCACTTGGGAAGAGCATCATCATATGTACCACTTACATTGGTTGTTAAGTGTCAGCTCTCAAGTTTGCATCATTGCTTCTGCTGTGTTTTTAGAAAGTCACTTAGGGTGTTCAATAACCTAACTAGTATATCATTATTAAGTAAGTATATTACATTATCGAGAGTCATAGATTTTGCAGGTAAGTGCGAGTATCTTCTGCTTGCTTTGTCCTAGGATTCTCCCCCCCTTTTAAATCATCTACTGTTTAGCAATACTGCTGTTACTTTACTTGCCTTGCATTTATTATTTATCAAGCCTCAGATTTTGATTTCTTATATCCATTGGGAGCGCTGCACTTCCTGGTTACTAAAAAGATGGGCTTCTACTTGTCTAGTCAAGCATCATTAATCTCTAATATCAAGCCAAACAGAAAAGTTCTTTGTCTCCAGCTGATGACCTAAGATTTGTATCACAGATTTAAGGAGCATAAGGACACTTAAATCACTATGAGCCCAAGGACATTTTTCAAAGCAGTGGAGTTACATATGCATGTATCTGTCAAAAAGAAAGTAATTCATATCAGTATGAGGTGCCAGAGATTGTGTATCATTATTACACTTGATTGCAAATGACACTGGGTAATCATACATTTAAAAACATTTCAATAGTTTGTTTTAGCCTCTGACATTGTTTTCTTTAAAGACCTTCCTCCAAATTATTAGCACCTATGGTCCTTTTTTTTTTTTAACACCACCAAATGGTAAAAAAAAAAAAAAGAAGGGTAATGAAAAATCCTATGTGTAAAATGTCTTGGCACTCTTGTGGTCTTTTCTCATTATCTCACTGACTCCTGCCAAAATCCTGTGTTTACTATAGTGACACCTTCTGAACTTGCCAATCTCCTGGCTTGTTGGTATCACAACTCTTAAAGTCACCTAGATGAGTAATCTGAGTCACTTTTGACTTTCTTGATGTCCAGTCACTGACAAGGTCCAATAAACCAATGCTACTTGAAGTGAGATTTGCAGACTGGTGCCAGCCCACAAACTTACTAGTCCACGATGAGATAACTACAAAAGTTGGAAGTAAACGTTAGAAACTTTTATAGCAGGTTTACAAGGTAATTTTTTTCTCTGCTGAATCTAATAATAAAAATTTGAAGCTTGTATTTTATATTATTTTATATTTAATTTTCCTAATGCTTTTTTTTTTGCATTTTACAAAACTAATATTCCATGACAATTTAGAACTTTAAAAAAATATTGGCCTTTCAGCACAGTTTGAGAAACACTGCTACTGACTTTTCTTTTACGAAGTTTTTCCTATCCTTTCATTCCTTTCTACTCTGGCAGCCTCTGTTCTACCTAATCCAAGCCCTCATTATACTAGTTTAATACAGTAGCCTTTTACTTGGTCCAGGCATAGACTCTTAACTCATTGCTTAGGCTGTGGTCAAATTCGTGTTTGTAAAACCACAATTTTAAAATCTTACCTGGGCTCAAAATTAGATCATTATTAGCTCCATCATTGGCCAGACATGAAAAATACTGTCCAACCTGCTCTTCTGTTGGCGTCTTACCTCTTGTTCTGAAACCCACACTCATGCCAACCAGTTTGCCCTTCCCCAGTTATCATGCTTTCTAACTGTCACACATTTGTTCAAACTGCTTCCTTCATCTGTAATGCCTTTTGCCCCATTTCTGGCTGTCAGAAGGCTACCCATCTTTCAAAGCCCAACTTGGCGATGTAGTTCCTAATTACCCCAACCAGAAGTTATATCTCTTCCTAATTGCTGACATATTATTTATATTTATTTTCATATATTACCTCACAAAGTTTTTTATGTGTATATTTACTCTTAAGATTTGTAGGCTGTTTTGTTTTTATCTCTTTAGCTCCCCTTATAATACTTTGCTTATAGTAGACATCAGTTAAATATTTATTGATAGAGTTGTTAATATTATGCCTGAGATCATGACAAAGGAAGACCAGACATAGCTTAGACTGACATTTATCCATTCAGCAACTGCCTTTTGAACACCTATCTCATGACAGGTGCTCCTGCATGCTGCATATATATTAGATGATAAGACACGAGGTTTATAGTTTAGTAGGAGAGGCTGACAGCAGTTGAAGAAACAATAATAAAAATGATAGGTCTGTAAAGCAAAAAAAAAAATAGGGACTAACAGGAATAGACTAATTTATGCAGGGTCATATGGAAAATCCTTTCTGTGGAGGTGATATCCAAGCAGGTATCTAAAAAGTAAAGGGAATACAAAACAGAAACAGACTCACAGAGACAGAGGACAAACTTATGGCTTCTAGGGGTCAAAGGGATGGGAAGGGATAAATTGGGAATTTGGAAATTTGTACCTCTTGAGGGGCGATCAAAATGTTAGCGATCTTGATTGTGGTGGTGGTTTCATTGGTGTGAACATCTATCAGAATTCATCAAATTGTACATCTGAAATATGTGTAACTTACTGTACAGGAATCATACCACAATAAAGGTGTTTAAGAAAATAATAAAGGGAATGGTAGAAGGAAAGAACATTCTAAGCAGAGGGAACAGCAAGAGTATATTCAAGGAGCTGAAAAGTCAGTGGCTGGAGCACAGTTAGTGAAGGAAAAAGAGACATGAGGAGTTAAAGAGGTGGGAGCCAAAACGTGTAAGGCCTTGGAGGGAGGAAGGATTTTATTTGAAATACAGTGGTGACCTTTAAAGGTTTTAAGCTGCAGATAATCACAATCTCATTGATATTCTTAAAAGATCTCTTAAGTGCTTAGGAGAATAGATTTTAGGGAGACAAGGGTGGCTCTGGTGGAAGAAAGAAAAATACAAACTGGGAAAATTTTACAAGGAAAAATGCCAGGTCGTATATAGTTGATGAGGAAAAGGAAAGAAGTTAGTTTTCAAGGATTCTGGCTTTAGTAACTGAGTAGTTGGTGGTGCCATTTGTTGAAATGATGAAAATCAGCAGCAAAAAGGACTGGGGGAAGCAAGAATTGGTTCTGGAAACGTTTTAAGTTTAAGATGTCAGACAGACAGTTTGATACCTGCTGCTGGAGCCCAAGCGAGGGGTTATCCTGGTTATACAGCTTTTTAATTCATCAATATGTAGATGATATATAAAGCTAGAGGAATGGGTGGAATCATTTTAGGAAAGAACAAAAGCCGGAGAAGACGACCTCGGCTCAGTCCCTAGGAAACTTTGGCAGTTCATGGTCTATCAGGAGCAGAGGAGGAGGAAAACCAATAGAGTGTTCTGTCACAGAAGCCAAAAAAAGATAATGTTTCAGAAAGAATGATCAGCTTTGATATACTGCTGAAAGGTTAAATAGAGGATGAAGATAGAAAAGAATGTGTAAATTTAAGGGCACATGTTTGGACTTAATTGCATGTGGCTTTATGAGGAGGTGGTGTTTGAGCAAGGTCTGGGTAGAGTTTATCAGGGCAAGATTGTGGGGTTGAGAGGTGGGAGTAGCTGAGGGAATGGAAGGGAAAATTCAATGTAAGTGAAAAAACTGGGGCCCGAAGAAAGTGCCTCAGTGCTGCTCAGAATCCTTCAGGGACTTCACGGCCTTAAATCTTTTAACAGTTTGTCTGCTTTTTCCTTTGGCTACTCTTTTTGACTGTGGCAGAGCTCAGTTGTATAACTTGTCATTTTACGAATGTTTTGCAATGTTTGTTCCCTGTGTCCTTATTCATGCTTTTTCCTTTAAACAGACTGTTCTTCCTGGTTTCTGTTTTGTAAAATAGTAGATTCTTTAAGGCCCAGCTCAGATGCCACCTCTTCCATGACTCCTCCCTTTTTCTTTCAGGAGTAAGTGCTTTTTTTTTTTTTTTTTAACTTTTAGACAGGTAATTTTCCCTGTGTCAGTGACTAAGCTTATATGGATCTGTGTATTCAGATTTATGTAATATTTACTGAATTGTAGTTATTTTTCATTTACCAACTGGATTATTATTGGGATATATGGAGACAGGGTGTTAGGGAACATACAAAATTTTATTTGGGCCTTGAAGAATTAGAATTTGAGTTAATTATAGATAAACCAGGAAGAGAATCCAGCATGCAACAAGGCACTGAAGTTCTTCCTTATATGTGGCCAAAAATAGATGCACTTTGTTTAATTTTAAGCCCCCTCCTACTTGTTTGAATGAAAAATTCAAAAAGAAGGGAAAATTGTTTAGTCAGTCTTAAAATTCTTTTTTCTAATATTTTACGAATTTTCTAATATGTAAGAATTCTAATATTTTAAAAATATAAAGTATTTATAAAACGGACCTTTTTAACCATTTTTAAATGTACAGTTCAGTGGCATTGAGTACATTCACATAGTTGGGCATCCATCAGCAGCAGCCATCCCCAACAATCTTAAACTCATGAAGAGGGCAATTGAAAGTCAGTTAAGTCAGTTGGTGTGGTTCTCATCTTTGCCCTTTTATCTAGGTTATTAAAAGGAATGTGGGAGTTAATCACATAAAGAATGTAAATGAGTCTAAAAAAATACTACATCAATAGAGCTGACTCAGTCATGTGAGAGATGATAGTCTTAAGCTTTCCATCCCCATAAAGAGCAGTTGAACAGGGTCATCATTAAGCGGATTCTTTCTTAAGATGATTCCTTTTTTTATTCCATTCTGTATTTTGATGTGCTCTGTAACTGTATGTGTTTCATAATAAGTGTACACATGATTTTTTTATCTTTATATTCTGTGCCTTTTCCTTCATGGCACGCACGCACACACACACACACACACACACACACACACACACACACACACACAAACAAGTGTACCTTTGTTCACTTGTGTCTTCTGTGCCTCAGTTATGGGCATTTGATTGCTTTCATTCCATATAATTAACGTGTTTGAACAGTGTCCAATACACTTAAGCATTATTATCATTAGTCCATTTTTTTTTCTCAAACATAAAGTTGTCATGCATGGATTAAAGCATATGATCCTTACCCCCCCCTTACTTTCTTATTGTCGTTTTTTTGGATTGTTTACTAATGATAGACTCTCCAAAATAGGTTTATAATATCAAAAAATCAAAAGTTTAGGACATGGACATTTTCAAGCGTATATTGTCAAATTAACTTTTCAAAAGGATTGTACCAATTTATAGTGCTTCCAGTAGTTCATAAAAACACCATTTTTATTACAAATATTAGTGAATTTTCAGATTACCAGCCATACCTCTGTCAAATATGGTGATACCGTGTCTGCAAATTAGTATTATTTAAAATAAAACTTAAACATACCAGGCTTTATACATTCAAATTGGTCACCTTTATGTACTTTATTTCATTGATTCCATTGATCAGAACATTCTTGAATCTTCTCTTTTATAAATGCCTTCAGAGCAATTCCCAGTAACAAGCATATTATTAAGAAACATTTATTAGTATTTCTGGGCATGTGACTCTACCTAGAATCATATGTGTGTATGTATATGTAAATACAATTTTGGATAGGGCCACATGCCCAGAAATAGTAATAAATTTGTCTTTACACACACACACACGCACACACACACACGCTCTTTCCCTTTCACCATAATGAAGCATTTTCATGCGCCACAGACTGGGAGCAATGCCCAATATAAGGATGTTAAGTCCTTGTTTCATACCTTTTTTTCTTTTTTATGAAGCAATATAATCTAGGTAATTGTGATGATAAAATACCAATTTTATCACAATTTTTCATAGCAGAAATCTGAGGGGCTCATTTAATCACATTTATAGCAGTTTCACAAAATCAAATCACTTTGCCAGGTCATTAAATCTTCATAGTACACCACCACATCTGGTCATTTTAAATGAATTTGTGATAAAGAGAGGTATAATTTTAAATCAGTTTTTCTTTCTGCTCATCTGTTTAAATAACTCACCAAGAACTAATTCCGTTTTCCTTAATCTTAGTGTTAAGTAGTGAGATTCTGTTGAAAGTGATATTAAAAACAATTCTTTACAACTGGCATTTATATTATTTTTTAAAAGCTTACTCTAAATCAACTTAATGATTGTTTTTGTAGTAGTTTTTATTTTATGTGTGTGATTAAAAACAGACTTCCCTGGTGGGCACTTGTTAATCTGTTTCTGACTGCCTCGTGGGGTGAGAGCCCTTGATCTTCCTACTCGGTGTGCACTGACCAGTTGGCAGGTTCTGCTCATTTGTATGTAGTTTCTCAAACGTGCTAATGTTGCTTTCCCCAGTAGGGCCTGGAGTTTTCATCAGGGGAGAAAAAGGCTTTAATAATGCAGTCCTAAATTGATGTGGGGTTACCTTTCACGGTATCCATATTTATATTTACATGTATTCTCTCTTTACCCCAATCTATCTAATTATAATCACCAGATCTGTCTCAAAAAAGGGAAGGCAGCAGGCAGAATAGGCACACACGTACACATGCTAATTATACACAGCGACCAGACTGAAAACAATGATAAATAAAATAAGATGACTGCAAGACCGATGTAAAACCCAACTTGGAATGTGTCTGCTACCACTCTAATGTTAAGGCAAAGATGGAGAGGCTCTGAAATGTCTGTCAATTCTGCCTTGTATAGAAACAGTCTTCAGAGTAGGAGCAGACATCAAGGAGCAGATCCAGTTGTGCTGTGATCTGGAACTCTACCGCAGTGGTGTTAACGGTTTAAAGGGATCCTAAGACCAACAAGTTTAAGAACTGCTGCGGAAGAGTTCAGCTGCTGAGCTTATAGTCCACAGATGTTTCATGCAGGTGTTAATAGGACAAGAAGAGCAAGTTAAAACTCTTTTTTTCTGTAGCTTCCAAGGCTCCTTTAAGAGTGTTCAAGGTGCAGTTCAACATTGTTAAAGGGCATGTTGTAAACCTTCTTGCCGGGGAGCCCAGATGAAGGCCTTACGCATGCACCTCGAAGTATTTGAGGAAAAGCAGTGTCCTTGACCCTTTGCCTTGAGCTCATGAAATGTTATATGTAGCTTTACTGTCTTAAAAAATTAGCCTTAGTTAGTTTAATCCAACTTGATCTTTTTTCAATGCAGGGCTACAACACACAGTGATCTTATTCTGAGGGCAACAAAACTGGGAATCCCTTATCGAGTTATTCACAATGCTTCCATAATGAATGCTGTAGGCTGCTGTGGTTTACAGGTAATACTACAAAATAACTTTTTTTAAAAATGGTATTTAGCAAAAATTTTTTCCTATAGATTTTATTATATTTCATGAATTATAAGATACTGTTTTATATAGTATTGTGTATTAAGTTTTTAATACAGATTTTTACACTAATTTTCCTTTAGCTCAGATTGCAACCCCCACTGAAATTTAGCTAGAGAAAAGTTTTAATCTTCTGTCCAACTTGTGCATACACAAAAGGGAATATAACCCAATTAAACTGGTTAAGTATTCCTAAAACCTTTTTACATTATTCCAAGTGACTTCCTCTGCATTGCTGAGGCCCATGTTTTTCCACTCAGTGTTGTTTTCTATGCCATCAAGAGCACCATGATACAGCATTTCTTAAAATGATCCATAAAAGAGCTAAAAGCCATTATAGGCTTTTAAGCCAGCTGTGCAATTGCTGATGTGTAAAGTTAGTTGTTTTTAACCTAAAAATCTTGGTTCTGAGGAGTTAAAACAAAGTTCCATAATTGTGTTCAATATTTTCTTCCAAGCTGCTGGCATTCATTTTCCAAGTTTGATATTTGTGTTCTGATGTTCCACATATATACTCCATGACAGTTATGACTGCTTATGGCCAACAGTAATTTTAAGACTTCATTGATTGTTAAGACACGTTCCTATTTCAGATATAATAGGAAAAAATTTGCATCTTAGAATCTATGAAATAATGTATTTCCCAGTATACCTTCCTGGAATGCATTATTTAAAGTAGCTGTTTATAGCAAGATGCTACGTTAGCATTGGTACCTAATGTTATGTCTGTAGCTTTAGAGGGACCTATGTTTTCTGTACCACCTAGGAAGACTTTCTCACTTTAATTGACTAATCCGGGCCAGTCATCTCAGAAATATGCCTTTGGTTCTGAGAACCAGAGAAAAAGTATAAATGATTCACCTTTCAGTATTCATTACTTGTTCTTAGTTACAGCTATGTTTAAATTGGCAAAGAATTTTGCTGTCTATTTTGTCTTCTAATAAAATGCATACTTAAAAAAAATCTTGCCAATTCAAGTCTTTTTTACACAAAATTTTTTCTGAACATTTCTGTGTTGGAATAAACTGAATTCTTGACTCTCATATTCTTGATTGATTCTCAGTCCAATAGTCTTTCCTCTAGATAATGCTACCATTTAAGAATGATTTCCAGGGGGAGGATATAGCTCAAGTGGTAGAGTGCATGCTTAGCATGCATGAGGTCCTGGGTTCAATCCCCAGTGTCTCCTCCAAAAATAAATAAATAAACCTAATTACCTCCTCCCCCCAAAAAGTAAATTAAAAAAAATTTTTAAAAAAATGATTTCCAGAAGAAAGGAAAAAAGAGAGGAATAAATTACCATGTGATAGACAACAATGTATAAACTTGAAAGCTAATGGGCTGATTTTTTTCATATTGGTTTTATTCTTATTTCTAGTGAAGACAGCCCCTTTCTGTCATACTTTAAATTATCTTATGATAATTATTATTGAAAGTTTTTTACTTCTCTTTAAGCATAACATTTTTAAAAGATCTTTGTCTTTATTATGTAAATGTAAATCTGTTATCTGGATTGGCTAAAGCTAGGCTGTGGTGACCCTGTGATCCTCTGCACTGATAGAGAGGTACAGCGTTATTGTTCACGTGTTTAAAATGGGTAAAGGTACTATGAGAAGTGACAGACTCCATGCGTATAAGCCCCTAAGATCAAATCGTATCCAATTTACATATATTATTTTTTTTAATTTAGCTTTCTCTTAGTTTTATATGGGATTTCTCCAAGCGGGCACAAAGCAACTGTTTCCACATCTTGATTCTCTTCTCTAATCTGGATATGAAAAGACTTACTACTTGCATGAAAAACAGGAAGTGCCTTTTTATTTTCTGTCATATATTGATGAAATCTCTGTGTAAGTATAATTCTTATACCACTCAAGTTATTCATATCCCAAGAGGAGAAGGTAATTATTGATTTTCTAAGATAAAAAGCATTAAAAATAATTATATGCTTGGCACACTTAAATTTTAAAATAAACTTGTGGGTATCCTGCATAATGTAAAAATTTTGGTGAAGTCTCCTTCCTTGTAATAGCTGACCTTTTTCTCTTTACTATTTGGCTGACATTTATGGAAAAAAACAGTAACCAATACCAGTGGTTCTCAGACTTTAGTATTATCACTTAGAGGGATTATTAAAGTTTGCTGGGCCTTCCCCTCAGGTTTTCTGATACGGTAGATCTGGATTAGGGGTCTGAGAATTTGCATTTCTAGTAAATTCCCAGGTGATGCTCAAGCTGCTGGTACAAGCACTACACTTTGAGAACCATCAACCTAGACAGATAAAAATTTTTTCAGAAAGTTAGAGTTATGCTTTCTTTTATACATTCTTTTAGCATAGCAAAATTGAAAAAGTAGATTTTAGTTCCCGGAAATATGCTTGCTAATTCTAGAATGGTAACAGGTTACCTTGCTATGCTCTCTTGCTCAATTTTTAAAAAGGGAAGTGGGCACCACTTACGAAAGATATTCGGTCATCTCATCTCCCATGAGTTTAAAAACAGCCATGGAGTGATTAAAGAGAAGTGCTACTCTGGGTATGATGACAGACCTGAACAGTATATGCTTTCTTCCTAACCTAAAAGCGGGTACAAATTTTTTAAACTATCAATTTATCAGCCTCTTTTGAACTCTCTTTTTGTTTTTTTTTTGGTATTTAAAGCAGCATAGAGCGTTTAGAATCAACCACTGAGTATTTTTTTTACCTTTGTAGTATATTAGCCAACAGAAGACTCTTGATTATCAGTATTAATGAAGGTAAGTAGTTGCTTAGATGAACCCTTCTACACACACACACACACACACACACACGCGGCATTTTATTGCAGGCATTCTATAAAATATAATTCCTTACCACAAACTCCATTTTCCTAATGAATTTTTTTGTTTTTTCGTTAAATGGAAAGTATATTAGAGGCTCCCAAGTTAGACGTCATTAAGTGGAATAATGATCCATTTATTCAACAAATAGTGTTTGCCTTCTTATTGTTTGCCTAGTAAGTGTCTTTGGAAACAGTGATAAACCTGACCAAGAAGGTGTCTGCTCTCAAACAATTCTAGTAGGAAAGAGGCAATAACAAATAAAAAAATAAATGTCAGATAGTGGTAACTCTATTCAAGTAGACGGATAGGTTAGACCGTGACTAGGTCACTGCTACAGTTGGCTGGTCAGGGTAGGTCTCTCAGGGCAGTAATACTTAAGATTAAATATGAATCAAGGAACAACCATGTCCCAGGCAGAGTTCGTACAGAGGCCCTAGGGTGGAAATGAGCTTGGCTTGTGAAGGGAACCAAAGGAAGGCTGGCTGGAGAGTAGCAGGCAAGGGGAAGAGTGATCTGAGGCTGGATATGTAGGTAACATTGGATCACTAGGTTGTCTAATTCAACATCAGGAGTTTGGATTTTATTCTAAGTGATATACACTACCTGCCTTCAGAGGGGTTTAAGCAATGCAAATGCTTGATCTTGTAAGTGTTTTTAAAAAAATATCTCTTGCTAGTATATGGAGGTTGAATTGCTGCCAGGCAAGATTGGAAGTGAGGAAATCAATTAGTAGGCTTATTGCAGTCCTTTAGAGGAGAGATGACGGAGGCCTGGACTGCATGGAGAGGGTGAGGTATGATAGAAGATCAAAATGAGTGGAGGTGTAGGAGCGGTGTCTGTGAAGAGAACTGAGGTTTAGGCAGATGTAGAGAGCCATCTCTGCCTTACTGATAATCCTTGGAAAGGAAATGGACTCTATATGCTAGTGGATCCTTTCCTACCATCTCCACTGTCATAATTCTTATGGTTCGTATCCCCATAGACTTGTCCATGGGGCTGGACCCATCTAGCACTATTGGCCCAGTTTTTTCTCATTTTGATTGGTGTTGTCATTTCTAGAAAAGTTATTTCCTGTCCTAAGAACCCTGTGCCGGTCTTGCTTTGCTTTCGAGGACCATTATCAGTGTTGAAGAGTAGGGCTTGGGATTGGGTTTCTCTTACTCCCAGATTCTTGAACTCCTGGATACTTACCTGAGGTCTCCTTTTATCTTACGAAGAATTAGTAGTCATGGCATAGATATACGTAGATTAAGTTTATGTATGTTAAATGAAAGAAGTGAGACACAAAAAAACACATATCTTATGATTCCATTTACATGAAGTGTCCAGGAAAAGCAAATCTATAGAGACGGAAAGCAATTAGTGGTTGGCTGGGGCTGGGGATGAAAACAGGAATTAACTGTTAATGGACGTAAGGGATCCAACTGGAGTGATAAAAATTTTCTTAAACTTGATATAGTGATGGTTGCACCTAACTTGGTGCAATTCACTAAAATCATTGCAGGTATAGTTCAAATGGGTGAATATTATGATATATAAATTATACCTCAATAAAATGGTTTAAAAAAGGAATTACAGGAAGTATGCTAGATGGAAAAGAAGACAAAAGATATTCCCAGCAGAGAGAAATGTACAGTTAAAAAGAGAGTCATGAAAGTGCTTGGAGAATCTGCAAGGTATTACAGAAACACATAAATGAATACATACATACGTAGCACAGAAACCTTGGCAATCTAGAGATCAGTTAACACAAGACTGAAATATGTCGCATAAAAAACTGCCTACATATTGGGGGAAGAACTAGTAACAGAAAAACAATGGATATAATGGAAAAGGTTTAAAGTTTAACTGCAAATTGAAAGGTCTTGTTTTTACTTTTTGCTCAGGCTATAACGGAGTCATCTAACTTTTCTGGATCTCTTAAGTTTCTTAACCACAAGGGGATGAGGTGCAAACAGAGAGGAATGTTGGACAAGATCAGTGGTTTTCAAAGTGCACCACGATTTATGAAGCTGCTTTAGGGTTCTGCTGATAATAAAGTAGTTGACACCAAAACACGAAGAGAAAATCCCTGAAGAGCCCTGCCATTATCTTCAACTCTATCTTTAACGTCAGTGATGGTCTATTTAAGAATGCATTTGGAAAAAAAGATTTGGCACAAAAAAGTATGAAAAATGCTAACCTAGATAAGTTCTAATATCCTGTAGATTTGGAAGCTAAAAAGCTGGCCTATTTTCCAACTTTAGGCAAAGGTTACCTTGACCAAAATATATTAGATTCTCAAATTTTCACTGAGTTAATTTTAAGATTTTTTTCAAAATTAAAATATTGGTTATAAATGTATATACTTTAAAATCATGTTATTTGAAATTCTTAAGTGACAGATATTTCTAACACTTAAATTCTTTCTATTTTGAGGATTTTTCTAATCAAGAAAAATCCATTTATTTGTCTAGAGTCAGGCAAGGTGCTTGTATTTAGACATTCCTGATAATGAAAAATCAGGGATTTTTCTTAATACACAAAAGACAAGAGGAACAAAGTCCTTTTCTTGAAATCTTCGAGTTAAACATTTAGCAGCTTAATCATGCAGAATCAAAACTGCTTTTATATATCATTGTTTCTGCTTTTGAAGAGCCATTTAAAAAATAACTTCTGTTTCTTGATGGTAAATGAAATTAGGAAATTAGGAAAATACAGTAGATATAAAAAAGAAAATGAAAGCGTCCATAGCCCCACCACCTAAGGTGACCTAAGTTACCTTTTGGTGTATTTTCTCAGTCTTTTTACTTAGCACTTACTATGTGTACATTCTCCTGAATCTGACAGACTAAATAAAAGAAGAATTACAGATCCTAAAATACTTTGTGTGGTATTTATCATGTATTGTTAGTCATTTGTGTATTAAAATATATTAATTCTTTTGTAAAAGTTTGGTGACTAAATTGGTTTTGAGACAGCTTAAAAGAAAGATAAATGAGGTGGTTAGATGAAACCAGGTAATGATTTCTGCTTAAAAACTGCATTATCGGGTGTAGCTGACTTCAGGGAAGAGGTTGTATAACTTTCTCAACATTATGGAATGCTTCCACTTTCTCTGGCTGTTGTGTAAGTGACCTTGTTTATTGCCATATGTTCCTGCATTTATATAATACATTTTTACTTTGGAAAAAATACATACTGCTTTCAAAGAGTAACAACTCATTTCCTTCCTTTTTATTGTAACACAACACTCAGTGTGTTAATCGGCATTTTTGTCCTTGTAGTAGTTCTTTTTCTTCTTTTAAGGTTTTTGGGGTGGGGAGAAGGTAGTAATTTGATTGATCGATCGATTGATTGATTTTACGGAGGTACTGGGGATTGAACCCAGGACCTCGTGCACACTAAGCATGCACTCTGCCACTGAGCTATACCCTCCCCATCGCCATAGTAATTCTCACTATTAGTTTTCAGAAGCATTAAATTGATTTCATTGTTGTCCAGGGACTACTGTAAAAATGATAAAACCTAACTAGTACAAAGCACTTAAACTGGTTCTGATAATATCAGAACTCCGTGTTGCTGTGTAAGCTTAGAAGAACTCATCTAATAAGTTCTCTGTTCTTTTAGTCACTTTGGAATTATTTTTGATCACCTGTTAAATCATGGGCGTATTAAATTTTTTTTCCTTCCTTTCCATTTCCTTTTTTTATCACTATTTTAATAACCACCTTGCCAGTATTCTCTTATACTTCACAGTTTTCTGCTTAAATTGTAAATCTGATTGTACCATTCTTCTACTCAAACAATCCTGGTAAACCTCCATCCTATAAGTGCTTACCATATTATAAAATCTTTGATTTACTCATCTTCACATCTTCTGTAGTACTTTATTGTAGTGCCATGCGTATAATCAATGTGCAACAAGTATTTCCTGAGTTGAATTGCTGATTTATTTATTTATCTCCCCCACCCCCTACCACCACCCTAAGTTGGATCTTGTCTTTGGAATTGTATGCTTTAAATTGTAATTTTTTCTCTTAATTCATATGTGGGTTCTCATTTGTGTGTGAAAATATAAATCTTGTAGCTCTTTTGTCAACATAGTCATTCAGCTTTATCTGTGTACCTAGTATGTGGCCATGTGTCTAATCTTTCATACTGTCAGCAGAAATCAGTATATCAATATTCGTAAGCAAAATGCATGTGAGGATTAAAAACGACAACTCCAAAACCAGGATTCTCTATCAAAGAGAAAACTAGTAACTCTTGATTGTATGGCTTTGTGGTACATTTTTTGACAGCTCTGCTGGGTCAGCTTTCTTTTACCTCACAGACGTAACTGACCAGATTTAGGATAGACATATATAAAAGAGACATGTGAGGTTTAATAGAGTTCTTAGTAAGTTAAATTTTCTGATTTTTTCATATGCAGAAAATATATTTTTAACTTAAAACAACAAAATATTTTTATTTGAATATAAATTACCAAAAGTATTAAAACCAAATAATAAAATGAAATTTATGAAGACCTCAATGCTTCCAAAAGAAAGGGAATGTTGGCAGAGAGATGAGTTAAAAGACCGAGTAAGGTCACTCAGGCAAGTGGTATTGAGAGCTCAACCTAAGGTAGAGGGAAAAGAAAATAGTAGTTTCCAGATAAATCATTGAGCTAGAATTGACAGGAATTGGTATCTGGTAAGATGTCAGGAATTAGAGATACTTGTTAGAGGCAAGTCAGGCAGTACCTATTTTGGGATAGTTGCTTAATGCTATTCTCAGTATTGCCCAAGATTTCCCATCCCTGTTACTTTGTTCATACCATCTGATTCTTCTGCCTTGTTCAACGTCCCCAGTCTAAATCTTACTCATCCTTTAAGGTGCAGCATATATCCTGTCTATTCAGAAGTTACCCTTCAGGTGCTCTCTAAGTGGGGGAAGGGCTGCACTCTTATACTACTTTCAATCTACATCTAATTTTTTATAATTATTATTTACTATCTAATACTTGTCTTTCTTGTGCATCTCTTCACTCTAGTGCCTTACATATAATTAAATAGATCATTTTGTATTGAGTTTTTGTTTGTTTTCATTGATAAAAACGTGATCTAATATCAAGTTAGATAAACTACTTTTTCTAAAAACTTACTCCAGGTTAAAACAAAAAAGGGCTGTGTTTACCTAGTATTCTTGAAAACAGCTCTTTTTGTAATTTTTAAATACAGATTTGCGTCAGTAATGGTTTGGGGGAAAGCGATCACAGCACAAAGGCTCACACTTATAAGTAAGACGGTAGGTACTTAGGCTTCTGCAACCTCAGTTCTCGTCACCGTAGGATTTTGTTCCAGTTTCCTTTTATAGTTTACTGGTAGGTCCTTGAATTGTGAAACACAAAAGAACTGGTCCTTCTGTTCTTTGAGGTACTAACATCTAAATGGTGAAACCGTTTGCATAATGTTCCAGAATTCATTGAAGAAGTCTGCACCACAGCGGTGGAAATGGTTGCAGTCTATAAATCAGGGTCCTAGAAAGCAGTGCTTATGTGAGGTTTTCTTTAATCCCCCAAATGAGACAATTCAAAGACGATTTTACACAAAGTGTTTCAGCCAGTGTTTATATGTGACTAGCATCTCAATTCTCTTTTAAATGATCCAGCCCCTTCTTTCTGAATGAAGAATTGACCCCCATGACTATATTTCCGTGAGTCTTAAAATATTGAAGACCTAGTCAAAGTATTTATATATAGCTACATATCATTTTCTTTAACTTTAATGGTTTTCCCTTAAAGCTTTTTTTTAATAGAGTAATAATAGTATTTCAAAATCTGATCAGAGATGCCAAAAATCCTTTGAGAATGTAAACAGTTCAATTTGTCAGAATTAAATCATAAGCATAGTTTGAAATATTTGGTAACATTTTTGAGTTCACTCCAGTAAGAAAGCAGTTGGATTATAGCACAACACAGCATTTTAGAACATCTTCATGCCATCACTACACACGTTCTCATTTTATGTCATCAAATCCCTAACATTTATTGCGTCTTTTCGATGGCACTAGGCACTTTACATACAGTGTCATCTAATCCTTAACAAAACACATTATTAGGGTTATAGTTATTATACCCATTTTTCAGGGGAGTTCCTCCTGAAAGTCACCCATCTAGTAACCATGAGCTCGGACTCCAGAGCTTTTTCACCTGCTGCATAAGGTGTAAGGTAGACTGCTTACCTTACTCGCTCCACTTTGCTTCTCACTTTATACCTGTGCAGATCATAAAGCCTGCTGTGCAGTGGATGATCTATAATAAATATTTGTTAAATAAATCTGCCTCTCGTGGGATAGTAGCAGTAACGGAAGCCCCCAGCAGAGCTAGGCTCATTCCTCGTAGCTTGGGTGAATGTATTCCAGGAGTCTCACATTGGAACCCTAAATACATTTTTTACAGAGAAACCGTGCTAGTTGTGATTCGAAGGTTTATGACTGAATTCTTAAGAGTTACATGGGTCTTTATACACTAATCTGGGAATTCGACTGCCACTAGATGGCATGACTTCTGTGGGGAAATACCTTTTTAGACAATTTTCAAGTGGACTTTGGGAATAAAGCCCATTGGTAGGTAGGTTGGAGGTTGTGGCCATTTGAGGAATATGATGACTCTTCCCTTGGAAACACAGATCACCGTCATGAGTACCGGTGATCGTTTTTAGGACCTCAGTACATAAAAATCGAGAAAAGTTGAGCTTCCCTAGGAATGGAGGGATGGAGGACCCTGAACACCCCAGCTTCTCTGTTTCCTCCCCATTTGCCTCCTTCTTACCCCTGGCAGCAGCTTGTGAAAACTGAGAAGCCTGAAGACGATAAATCCTTTCTCCAGACCAGTTTCTTTTGCAAATGAAGAACTTTAGGCTTGAAAAGTTAGGTGATTTCCCGAAGTCACACAGCTATTTCAATTACGCAGTCAATCTGTGGCAGAGGACTAGATGTGATGTCTAGCATCTGGTGCTTTCCAGCTCTAATAAAAATTCTTTCAAGCATTGTTTAAATTGAATAATTAAATCTTTGCATAACAACTTAAGTGTTATGTTTTACCATATATTGTCTTTGAAAATAATATATTTTATACAGTGCCTAGATAAAAACTAAAAATAGCATATCATTCACTATTTGAATAACTTTTTACATGTTAGTGATGCACACAGCCCTACAGGTAGGAAGGACCCTATGTTGTCGCTGTTCATATTTTAGAGATTAAGACTTAGAAAGAGTAACATCACACAGCTAACAAGTTGCAGAACCAAAATTCAAAACTAAATTTCCTCAGCATAAGATTTGGAGCTGGACTCACAGCAGTGAGATGTGCGGTCAGTCTGGAAGCAAGCTGAAAGCAAGCAAGCTTCTTGGTTGTGTAATAGTCAAGTGAGGCGGGCAGGACACTTGAGGGGAAAGGAGGAAGTTTGGGGAAGGGCCCTTATTGAACTCTACAGTGAGGGAACAAATAGTGGGTAAAGTAAGGGGGTAGGTTTTGCGGCATGGCTGCAGTGAGTACAGTGTGTGAATTTTACTGAGATGGCGTGGTGGAAAAGAGCGCTTCCTCAGACCTCGGTCTGAGTGTCTTTTTAATTACTAACTGTATGACCTTAGGTAAGTCAGTTGATCATTCTGAGCTCTGGTGGTCTCTCATGTGTTAAGTGAGGATAATATTAACCTTGTGAACCCAGTTCTGACTGCTCAAAAGTCTTTCTCTCCTCCCCCCCATCCCCTTGGCTTCCTTCTAGGTTCTTTGTATTTCAGTCTTTTTAGCAGCTACTTAGCTAAATCATGAACTAGCTACATACGTTCCTATACTGAATGGAGAAATACCAGAAGCCTCCCACTGAAAGGGCATCAGAATGACACCAGCTGCTGTGGATCAGAAAGAACTTTTATTACCGTTTTTTTGTGACAGATTTGATCCAGGGTCCCTCTCAAGTTTGGTTCTCATTTTTTATTTTGGTTGTTATCCATGAAATAGTAGTTGGTGAATTGTTCCATCATTAATCAATGTTTTTATTTTTTCCAGTTGTATAAGTTTGGAGAGACAGTGTCTATTGTTTTTTGGACGGATACTTGGCGACCAGAAAGCTTCTTTGATAAAGTGCAGAAGAACAGACAGAGCGGCTTACACACGCTGTGCTTACTGGGTAAGGGCTCTGGGGTTTCCTTAGGGTCCCAGTGTGGAGTTGTCACATTGTTCGCATTTTGATTTTGTGTTGAGTTAAAACTGTTCTGTGGATAACTAGCTAGAGGTAAGAAAGGATACAGTCTAGCTGCTCTGTACATCCCATGCTCTTTCCCGTACTCCTGGGGAGACATGAATTTTCTGCTCCAGCTGCCATGTGGCTATTCCTACATACGTGCCGCTGCCCACTTTTGCCCTAGTAGATCCTCCCCAGCATCCCATCGCTCACCCATTTATTTGTCCATCAAGACTCTGTCCTTGTCAACTTAACTGCAACTCAACAGACTTGCACTGAGCATTCATTCTTACCAGGCGCCGTCCTGGGTCTCCCTTGAGATGTTCTTTGAGTGCTGCAGCACTGATGCTGGCAGAATCACACAACTACAGATCTGGAAGTGACTCTGGAGATCTTCTAATTAAAGCCTGTTTTCCAGATGAGGTTGAGGCCCAGAGATAGTGAATCATTTTCCCACTGTCACCCAGCTTATTGGTTGCAGAATTGGGAGAATCCAAATAGCCTGTTATTCATAGCTCTTCTCACTGTATCATGCTGCCAAATCCTGTTTCCCACCTCGTGTGGAAAGAGCTGGGATCGCTGTCTTTGTACACAAAGGTGATGGTACTGACAGGGCGTCAGAAGGAGTGGGCGGTGTTTGCCAGAGAGGCACTGGCATTGTCGTGATTCACATTCACTATCAGTTCCTGTGCTACAGTCTATGTTGTACAAATACTGTTACCAAAGTTTTAATCTGGGGATTGGCAAACGGAAAAGAGCTATCTGGCATCTTGGACAACTTGGAAATGACACTTGGAATCAGAAGACAAAGTCTGAGTGCTGCTGCCTGCTAGCTAGGGAGCGCTGTGAGTGGTCCTCACCTTCGCCTTCGTTTTTATCAAATAGGAGTCATCTCTCCTTGCCTCATGGAAGTGCTCAGAGCAGTGCTTCCTAGACTGTTTGTGGTGAGGGAGCCAGTGTTGTTCTTTTATACACACACACACATATAAATATGTATACATACATGCACACATATGTATATTTTAAAATTTCTAATCTTTTATGTCAGAGTCAAATTGTTATAAGTGTTGATAAATACTCATTCTCACTCCTGAAGTTTCTTTATCATTTACTGGTAACAAAATGCTACATACTGGCATCAGGCCTTGGATCATACACTGAATTGCACTGTTTTGGTGATACTATGTGTGAAGTTACCCAGCAGAATATCTGCCACATGGTACAGAATCAGGGCAAAGAATGAACCCATGGTTTTGGCCCTTATAGTAAGTACGGATATTCAGAATGTTAGAAAAGCATCCTGTTTGCCAAAAACATTCAGGTTATTTGTACAGTATAGCCAGTTCTTTATTATTCAGTGATATATAATTTGCATGTTATCAAAACCCCCATTAATATGTCTCTTTTAAAAGACTATAGGAAAGTTTTACTAATGATTAGCATTTCTTACAGGGTAGAAGTTGGAAGTTATCTAGAGCAAGGGTTACTATACAAGCACCCATGGATCAAATCCAGCCCACGGGCTGTTCTATAAGTAAAGCTTCATTGGAACACCACCATGCTACTTCATTTATGTAGCATCTGTGGCTGCTTCCATGCTCCAGTGGCAGTGATAAGTAGTTACGACAGACACCTTGTGGCCCTCAAAACCTAAAATATTTGCTACCTGGCCCTTTACAGAAGTTTGCCAACTCCTGATCTAAAGTGAAATTTTCCCTCATCTCATGTGGTACAGCCTGTAACCCCCAGTGATTCTCTTTCCCATGACTTTGGTTGTTTCTTTTCAGTCTTACCATCTATCTGAATTATTGTGTTAACTTGTTTTCTTCTCTGCTTCATAAGAGCAGGGACATTGTCTTGCTCATTCCTCTCTCTGTAATGCCTAGAAGTCTGGCACAGTGAAGCTGTTTAATAAGTATTTAATGAAAGTTAATTGGTTGAAGTTTATTTTTAGGTTTTTTCCCTCAGATTTGATCTTATTACCTGTTGGCACAGAAGATCTTTAACTCTTGCATCCAGAATACATTCCTTTTATTCCATTAACAGTGACACCTACTTAATTCCAGATCCAGATCAGGCTGTGAATGCTTCTGTGACTTTTTTTGGCTTATGCCTGTACCCGACAATTAACTGGTAGGGTAATGTTTCCTTGTTTTAGTTTATTGTCCATGCAATTTAGTAATTCATAATTAATCAATTATCTTTATAGTTTTGTCTGTGGATTTTCCATGTGGAAAGATACAGGTCTTCCTTTTTTGTAGTTCTTACTGCAAGCACACAGTAACACACTTGTTAACTCATGTGGAATATGCCATTAGATATATCCATCATGTAGTCTTAAACTTAGATCCAGTTTGGCCAGCAGTGTGTAGAAAGTCAAAGTAGAATGATGTGAGAAGGGCGGCCATTAAGGGGACTTTTATTAAAGGCAGAGGGAAAGTATATGCCACTGGAGGATAGAAAATAGGCATTCATTGGAGCTCAGCTACTTGTGTGTGTGTGTGTGTGTGTGTGTGTGTGTGTTTTACAGCAGAACTGAGAGGTTTTAAAACAATGGGGAGAAAAGAATCTTAAGAGGCAAGCTACCTGATCACTTTTTCATGGCATAAAAAATGTGGGGAAAAGGGGGAAAAATAGGATTAATCTTTTGGAAGCTTTGGGAAGGAAGTTAGAAAATCAATTTACAGTTATTTACCAAATGTTTACTCTGTGCCCAATGTGGAATTAGGTTCTGTGGAATACTAAGGAAGTAGTAGACACGGGTCCTGCCCTCAGGGTTTTGAAATCTAGCTGGAACTAACATGCCGTGTACATGAAAGTGTAGAGAACAATTGTGTTCTATTGTATGGAGAAGCAGGAAGGACAAACCAGAACGCTGGCTCCTGAACTCTGTCTAAGGGCTGCCTCTTTTCTTGGCTTTCCTGGGAAAAGACAAACAAGGTTAAACAATATATCTTCCTTGCTCCACTAACAAAAACAGGAACAAGGTGTGAAGTATAAGATATCATGATTACAAATTCTCAAGCCATAGATCTCATCATTTTTATCGCCTGGAATTCTTGTTATTTAAATTAGTATGTATTTATTGAATGCCATCAATGGGCCAAGTCCTATAGAGATTAGTTGGAATATGTCATGGTAAAAAAAAAGTCATATAGAATTTAACATTTACTTGGAAAGATAAGACTTTCCAAGTATGATATGTATGATGTTAATTAGAGATGAATAAAATACAGCATTAATTGTATGGTTATTACAAAGAGCATTTGAGGGGAAGTCACTAAAGGCTTAGAGATGGGACTTACCCTACTTAAGGGGTAGATAGTTTAAGATGGGCTGGTGGCTGGCTGCTCATAGAGCCGTGTGAACAAATTTATTCAGTAGACATTTATGGAGTATCTGCTGGGTTTGCATTATGCTGGGTACTGAGATGACTAGGAGATGCTTACCTTCGAGGAAGTGGATGTAGAAAGGAATAATTATGGACTGTGTGAAGACAAGTAAGTATTAAGATGAGTCTGGCTTGAGATTAAAAATTCACTGATGCAGTCTTATGTTTAATTAAAACGCATTTGCCTATAAAAATTCTCCCTAACCCTCTTCATTTTTTTAAAATCAAATTCTGTAGAGCATATCATTAAAAGGATAAAAATGAAAATACTAAATTAAAAACTTAACTATCACAAATAACATTTCAGAAGCTCAAGGTGAATGAACTAATACATGTATTGAATTTTTAAAAAATATTACAAGTATCAGGTAAAGGAAATCTATGCTGACTTATATACCGTTGATTATATTACAGGCCATATTTCAGTAACAGCTATGCATTTTTTCCTGTATGTGCCAGACAAGTGGATATATTAAATAATTTATGATATTTCAAACCTGAAAAATTCACTACTGGTTCCAAGGACATTTAGAAATACATTTAAGGGAATATCTCTGGAATATTTTCCAAGCAAACTCTTTAGTATCTTTTAGAAGAAAAACTTTTGTAATCACTTAGGAAAGCTGTAGAAGTCTATCAAAAAGACCCCTCAGTTACACTATATTTATTTTTGCAAAAACTTTGGCTGAACCATTTGTTTTCTGCATGTAGAGCAGGAAGCAGCTGTTGTGTACTGAGTTCCTGCGAGGATGTAGAGTGATTCTGCTTTTTTACCTTCTACCGACTTGTTTAGCTGAGCATCAGTGATTAAAAACTGTAGAGAATCAAATCTTTGTGGCGGTTGCATTGTCAAACTTTGTGAGAGCAGGGGCTCTGTGTGTCTTGGCCTCCCTGGTAGCCCCGTGCCTGGCAGTCAGGGCTCGGAAAAGCCCTGTTAAAAGTGTGAACATTTGGTATCAGAGTGTCTGTCCATAAGTTATTACACATGTCTTACCATTCACAAGAAAGCAAAAGTCTTGTTTCAAAATGTAGTAAGAATTTTCTTCTATCTGTGTTACATGCACTGACGTTTATATGCTAGTGCCTGAAAAATAGGTGAGAATAGGAACATGACAAGACCTTTCAGTTGGATCTGTGCCGTTACCAGCTAATGGAAATGAACACAAAGACTTTGATGAGCTGTTAGGTAGTGTACGCCAGTATTTATCTAACTCTTTCCTGTGTCTTCTTTTCCAAGAGGAAATTCGATCCTTTCAGGATGGTCTCAGGGCCAACCTCATGTTTGTTTTCGAACTAATGACCTTCACACAACCGCAAGCTTCCATTCTTCTCTATGTTTCCATTAAAAAAGTGACCAGAACCAGGGGGTAAACGGGGTGGGAAGAGATAAATTGGGAGTTGGAGCTTTGCAGATACTACTATATATAAAATAGATAAACAACAAGTTTCTACTGTACAGCACAGGGAACTATATTCAATATCTCATAGTAACCTATAATGAGAAAGAATATGAAAACAAATATATGAATGTATATGAATGACTGAAACATTATGCTGTGCGCCAGAAATTGACACAACAGTATAAACTGACTCTACATCAGTAAAAAAGAATGCAAATGAAATATGATCATTATTGAAGTTAAACAAAAAAAGTGACCAGATACATGCCACCGTGAGGGAAGACTGTCACAAACTCTCAAATTAGCGTTTTAGAGACTTGAGAAAAATGTTTACCAAAAATTCAGGTGGCTCAACTGAAGTTTATGTGTAGGATTTGGGGTAAAGTAGTCAATTAAAAGAGAACTATTTTTTGCTTCCTACAGACATCAAAATAAAGGAGCAGTCTTTGGAAAATCTAATCAAGTAAGTTCTTATTCTGAGAATGCTTACCTTTGTTTTAATTCCATGAACATAAATTCTACTTAAATGATGTAAGTTCTAAAGATTGTTGAAAATCAGCTTCCAGTAACAGTGCAAAATTAAAGCGCTTTCAGCCTTGTGAAATTGCAAGCAGTGTGATAGAGTGGAAGTAGCAATGGCACCTAATCGGCACTCAATAAATATTTGTGGAATGAGTTAATTGGGAGTCAGAAGACAGGCTTTGAGTCTTGAGTTGGCCTCTGGTATGTGCTCTTGGGCAAGTTACTTCCATTCCTGAGCCTTATTTTCCTATGTGTATAATGGGAGTAATAATCCTTTTGTGCTTGTAGATCCAGTGTCCCATGCAGTAGCTGCTCCCCACATGTGACTAATGAGCACTTTAAATATGTATGGCTAATGTCACTGAGGAAGTGAATTTATAATTTAATTTTAATTAATTTAAAACTAATACTCAACTTAGTTATTAGAAAACATTTAAGTATATTTAGAGGTGCAATATGTAAATCTACTTTTACAACTATGAATTTTGTGAAATATACAGATCAAGTATTTCCAATGAAAATTTAACATTTGAATTAAGATGTGCTAAAATATAAAATATAGTCCAGATTTCAAAGAATAAATACGAAAGCAATCTTTAATAATTTTTATAGGAATGAATGTTGAAATATAATATTCTGGATATATGAGGCCAAATAAATATGTTATTAAAATTAATTTTGGTTTTTTTGCCTGATGTGGTTACTAGAGAACATTTTAAATTATGTTTATGCCTTGCATTATATTTCTCTTGGACAATGCTGACTTACAGAATTGTTTTGAAAGTCACTAAAATAATCTATATGAACTGTTTTGTAAACTACAAAAGCAATGTTTTAATTTTGATCATTGGGCAGAAGTGGTGGGCTTCTGAGACATATGGAAGTAAACGTATTTTACCCTCTAAGATTTTGAGGTATTTATCACTTTAGTGTACTTATTCTTAGAGGAAGATGTGAAAAGAAGAATATGTAGTTAAACATGGTAATTAAAGTGAACACTATAGAACATGACTAAGCGAGGGTATAGAACAAATTGCCACTTATTTTGAATTATTTTTGCCTAAGATATCACTTTGAATAAAAGTAACTTTGATTTAACCATTTATCTTTTAAGTTGTTGGAATTTTATTTCTGCCAACAATTCAGTAAGAGGAGAGAGCATTTAAAGTAGGACAATGAAAAACACTTAAGAAACGTATAACCATCACTGTGTCCGTGTTTGAATGTATGCTTAAAACGGGTAACATGTGACAGCTTCAGACAGAATGTAGACAGTGGTGATTGAGTATTTCTGGGGGCGTAATTGCATTAAAATGTATTACGTAATTTTATGGCTAAGAGCAGTGGCATCTAGTTTTACACTTACAGGGGAAGGAAGATCTATGACCCTCCTCGGTATATGAGTGTAAACCAAGCAGCCCAGCAACTTCTGGAGATTGTTCAGAATCAGCGAATCCGTGGAGAAGATCCAGGTACTCAGGACCCTAAAAGGGCTCTCGTGTTCCCCTGCTGCTGTGCTGAGATGTGGGTGTGACAGAATGTCTGGCACACATGCACACATACACACTAATACCACTGAAGCAAGAGTCAGTGGGTCCACATTGTATTTTTTCTCATCATTTTTTTTTGACTTCCTTAAATCTCATAGGCTGAAAGTTGTACTGAAAGAAAAATAATGGAGTTCTTCCTAATAAAATTAAAAGCATTCTAGAAAGCGAGGATTTTTAACAAATTAATTATAAATCAGATTTTATGTAAATATGTTAATACATAAATATTTTGGTAAAATACAGAACTTCATTTAGCCCAGACCCTAGGTGAGATCTGTCCCGCAGAAGTTTACCTATTCTGCTTTTTCTCGTTCTCAACACTGAGGCCAGGTGTAGCTTTCTAGAGGATAAAGACAGGAGAATTGATCCTTACCTGCCTAACGTCTGGATACAGTGGATATGGTATATAATAAAATGTCCATTATCAGTACTGTTTTATTGAAAGGTTCTTAAACAAATCTGTCATTAGGTTCTGTTTTAAGATACTGACTGGCTTTGAGCACCTATTCCTTGATAGAAAAGATACGTGAAGAGATTCTTGGATGACCATTGCTTACTTTTTTCTCAGTAGACCGTTTTAAAGTCATGAAACAAACGATCTGCAAGGACGCTCTATATCCATAACTTTGTACAGAGTTCCTTACAGGCTTGCTTGTCCTTGTAGACATTATTTGCCCATTTTGACCATTTTTCAATCAGGACAGCTTTCCCAACTAAACAAAGCCAGAAAAGGGTCAGCTCTTCAGCTGTTGCATCAGATTGAATAAAACTAAAGTTCACTGATGCTGGCTACTTTGAACTGAAAAGCGTAAGTAACGTCATAATGCCTGTTGTTTGTTAACAGCTCTGTAGTTTACTAAGTACTTTCATATTTATTATCTCAGCCCTTAAACCACCATTTAAGACAGACAGTATTCCATTTTTTAAAAAATGGAAGAAATAAAAATGAAATTTGTCACGTAGCTGATTAAGTGGCCAAACACAAACTCAAATCTGTGTTTTTATCTCATAATCCCCTGGCTTTTCCAGTATTTGGTTGATGTGAATATATCCCGGACATTTTATTTAAAATATAAGCATGTATTAAACACTGTTCACTTAGAATCTTCTTAAAGACAAATGCTGTGCAGTAGAGTATGGATGCAGGTAATTGTTCATCAAGTCCTAAAAACTTGAAGGTGAGCCTTTGGAATTCTGCAAGGGTAAAGTTAGGAAGTACTGCTCCACTTTATATGTCAGGGAGTACAAATCATTTAGAAAAGCCTTAGATAAGTCAGTAGATGGTTGGTCCATAATGAACAACTAAGGGGACTTACGCTATCTGTGGCTTCTTTAAATGTACTTTTGGTACTAGTGTTAGTTTGAATTGATTGAGGATAATGCATTTACTGAATTGAATGGCCGTGTCTTTTTTTTTTTTTTTTTTTTTGATAGCAATCACCGAGGAGACACTCTGTGTTGGCTTAGCCAGGGTTGGAGCTGAGGACCAGAAAATTGCAGCAGGCACTTTGCAGCAGATGTGTACTGTGGACTTGGGAGGACCACTGCATTCCTTGATTATCACAGGAGGCAGCTTGCATCCACTGGAGATGGAGATGCTGAATCTGTTTTCCATACCAGAAAATTGCTCAGAATCACAAAGCGTTGATGGGCTCCAAACATAGACAGTTTTTCTTGTGAGACATTAACTTCAGTCATGTATGCACGTACACGTATTTGTATAACAAATCAAACAGGCCTTTTGGTTTACATAGTAAGTATAAAGCAAGTGACCAAGAAGAAAGGTGTTCACTCACAGTGCTTGGTTTCCTGTGGCAGTGAGTTTTTCCCTGTGACATCATCAGTTGCTGCGGTTTTGGCAGTTTTTCAGGGTGTGCATACATGGAGCTGACCAAATTGGAAAACTTGTAGACAGACATCCATAGGCAGAATTATTGAAGAGCAATTTTTGTTTATGAAACCAGTTTATACAAGGTGGAACTTTCTTCCTTCTTCTAAAGTCAGCTGTACTGACTGCGAGATAAGTTGTCCTGACAGCGTTTGGTATTAATGCAGATAAACAGAGGTGGGAGGCGTTAAGTCCCCACCCAACATTCTTACTTAAAGCTCAGCTGAGTACATGCCACACAGTGACATCCTTTTGAATTGTCTTGTCGTGTTTAGCTGATGCCCTAATTATGTGGCTCATGTTCTGCTGTATTTTGGAGGTTGTATAATGGTTGAATTATGAATGTTCAGCCAGCCATGTATAGCTGCTGCTTGGTTTCAATTAGCATCTTTCAAATCCAAATTGACAAATGGAAAACTTGCTGACTACAAAATAAAATTTAAAAAAATTTAAGTTTGAAGACAACAATGGATTAGTCAAGATTTGTCATATCACTTAACAGTTAATACGGTTCTACGTGTATGCAAGTAGCCACAGTCTTCTTCCTAGTTGTAAATCACACTCCCATTTTTTATATTTCATGACTGTAAAGTTTTGTACTTTTCCAGTTTCTAACAGAAATAGCTTTGCTACATGTTAGTTTAGTTGGTCTAACTCTGAGTACAGTTGACCCTTGAATAACACAGGTTTGAACTGCACGGGTCCATTTGTACACAGATTTTTTTTTTCACTTAATACATCCTACAGTACTACACAGTCTGGTTGGTTGAATCCACAGGTGGTTGAATCCATGGATGTGGAACTGTGGATGTTTTCAGCTTAATGGAGCGTCAGTGCCCCAACCCCCACATTGTTCAAGGTCAGTCAGCTGTGTTTCCATGTTCTAATCAATTTATCTGACCTCTTTGTTCAGTAAATTCATTGGAAGTTGAGCAGATACTTCCCTATTTTCTGGAAGCATCAATTAAGAAGAGATTCTTTTGAGTTATTTCATTTCAGCTGTGATAAAAAGATATCTTAATATATGTGAAACAATCTGTTTTCAATCTGTCGGACACAAGAGGGAAGAGAGCCGAAGGATATTTAAGTACTAGTTCTACCAGTATTTTCTTCTAAGGTGTTAAATTAAATGTTGAAGAATAAATTGAAGGCCTTCTGCTTTTGGTTGTAGTGAAATAGCTTGTGATGGACAAACCTTGGCACTGGGGAGTGGCCATAACAGCCTGAGGGCTCTGCTCCTATGACTCTTCCCTGAGGGCATTCACCGGTCTGTCTGGTTGAGGGGAGGGCTAGAGCTCATGAGAAAGCCGCAGTCTTACAAGCTTGAGGTGTTAGAGGAGTTGGGACTGCTGGATGAGCTGAAATTGAAGGAAGAAATCCTAGAAATGAAGATGGCGCTGAGGAAGGAGCCTTCCAATCTGTGTATAATTTCCCCTTAAATCTAACTCCTGCGTTGTGCATGTGCAGGGAGGGCTCCGATGACTCTGGTGGAGAGCCATATCTGGAAGGCTGAAAAAGCTGAGCAGAAATTTTTGCTCTCTGTCGCAAGAGAAAACAGATTTGAATCCCGGTAAGTTGGAAGGCTTGATAAGTACCTCAGGCTTTCCATCAAATCCCTAGAATGGTTGTGTATTATTAGCGATAAAGGCTATGCCCGGGACTAAGGATTTGTGCTAAAACTAAAGACAGAATCTTTAACGTAATGTAAAATCAAGCCTCCATAAAATCGAGGTGACTGGCCAATAATTTAACTGCCTGCTAGGACAAAGCTTATCACTTCCACCACATGATAACGAAATGAATCTATCTATCAACAATGCCTGGAATGTTTTAAAATACTATGCGGCATGCAGTGAAACAGGAAGATATGACTATGGTCCAAAAGAAAAAAGCACACAGTAAAAAGATCCTAAAATAATCCAGGTACTGGAATTAGCAGACAAGGATTCCAAAGCAGCTATCAGAACTGTGTTCAAGGATAAAAAGGGAAAGTGGTTGTAATGAATTAATATAAATGCGTACTCTCAGCAGAGAAATGGAAGCAAAGAAAAACCCAAATGGACTAAATAGCAGAGCACAGGTAACAGGTGAATAGAAATTGCCCTATCTGAGGAATTTAAATAAAAAGAGCTCAGAACCTCAGTGCCATGTGGAGCAATATCAAGCAGTTCAACATGTAATTGGATTCCCAGAAGAACAGAAAGGAGATAGGGCAGAAAAAAATATGAGTAAGTAAAGGCAAAAATTTTCCCAAGTTTGGTGAACCTATGAATACACAGATCCAGTAAGTTCAGTGAACTCCAAGAAGAATAAATATAGAGAAAGCCATACCTAACAAACAGATCACAGTTAAAACTGACGAAAATCAGAGATGAAAGAATCAGTAGGGGTTGTTCTCATTGGAAACAGTGGCTGTCAGAAGACAATGGAAAGACAAAATCTTTACAGAAATTTAAAAGCAGAATAAAACCCTATCAATCCAGTGTTTTATATATCCAGTAAAAATATCCTTCAAAAATGAAGACAAAGCAATCTTCATGAAAACAGAATTTGTCACTAGCAGACCTGCACTGCAAGGAAAGCTGAGGGAGGTTTCTTGGGCTGAAGGTAAATGACATCAGATAGAAGGGAGGAAATAAGTATTAAGTATAAGTGACTATCAGGTTTTCTTTGCTTCATGTTTTTAAAAGACAGCTGACAATTTAACATAGTGTGGTGGCGTATATCTGGCTGTAAAATACATAAATACATAAACAATATATAAATATATAAAAAATATAAAACAATAATGGAAGTTGCAGATGTTAAAGGGAATTATACAGCTGTGGAGTTCTTTCATTTTATTTAAAGGAGCAGAATAGTAACTGCAAGTAGACTGTGATAAGTTAAGGATGTGTATTGTAATCCCTCGGCAGCCACTATTAAAACAAAACAAAACGCATGGCAGAAGTAAAATAAATAAATATAAGAGGAATTAAAATTGAATCCTGAAAGATATATGATTAACCAAAAGCGGGCAGGAAAGGAGGAAATAAAGGTCAAAAATGATAGTGAGGTGGGAAGCCCCATAAAAAAAGATGGGCAGGCAGGGCAGGGCCACTACTCTCCTGCCAGTACCATCCGGTTCCCTGGCCCAGAGACTCTGTCTCACTTTTTGCCTCTGAAACGGCTTACTTCTAGGAAAGTGGAACTTACTCCTAGAATTCTATTGGTTCCCTGAGCTCACTTGTGATTGGTTATTTATCTCCCTCCTGATTGGTCCATTTCTACAAAGCCTGTTCCTAATTAGTCAGCTTTTGTTATACCTTATTTGCATATGATGTTGCAAAGTGTACACTGGCAGCCTATAAAAGCCTGTGTAAACCTACAGATGGGGTCCAGAGCTTGGAGTGTTAAATCCCCTGGGCCCACTGGCGAAATAAACCTGAGTTCTCCAACTCTCCGAGTGCTGCTTGGTCTCTTGCCCAGTTCCAGGTTGCTGTCATAACTGAGCCGTAACACTGAGCTGTAACACCGAGCGGTAACACGTCTTTCTGCAACAATAGGACAAATAGAAAAAAAGTAGTAAAACAATAAATTTAAATTCAACCATACCAGTAATTGTTTAAATGTAAATTAAGTATTCTAGTTAAAAGAACTAGATTTTTTTTTAAAAAGCACAACCATCTATGTCTGCAAGAGTTAAACTTCAAGGACACAGGATGAAAGTAAAAGAGTGGGGAGAAAATAGACCATACGAACAGGAAGCATAAGAAAACAAGTGGCTACATTAACATAAGACAAAATAGACTTCAAAAGAAGGTGTATACTGGAGATAAAGAAGGACTTTTCACAGGGAAGAAAGGGACAGCTCTTCATGAAGACATTCTAAATGTGTGTGCATTGAGTACCAGCTTGAAAATACATGAGGGGAAATGGACAGACCTAAAGGGAGGTATAGACAAGTATATAATGAACGCTGGGCATTTTAATAATCCTCTCTCAGCAAACAATGGAAGTAAATAAAACATCAGTAAAAATATTGATTTGAACAACGCTAACCATTTGGATCAAAACAGTATTGATCCCTACAGGCATTATTTTCAAGCCCAATGTGGAATATTCACCAAAGTAGACCATATGCTTGGCTCTGACCACAATGGAATTAAAAATTGCCAACAAAAAGATGCCTAGAAAAGCCCCAAATATTTGGAAATAAAACAAGGTACATTTATTTTTAACTGAATAAAAGCAAAAACAAAATGTGAAAATTTGTGGGATGCAGATAAAGCAGTGCCTAGAGAGAAATTTGTAGCTTTAGAACAGAAAAAGTTTTAAAAATCAGTGATCTGTTTTTATCTTAGAAACCTAGAAAAAGAAGAGCATATTAAACACTAAGTAACTAGAAGGAAGGGACTACTGAATATAGGCAGAAATTGGTGAGACAGAAAATGGACAAACAGTCCAGAAAAGGAAAGCCAATAGATTGTCTAAATTTTTAAAGGCTAACAGTAGTCGAAGTCGCCAGGATATGGGGTAACTGAAACTCTAATGTTATTGGTAGGAATATAAAGTGGCACAACTACTTTGGAAAACAGTTGGCAGTTTTTATACAACTTCCCATGAACTAGCAAAACAAGTCCTAGGTATTTATTCAAAAGAAATGAAAACATACTGACAAAAAGTAGTACCTGAGTGTTTATAACTTTTCTATGTTTATTCATTCATAGCCCCAACTGGAACCAAGCTATGTGTCCATTATAGGAGAATGGATTTAAAAATTGTAGTTTGACTTACAATGGAATGTTACTTAGCAATAAAACAGAACGAGCTTTGACTCACACAACAACAGGAGTGAATTTCAAAAACGTGTTAAGTGAAAGAAACCAGACACAAAAGAGTACTGTATACTTCCCTTCATATGAAGTTTCACAACAGGCAAAAACTAATCAAAAGAAGACAGTGGTAGTGAAGAGGGGCTGGGAGGGGCCAGCAAGGAGCTGGGGTGATGGAAATGTTCTGTCTTTTGATGGTGTGTTGTTTGTATGGACACAAGTTCATTCAATTATATAGATTTAGGATCTGTGCATTCTTCTGTGTTAAGATTACCAGATGAAATATGGTATCCATTTAAGTTGAATTTCAGATAAACAACAAAAACGTATTTTTTGAAATACAACTATGTCCCATTCAATATATGGGAAACATTTATACTACAAAAAAATTATTTTCAGTTAGAAATGTAATTGAGTTCCTGTGTTTTTATTTGCTAAATCTGGTGACTCCATATGTAATTTAACCTCAATTTAAATGAAATTGTAAAATGAAAAATGTACCCTATTCATCAGCAGAAAAAGGATGAACAATATTGTTTCTGGTCTACTATCATGAAAGTTCAGTGTTTTGGCAGTAAAAGTAGAAACACTTAAACACTACATACATTTAGTTAATAGTTGTTAGCCCTTTAATACTATTACTTTTTAATGTTATTTTAAACTACCATAGAGTGAAACCACTCTCATATTCTAGATGCACAATAGTTCTATCACCCCCCCAAAACCCTCTCATACTTTCCCTTTTTATATACACCCCTCTACCCACCTGGAAACCATTGCGCTGATCTTTCTCTACAGTTTTGTCTTTTTGAGAACGTCATATAAGTGAGTCTGGCTTTTTTCAGCAAAATGCTTTTAAGACTCATCCAAGTTACTGCATGTATCAAAACTGTATTCTTTTTTATTGCAAAGTAGTATTCTCTTGTATAGATGCATTGCAGTTTGCTTATCCATTCACTTTCTGAGAGAGATCTGCGTTGTTTCCAATTTTTTGCAATTACTTATTATAGAGTCGTTAAAATGTTCACATACAAGTTTTCATGTGAACATTAACTTTTATTTCTCTAGAGTAGATACCCAGGAGTGTGACTGCTGAATCACATCATAAATGTACGTTTAATTTTATAAAAAACTGCCAAAATGATTCCCAGAGTGACTGTATCATTTTGCATTCCAGCAGGCAGTGTAAGAATTCCCGTTACTCTGTATCTTTGTTGTGCTTCACATTGGCAGTATTTTGTACTTTAGCTATTCCGTTAGGTGTGTTGTATGTCATTGTGGTTTTAATTCGCTTTTTCCTAGTGACTAATGATGTTGAACATCTTTTCATGTGCTTATTTACCATTTTTATATCCTATTAATGAAGCATCTGTTCATGCTTTTTGCCCACTTTTAATTAGAATTGTTTATTTTCTTCTGGGTAAGTTTTGAGTATTCTTTATATATTTTGGATACAATTTCTTTGTCAGATTTGTGATTTGCAAATATTTTCTCCCAATTTTCTCTGTAGCTTGTCCTTTTATTCCCTTAATCATGTCGTTGGCAAACCAGAAGTTTTTCATTTTGTCAGTTTTTTCTTGTATGGATCGTGTTTCTGTTACCATGTCTAAGAACCTGTCATGAAACTCAAAGACATATAGATTTTATCCTATGTTTTCTTCTAAATGTTTTTAGTTTTACAGCTTACATTTAGATCTACAAAATATTTTGAGTTAATTTTTGTATGAAATGTGAGTTTTCAGTGAAGGGGTTTTTTTTGTTTGTTTTTTGCATATTCCTATTCAACTGCTCCAAAACCATTTGTTTCGAAAGACTGCATTGAATTGTTTCTGCACCATAGTAAAAAATTAGTTGGCCACATTTTTGTGGATCTATTTCTGAACTCTTCTTGCTGTTCAGTCAATGTCTGTCTCTTTCCCTTCTATAACACCACATTGTCTTGATTACTTTAGCTTTATGGTAAATCCTAAAAACAGATAGTGTAATTCCTCTAATTTTATTCTCCTTTCCAAATTGTTGTATTTATTTTAGTTCCTTTGCCTCTCCACATAAATGTTAGAATGAACTTGTTGATATCTATATAAAGCTTGCAAATTTGATTGTAATTATTTGATTATGATGATGTGTCTACGTGTGGATACTTTAAGGTTTATCCTTTTTGGAGTTTACTCAGCTTCTTGAATCTGTAGGTTTATGTCACCAAATTCAGGAAGTTACCAGCCATTATTTCTTTAAATATTTTTTCATCACTGTGTGCGTCATCACTGTATGCAGACTCCTCAGTTTCTGGGCCTCTGATAACAAACTGCTGAGACATTGCTTATTGTCCCTCAGGTCTCCGAGTGCTGTTCATTCCTTTCAATCTTTTTTCTCTGCTATTTAGTGTGCATAATTTTTATTGATATGTATTTAAGTTTATTGACTCTTTCCTCTGTCTTCTCCAATCTGCTGTTGAGTTCATTTTGTATGGTTTTATTTTGGTTACTGTTTTAAAATTTCCATTTGGTTCTTTTTTAATATCTTCAGTTTTCTGCTTTAACATTTGTTGCAAGATTATCTGGGATTGCTCGTTCGAGCTTTTTGTAGTAGCTGCTCTAAGTGCTTTGTCAGGTGGTTCCAATGTTGATGTCATCTCAGCCGTGGTATCTGTTGATTGTTTTCCATTTGGAAGTTGAAATTTTTGTGACACTTTGCCTGGTGATTTTGGATTGTAGCTTGGACATTTTGAATATTGTGAAATTCTGGGTCTTATTTCGATCCTGTGATGAATGGCAGTCTTTTTGTTCTGACAGGTGACAAACCTGGTTAGAGGCAGGATGCAGTTACCAGTCCGCCTTCTGTAGGCTATGGTTCCAACGTCAGTTCAGTGTTCAGTGATGCAGTTCTCTTTGGTTCTGTGTCAGGTTTATGTGGCCCAGTCTGGGACCTAGGCAATCCTGGACCTAGTCAGTTGGATAGTTGTTCTGAAGATCTTTCAGTCTGCTGAGTAGGATCAGATCCAGGCATTAGTGATTTGAGAGTGAACCTTGAGGTTTATAATCAGCTTTATGGGCTTCGTTTCCTGAGCTCCTCCGTCTCCGTGAACTGACTGCTTCCTGGTTCCCTGGGCTCCCTTTTTTGGTCCTCTGGCTGGAAACTTGGAGATCTGTTTACTCTATTCTGTTGCTCTATGTCTCATACCTTCACGATTGGGCCTACATCCTGACCCATGTGGACAGGGGGACAGGGAAAAAGCAACAGTGGTTTGCACTAATGTTTTGTAATCATAACTATCACACAGAGGAAAATTCTCCTCTCTCAGCTGTCGTTCTCGTGGGTTTCCATAGTTGCTGGCCACCACGACAGGGCTGTCTGGGGAAGTCTTTGGAAGCCAATGGGAAGTCTCTGCTTCAACTAATATAACTGCAAATGTAGTAACTTCGCCTTGTTTTGAAGCCCTGAAGAAATCAACATGACCTGTGTACAGATTATTGCTCAAGAGGAAGTAGTATGATGCGCATACGGGACAGATAACCCCTGTAAAGTTGAACAATGATCTGATCTGACTTAGTGCCTAGGGTGGAAAAACAGTGGTGTCTGATCAGACAGACCTCATTTTATTTATAATTTTAGAAGTGTTTACAATCTTTCAAGTGTCTAGGCCAAATGGCAGGGTTGTAATTGCTGTGAAACGGTACCTACGCTTAGATGTGAATCTTAATTTTTTATGTACCATGTCTCCCTTTTAAAATACTGTTATGCACCTGCAGTCAGGAAATACTTTGGGGAATCCTTTTGTTTTCATGTAATTTTATTTTTAATCCATTGGCTTTAGTACTGGCTGCCTTGCAAAGAATACAGTTGACTTTAACGATCCATACAGAACCATTTTTCAAAGAGGGGCTAAATTTCATATTAAAACATAATTCATTCATTTTTTTCCAACACATTTTGATTGCTTAAACCGTGCCAGACTTGATGCCTTTGAGTTTTGTCACACTGTTATCATTATTACTCATCTGAGTTATAGATATTTATTAGATAAAGTTGAATTGTTCGTTTGCACGTTGGTAGCATGTGCTAAGACTGAACTTCATGTTAGATTGTTTTTAAAGTCTGGAAGTGGGGCTGGATGAGCTGACAGATTGAATGAGGTAGAATCCTATCCTGGCATGTTTTTGTTTTTGTTTTCCCTCGTACAGAATGAAAAACACTAAATTGCTGTCATTCTGTCTACATCTGTTGGACCTGCTTGCTCCTCCCTGTCTTTGCTGCTTCTCTGGTCTAGAGTAATGGAAAGTATTGTGGGTAATGAGATTGGATAATGGGGTGGGGGGGGAAGCAGCATTATGAGTTTCTAAAGTCATTCAGAGGAAGCTGTATTTAATGAGCATTTAGAGAGCCACTCAAGATTCTTGAGCTGAAGAAGTAGAAGTGGAACCGGGGAAGCTTGCTTTGTTACTATAACACAGGATGGCTTCTGGCGGGAAGGAAGCAAAATGTCTAAAGAAAGGTTGGGTCGTGAACTATGGTAAATAACTTGCCTAAACCTGTGTGTAAACAGAAGAGGCTGATCTAAGGGGAGGTTGATAGGCCACTGGAGGCTTTGAGTGGGCCAGGGGCTAATTCCAGAGAACACAGGAAAGGCGGGGTCCCTGGCAGGTGCTCTGGCTCTAGCAGGTCAAAGTCCACTATGCAGAAGGGCCAGCCGAAGGTAATCAGGAAACCAAGATAGGGGAAATGTTTTAAAAAGGCCTGGACAAGAGTCTGATTCAGCAGAAATTCCCTGTACTTCCTGCTTGAGGCCAGAATTGTTTGTGTGGTGTGTTGGGGGTGTGTGTGCCGGAATGGAGGTGGCCAGTTCCTCAGAGTGACTCTGCATACAGTTACCAGTGGAGTCCCGGAGTAGGGAGTGGGAACGGTGAATTTCAAAGATTTCCAAGGAATGAGGAGGACTTTGCAATAGGGGATTCGGGAAATGGGAAGTAAAGGCAATGTTTAGATTTCTAAGAATACTGTAAGGAATTCTGACAGAAATTGGCAGTTGAAAAGAGACTTGAGTGGGAATGATAAACGTATTTTTCCTCTTTGTTGAATTTGAGATGCTGGTAGTTCTGCCGTGGTTGTGACAGGAAGTCATCCACCCACAGCCTTTGATTAAACCTACAAATGAGGGAGGAGTGAAGCTGTATTACTGGGAGCTACAGAAACGGTTAGGAAGGGCTTGGAAGCAGCACATGTAGGCCGCCTGTAAGATATCTGACAACAGACACACTGAGGACAAAGCCCCTATTATGGGGCAGAGAATGATAGTAAAGAAGAGGCTGCTTTGATTGGCATTATATTTGGTGGGAAGAGTGGGATCTGGGGTCTTGTGGAGAAGTTGTTTTAAAAAAGAATTTCTTCTGATTAGAGGAAAAAAATTGGAAGGATAACGGAGGCTCATGTCAGATGCTTTTGGTCTTCATTTCTTAAAGCTGGGATCATAGAGCATGAACTGAGAGAACAGTTTGGGGTTCATGAAAATATCTGGAAATAAATACTTTGTGAGACTTGTTTCTGAGGTAAAATAATGAATAAGAGGATCCACAGTGAGGATTTTCACATTAAGACATTTCCAGCCTCCTACCCTCTCCTCTCTCCTGATGAGCTCTGCTGGTTCCTGGCCCTGAGAATCATCCTTCTTTCCTTAGTCCTCTAGACTCTATTCTAGAAAGTATTAAGTTCACAGTGTTCTTTTCAGTTCATCAAACTAGTAGACACAATTCAGGTAAAGACTTTTATTTAAACAGAAATTTTATTGGAAGAATTTTGATACATTGTTTATTATTATTTTTAAATACATCTGAGGTTAAACAAAATATATACATGAATGTCTTCAAGTAGAAAAAAGTGAAATATACATTATGGATTTGTTGTGTTATTCTTAGGCAAATCATAATTGCTGACTTTAGCATATTCAAACCAAATCATAAGTTTTTGACATTTGATGTGCCAACCTAGCCTTGTAGTCACACATTTGTTTAGAAATGTTTTGATGCCATAATCTTCACCAAAGGATCAAACCCAAATTCAAACTTGGCCATATTTTCAGAAACCATTAAAGACAGGAAGGTAAAGTGTTATAGGGGTGTTCAGAATAAACCAAGAAGGGATTTGGCAATTTTTCATTCACAGTATTTCTGATTTTATTAAAAGACCCATTCTGTTTATTGATCAAACTCACAAACGTTCAGGCAAAATATCCCTTGAGCAGAAATATCACTGAATTTGCTGTTATTAGAGGAAGCAATGAGAGTACTTGGCTAACTCTTGACAAGATACGTCTGCTTCAAAGTAGAATCTTCATTGAACTTAAAATTGATGTGTGACATATGATACATAAAATTCAAAGACTGAAATTCAAATAAAGCTTTTCCCCCCACTGGTGAAAAGGGGAAGTTTTACATTGGCAGCAGCAATGAACAGAGATGCAAAATCAGAATATAGAGAAGCTCTGCTAAAAGTTAATATTTAGAGGGGAAAGAGAGAAGATTAAAACTATCTTAGGAATATTTAAATCACTTAATGTTGTATTGTTTTTATAGAAGTACCTTCAAAATACACCTTTGAAAGAGTTTGGGATAAATGAAACAGAAAGCATGTTATACACAGATCCTTAAATGGCGATTTTTCATAAAAACAAAGGAGAATGTGGTTTCTCATTTGGCTACACAAAATATAAAAATTCAAGTGACCCAGGTTCCACACTCCCAGTTCTACCAATTTCCTGTCCAACAACATGCAAAATGGAAAACGTCTCTTTCTCTATACTCCCACTGTTCCTGTATTAAAATGAAGGAGCAGCTCAGAGGGCTACTTGAAAATACAATGGCCAAAGTGACTATAAAAAGTCACATTTGTGCAAAGATGCCAGAGAAAAGCTGAGATGTCTTCTGTAATAAACAGCAAATTATGGTTTTAACTGTCCCCATCCCTTACTTTTGTATCCACTACTGTCTACAGTGTTTACTGAGCATGTAGGTGTAGATTCATGCTAAGTTTGGTGGTAATAGGAATTATGAGACAAACACATTCTTTTTTACAGACTTTCCATCATGATCAGAATTTCAAATACTACATTTTCAAAGCCATGGGAAGAGTTCAAAGTTAAATGTTATTATTAAATGCACAGATTACTACTGATTATGAAACAGAGTTCTTTTTGAAAAGGCGTCTGTAAAGGAGTCGATAAAATGTAATGCTGTGAATCAAATCCTATGTATTCCTCTCATGCAGCACAAAGGTATTCACACTTCTTGGAAGACAGTTCCCCCAGAACTAAGTTAATGTCTGTTGGCCAGGAATTCGAATTCTCTTTACTCACACTGGCACCCATGCTGAGTCAAGTACCTTTCAGGCAGTTTACTCTGAGTGTCGAGAAAACTTTTTACTATTTTGTTTTTAAAGGGTCTTAAAACTGCTTAAGGGAGCTCTGATTGCTCTTCTCAGCCTGCACAGCTGAAGTACAGTGGCAAAGGTAATAAGCATAGAAGAGCATCCAAAGAAGGAATGAATCTAAACAATGTATTCATAACTGCTCCTCTAGATCAATTTTGTCACGGTGATTGTTCACTGATTTTATAGGAGAGTGTGTTTACATCTGCCACACCTTCTTGGACCTTTAAATCATTGTAGGGTGACGTACAAAACCAGAGCGTCATCAGAAAAAGCACTGGATTGAGAGGCCGCTCCACCACCGGCCGGCCCCCAGGCAGGTCTCTTACCCTCTCTTGAAATAGCTTCCTCTTCTGTAAAATGGGGTTAAGAATTCCTTCCTCACAGGAGTGTTGGGAGAATCAGAAGAGAAAACATACCAATCATAAAATCATGCAAAACTTTGTCTTTATAGACATGTGAGGATTTTAAACGTGGTAACATGAAAAAGGCCATACAAAGAGCGTGACGCATACTTACTGGTAGCTAAGCCCCACCCTTTCTTTCTGTAAACTTTGTAGTTAGGAAATGATTAAACATAAACCAAAGACACCCTCATCAGAGACTCACATCAATTTGACCTTGAAATAGAGCTATACTTCTTTGCAAACACATTTTGACGTATAATCCTGCACTGTGATTTAAGTCGGACTTGACTCTGTGGTAGAGGTCTGGACCCCTAAGGCTTGTGGGCAATCACGTCTTGCAACAATCTGCCTCCGTTAATAAAAGTTTTAATGACTGTTCTTTCAAAGAATAAAGTAATTTCCTTTTTACCAAAGTTCTCTGAACTGGAAAATGATTTGTTTTGAAGATGGTGATAGAAAAAGTTTAACTTTCTCAAGGTAACACTTCTATGAAGAGTTAAAAGTTGCAGTTTAGCCTTTGGGATTCTGGTAAAACTTCAAAAAGTTTACCCTATTAAAATTTTTATTTTGTTCTAGACAACATCTGATGCCCAATTTTACACGCCTCTGAGAATGTCAACAGTTCAGAAGCTCTCCAGTGACTGAAAACTTAACGTACCAGGAATGAAATGATATGACCTGTGCACTAGTGTGGTTTCTAAAAAGTACCAATTCACAGAATATAAACAAGACAAAGAAACTAAGCAATCCTTAAACTGGATTTAGCCTCGGGCAATTAACAGAAAAATTCACTCACAAGTTCAAAGTATCCAATGCACAAATGTCATTTTTTTAAAAAATCAGGAACTGGTTTCACAGGAGTAAAAAAGTAAAAAAGAGTAAAAAAATTAATTATAGCTTTCATAAAGAATACTATGGAAATAATATTTGAAACCTTATAACTAGCTATGAAAAATAAGACAATAAAACTCCATTTATAAAGTGCCTTAATGTACCAAAAACAGAGATCAAACGTCCTTTACTTAAAGATGCTTCTTCATCACGTTTACAGAAAGGCAGATTTTACTCTGGAGACGCAGCACAGTGGAGTAGAAAGAACTCTCGCCTTGGAGTCAGAAGACCTGCATTCTGGCCTTGGCTTTGCCCCTAATTATCTCTGTGACCTTGAGGAAATGAGAGCATTTCTGGGCTTCAATTTTTCTCCTCTGTAAAATGAGAGGTAGGACACGACTGCTTCTAAGATCGGTCTCCTTGGATGTTAAAGCAGTGAATTATTTTTGTTCTTAAAATCTTATGTTGCTACCATATTCATAATAGCTACAAAACTGATTATTCCATAGTCGGCAAAAACATTGGTGAACTCTGGCCAACTGCATCTGGAGTCAGTGATTTGGCTGCTTTACAAACGTGCACAGAAGTCACAGCAGTTTGGCTACTGGTGTAGATGAGGAGGCTTTGAAGAATGCCGAAACCCTCCAGATACACGGGAAATCACAGTGCTAGCATCTGGCAGCACTTCCTCATGCCTCTGCAGAGGACGGCGTGGGCTGACAGCGTGAGGGACACTGAGCTGCAGACACACTGGGCGCTTCCTTCACAAAGTGCATAGGGAGTCACAGAGGGCAAGCCCTTTGTCCTCATCAATACAATCTACATTTAAAAACACAAAACTGGTATAGGTATATTTCTGTTTGGGAAAGTTTATTTGGCTAGGTAAACTTTCCCGGAGCAATACAAATTTGTTCTCCAGAGAACATTTTGTTTTTTAAAATATTAGCAAAGTTATACTCAGAGGCTTTTTTCCTCCAAGAGTTAGCCTAACAACAGAGACAGCTAAATTTATTTTGTAAGAATAATCAAGTAGTATTTCTCAGTGAAATTATCTACCTTAGCAATTCATCTGTGCCGAGAACACTGATAACACAAGTATCTTCCTAAGAGTGAGAAAAAAGTTGCTTTTTCTCACACTCATTTTTTTCCCTGCTTAAACATACAGGTTTAAGAACATTTAATTAAAGCATAAATGTTAAGGCCAACCAGACGTGAGCCATCCATCTCTGGTAACAGGTGCAAAATTAGAGTTTCATATCGGTCAAATATTCTATATATACTCTAACCCTTTATCAAAGAAAACAACCAGCCTCATGCACTTGTGTATTGAAGAGTGTGGCTAATAAAGTGATGCATATTTTGACAAAAAACTTCACTTGGAATGGAGGGCTCAGTAAAGGCAGAACTGGATCTTTAAAACGCACTGGTAAATTTTACAGGCCAGTGCAAGCATGATCTCCGTGTGTGAAATATCAGCACAATCCCAGATAATTAGTTTTTAAAGGCACACATCCCAAGTCCCTGCCCTCATCTAGAGCTGTCATTTCCCACAATATGCCAAAACCTACAGAACAGCCCAGGCTTCTATCAGGTGTGGTATGGATGCAGACTTCCAAGTGACTACTGAACACTTACAATGAGAAAGCAGTACCATTATCAGGACATTCCCTTTATGGGCCCCTCCTAAAACATCTTAACAATTGTTTCAGCTAAACACATTCTAGTGCAGGAATTCTTAGCTTTAGAACTGCCTGCAGTAAGTAAAAATGTTTTGAAAATACTACTTAATCTGCAAAAAGGAGACTACCAACAGCTCATGGCAATCTGCAGCAGTTTAGAAAAGCATGAAGAAAGTAGCCTTAGTGTTCCTAACACGGTATAGTTCAGAAATAGGGGAAAAGATACTCCAAAACGTAGACAAAATCAGCAGTGATTTCTGTCACATCAGTGAAAAAGTGCTTATTACTGATCTACATTCTAAATATTCATTTCCATCCTGCAGGGTTTTCCCCCCAACAATTTCAATTTTTCCCTTTCAGTTAAAAGGGAATATACATTGTGACAAAATGAAGTACAATGGGAAAATGTCTAGCTAGATCAATATTTCTTTACAAAACAGAGAATATTTAAGCAGAGTTCGTTCAAGCACTTATCTCAAATTGCAATTTTATTTTTCAAATACACAAGAACCTAGGAATCAACTTATTTATTAACTTCTAAGATACCTGTGTTAGGAAGAGTTCGATCTTACCACATTTACTCTGTACCTTCAATACTTCAAACTCAATAAAACGTGGCTTTAGGATCCTGAAAGCAACTGTATTTGGGAAGCGCTTGCAAAGGAAAACAAATTGTATGATTTGGCATTTGAGGATGAAAAAAACAAAACAACATCGTCACCACCATTGCTGCCTTCACTCTGCATGCCTTTTTCTTTCATTAATAGGATCTATCAAAACAGCAAGGACAGATACAGGAAAGTTTACCATAGACACAGCAGCTTTTATAGAAATTTAGAATTTAGAAGATGTTTTAAGTAAGTCAAAAACACCCATCTTTTGCTAAGTTTTGAAAAGACAGTCCACAAAATAATTTAATGTAATAACTGAATTTGATTTAAAAACCAAAGTAACACCTTTTATTTTTTGACGGGAAAAAGCAATTAAAGGAAAAATTTTATATATCTAAACCTATGCTAGAAGTACACAAAAAAGACATCTGTATACATTACTAGTAAGAGTCTTATTTTGTACAGATTACAGAATATCCATAAAAAAAACATATACATGACCTTTGATGGTACATTTCTATGCTGGCAAATACATTTTCTGATACAAAGGCACTTTGAAAACCCAATATGGTTTGGTTCATAAGTTTGCAAGGTACAAACAATTTTACAAACGTATGATTATACTGAAGAACGTCAACAACTGTGACATTACATATAAAACAGTATTCCGTTTCCTTTTTTTTTTTTTTTAAATAACACTGGTTTTGTGGGAATGAAAGCAGTGGTTTCCAGCAGCTTCAGTGAAGACATCCCAGATGATTAGAGGCCCACAGTCTGAATTTCTTACTGGCTAGGATGAGGGGCGGGAGGGAGGGCATTTGAAACAAACAAACGGAAGAAACAAATAAACAGAATATGATACCCTGGAATAAAACCAGAAACCTCAGAAATCGAAATGGTTTGGAGGGAAGAGCACGAAAGACAAGACCAAAAGTCCAGGAGAGATCCTGTTAATTCTGACCCCTTGGCTGTAAACTCCTGGCTGAGCACAGATGCCTGGCTCCCCCTGGTCTGCTTGGTGCTGGGGAGCTGTAGTGATGATTTCTCTATTTTAAAAAGCTAAGTACAATGTTTTGGGTTGTACAGTACCAGAAAAGTTAGGTCCCCCAAAAAGCGTAATTTCTTCTCATTCATTACATGGCCGCAAAGTCAATCTGTACATAAAGCTGTCTCACTCCAGCCTGAAAAAGTTTAAAAAAAAATTAGAAAAATCAAACAAACCAGTAACAGACTATACATTTCAGAAAAGTAGTAGGAAAAAAAATCTCTTTTTTTTTTTGGAAAGGGAAGAATTATTTTTCTCTTCTGTCACTGGGAAAGAATTCTCCACTTTTCATCATAAAATGCCAATTACTTTATTTTAGAAACAAGTATATCAATAAACTGCAAAAGAGATTCTCCATTTACCTCCACAAAAGATGGCTATGCTCTTGCATGCCACGCCCAAGTGAATTTTGGCAAAACGAGGGCACCCACCCACCGTGGTTCTGCCAGAGAACAAGAACACCACAGCGTTGACCAGCTGGCTACTAAAATCACAAATCCATCAAGTCTAAATCTTCCCATGACAAACGATTTGTAAACATTCAAATAAGCATAACCATCTATTGGTTACTGAGTGACTTTACACTCCGACTCCTCTCTTCAATTTTGTGTGTGAACTTGCTACTCAAGGACACTGCGCTTACAATGCCCCCATCTCTCCTCCATTATCAGTTTTTCCTTATTTGCTGCCTGCAATTCCTTTTCTCTCTTTTCTTGACCCCATTTCAACCAAACTTTTGCTGCCAACCACTTCCCTAAACTGTCAAGGGCACCTCTAAATTGCTCAGACCAGCCACTGATCAATTCTCAGTCCTCCTCTTTGTACTTAACCTTAACCTAGCAGCAAGGACCCAGGTGATCACCTCCTTCTGTTGAAACATTTTTTCTTCTCTTGGCTTCCAGAGAATACTCACTGGTCGCCCTTATACCTCACTTAACAGTCTTTCTCAGTCTCCTTTGCTGGTTCTTTCACCCTCTCTCTGAACACTAAACACCAAAATACCCAAAGGCTTGGTCCTCAGACCCATTCTTTTCCTATAGTTGTTCCCTACATTATCTCACCCAGTAACCAAACTTTCAGTACCATCTACATAGTCACAGCTTTTGTAGACTGGAACCTATTTACCATCTATGTGACCGTTCTACTTGGATGTTTTGACAGTTCTACCTGGATGTCTGACAAGCATCAAAACACAGACAAAGTGAACACTGTTTCCTCCCCTCAAGCCTACTGAGTCTGTATGTCTACAGCTCAAGCCCTTCTCAAATGCTGCAACTTAAAGGTTTGTCTTTCTTTCTCACACCCAACTCATTAGCAAAACCTGTGTGCCTTATCCTCCAAATAATGCAAATCCAGAATCTGATCACTTACCTCACCTCCACTGCTATCCCCAGCCCCAGTCACTATCATCTCTTGCCTAGATTTTGTAATGACCTCTGGTCTAGTTTTCACTCTTCTACCTTTGGTCTGTCTCTAAGAGCGAAACTACAGCAATGTCACTCCAGCACTCAAACCCTCCACCAGCTTACCTTCCTTCGTCCTTAGCCCAGAGTGTGGCCTTACTGTGGCCTACAAAGCTGTCCTATGACCTGGCCCCCAATTACCTCTCTGATGTCATCTCTGACTCCTCTCCCTCTGTTCACTCTGTCCCAGCCACACCAGACCTTCTGTCTGGAACAATGTGCCTTGAGATAGCCTCATGACATACTCCCTCCCTTGTCACATCTCAGATGTCAGTTAGGTTTACCCTGATCACCCCATACAAAATACATTCAGTTCATTCATCCAATAAATATGTTTTGTGCATCTGTTGTATTCCAGGCACTGCTCTGTCTCCTGGGAATACAATAGTGAACAAAATAGGTTTAAAAAAAAATCCTTGCCCTCATGGAGTTTATAAGCTACTGGGAGCTGGGGAGAAGAGGAGATGATAAACAAGCAAGTAAGTATAGTAACATTAGATGATGAGACATGCGTATCTAAATAAATCTATCTTTCTATCTATCTACCTCCCTATCTACCTACCTACTATCTATCTACAGAAAGAAACAAAGCTTAGTACAAGAGGAAGTAAATGCCTCAGCAACCCCAATCTCCCTAGCCTGTCTCCCTATCTATAATAATCACTTTCTAATATATTGTAAACATTTTTTGCTGTGATGCTGTTTCCTGTCACTCTCCAATGATAACGTACTCTCTCCAAGATAAAAGATTTTGGCTATTTTTTCCCTGGTGACTCCCAGAATGTCAAATAGTGCCCAGCACACAGTAAGTGGTCAATAAATATTTGTTGGAAGAACTGAATCCTACTAATTTCCTTCTTTTAAGTAAAAAACAATTTTTTAAGATAAAAGCACACCATCAGTTACAATAAGCACCCCCGATCAGTGCCAAGAATGGAAGGTAAATTACAACAGTTAAGAGAAAGAAAAAAAACCAGTGTTGGGGATAAAATACTACTACTACTTGTTTACAGTGTTTTCTAGGCTCTTCGAAGCATCACTTTCTAGCATGGCTGATTTTCTAGCATTCAAGTTGGAGGGCTCTGCCCAGCACCAATAAATGCCTAAGGACTCAGAACTGCTCTGATGGAATAAGAAGCTGGATGGATCCAGTAGCTTCTTCCAGCACAGAATACCTCTTAGCTTTTTTATCTCATTAAAAAAACAAAACAAAACAAAACAAAAACTTTGCCATGGTAAAGTTCAAGTTCTCTGAAAATACACATAGTAGCACACATGCCTCACACTATGTTTGTGGCAGAAAGACAGAACTTAGTTATCTATCCGATTTTGAGCTAAAAATTAAAACCAAATCTCAGTTTTCCTCATTTTAAAAGTGTTGATAAATACCAACCCTATTTATCTCACAAAGTTGTTACATATATTCATCCAGCATTTGACAAATATTTAATAAATCCTTGCTACACACCAGGCACTACTGTAAGGATATGTGTGAAGACATGAGACAAGAGTTTAATGCCACAGAAAACTATAAAAACCAAATTATGATTGATCACAATTATATTTGATTTACTCAACCCAGATGGCGCCTAAGTAACTGTACTTAGGAACCCTTCTGCAAAACTCTTGTATATCTAACTCTGAGAGAAAACAACTATTGTCCAAATAAATTGGCTTAATTTCCTTTCTCTTTAACAAAATTGTTAGTCAAAGAAAAATGGGCAAAATAAGTTGGGCTCCCATTATTATCTCTGCCTCTCTCCTGAGCCCCAGACAGTGAAGATGGTAATAAGAAATGAGGTAGCCCAAGGCAGTAAAAAAGAAAGGAAAAACAAAGAGGCTAGATAAATTGATCTTTGCATAATCATGAGTTAATTAGTCAAGCTGATATCTTTTCCCTCAGGCCTTACTGCTTACACAAAAGCTCAGCCTAACAGAGAAAGCCATTTTGGTTCATCCATCTGTCCGGTTGGGGACAGCTTCAAGTTTTCCAGCTTCCCATTTTCCCTTCTCAATTTCCTTCAATGGAGAGAGAAAAGTGGAATTTCCAAAGACTCCTCTAGTGAATCACTTATTTCTGAATGCAAACTCTGTTTCTTATTCAGTTTATTCACAGGACGAAGACATGACAAGTACTCCAGCAGATCAGAACAGTTCCATTAAATATTCTACCACTGGGACGACACTAGGACTCAGAGGCTGGCTGAGGGTTGTCCTCAAAAAAGTGAAAACCATACAATACCCATTGTGTCCTATTTCTGAGAATAATGTATAAACCATAATTCAAAGAACACTTTAAAATTGGAAAGACAACTAGTTTCTATGCTCCTAAGAAAATAAGTGTTAAGCTGATGCTGTAGACTCAGGATATTTTCAATAAATATTCATCGATGCGGAAAGGAAAACAAATCAGCGGTAAAAATTTAGGAAAATAAACAGGAATATGGCTATAGAAAATTACCGGTTTGTTTGTATTCTCTACCGAGTCTCAAACACTACAGAAACTTTCTACCTTAATTTTTGATTGAAAGCATAATATTAATCTTTATCCCGTAAAAATGAAGTCTTGAAAAAGTGCCTTATTCTTCCATGTGAAAACAGTCATCTCGGAATTAGAGAAACAGGGACTGAACATGATGAGATTACAAGCCAGGGAAGAGTAACCTGGGCCTGGGCTCCTTCTTCCACACACGGGGGCCGATACCACCTGCCTCGCGAGGCTAGGTCAGCGTGTGGGGCGCCCGTCACAGCGCCCGGCACGTGGCGGGCTCTCGGAAGAGGCCGGCTGCTGCGGCTGCTGTTTCAACCGCCATCGCCCAACCACGGAACACTTAAACCTTGTGGATTAATTAAAACTAACCAATACTTCCAAAAGATTAAACCTCCTCTGCAAACAGGAAAGAAAAGGGAAAAGGTGGGACAGTAGCCAGCCACCGGGACAGGGGAGCGCGCGTCTCCGGCTCCCCGCGCCCACCCGCAGCGACGTGGCCAGGCTGGGTGAGCTCTGCGGCCCGAGGCGGGGCGGGATTACGAACGCAGGAGAGCAGCGCAGGTGGAAGTTTCCGAAGCTTGGGGAGCTCCCACTGGGACCTGTGAGGAGGCTTTGGTTCCTTCCTGCGTATCAGGGTTAACTTCTATTTTGAGGCTAGAGAACGGCGCACAAAAAGCTGAAGCAGGAAGCTGGGGGCTTAGGGCTTAACAGGCATAATAACAGAAACAGGCAGAAGAGGAGAAAAAATAGAAGACATCAAGGTAGAAGTTCTATCGGGAAGTAAATAATGTGCATCGGGCTTGACTGTCTTTTGCACTTTGTGGAGGGTAAAGAACCCCAAGCATATTCTAGATTTTTCTTCCAACATTATTTCTAACAAAAGTGTATCAAAAAAAAAAAATTAGCAGATGACATTAGCCAGTTTAAAACAAGAAACATAAGATGATAAACTGCCCTCCTAAGCCAGTATCCCACGCTCTTTTCCTGATCATATGTTAAACATAAATAACACGTTTTCTATTTCATCAATTCTCACATGATAAATCATTTCTAAAAAGCCAGTGCAAGGGGTGAAAGGGAGAAGAGACTTTTTCTACACCAACAAAAACCTTGCAGTTTGAAAACTGGATTATCGCTTAACTAATCATCGCAAAGGAATCTAAGCACTGAAGGGACTTGTACCAATTCACTCATATGGCCCTGTATCCGTGATAGCAAGCCAAATGCTCTAGCCATTAATGATTAAGTGATAACTATGGAAAATGAGAATAAAAAGACATGCCTAATATACAGTTCCAGAATAGTAGCAAAGCTTGTAGTTTTACAATCAAAATAAAAAGTTACATTCCCAACCTTTGTTAATCTTTTCAGTTTAAAGTTATCTCCATATACATTTTAACAAAAACAACTTTTTAACCAAAGTTACTTAAATTCTAATTTAAGACCAGCTATGAGAAAAATACTTTAAAATGTCAGAGAACCGTAAAATATAACTTGATATTGAGAAAAATCCTTCTTTTGGTCTTTTGGAACTAAAGCCACCAGTATTTCAAATCTTTCTACAAGAAATATACTTAGAGCATTAGTGTAATTTTTTTCTCAAAAAGGGAGCAATTTCAGTTTTATTACTTTTGATAAGTAAAATCTATGATTAAGATGTAATTTAGAATTTTTAAGAATATAAACAAATTTTAAGCTTCATTTCCTAAACTGAAATGTTACTGCAAGTCCCAGGATCTACTCATAGCACAATCAACATGCATGACTTGCGTATAAGCAGGGAAGGAGAATTAATTTAAGATGTTCGACTTTGCATATGTCAGAACTAGAACAACTATCACAAAACAACTTTACAATCATTAAACGTATGGAATTTAAGTCACTGGAAGGGTGACTCCCCTCTCCCTGCTACGAAAAATGTGCTGAACCACTTTCACGGCAAGCGTAAAAGTCCCTGGTCTCTGCAAGGAATGAAAGAAAGCTGGCTTGACCTTAGCTGATAAAAAGGCTTAAAATGTTTTTAGGGCTTAAAATTTTCAAACCCCAAATACCAGTTTCCAAAACCAAAGAGGCAGCTGAATAAACTTTCAACTTCAGCCATTTTAAAAGCCAAGATTTCTAAGGTTACCAGAAGCTCCCTCCACCTACCTCAATTACAACTTCAGCAGTTCTAAGCACGCAGCTGCTTGCACATTTCTAAACCTAAAAACTGCATTCCTCTTCAGAGGGAAAATTATGACTAAGGGCCAAAGTCTTAGGACAGTATGAGGTGTCCTAGAGGTGAACAGAAGCTCACACCGTGAGGGTGGAAGGACATGGTGTTAAGTAGGGGAAAATCGAAGTTAAAGGAGAGAAAAATTATCCAGAAATGCAGTGGAAAGCAAGGGAATTGCTAGCCATGCTCTCCTTTTTACCTCTGAAAAACAGAGGACACGTGAGAAGGATTCAGACACATTGTGGCGGTTTGCATGCTTCATTATGAAACTCATAATGGTTTAGACTTCTTACAGTGTCTGTTAAGAAATGACTTAGTTCTTAAAAGTCTAGAATAAATAAGTGGTACCAGTATATTGTTTTGGAGTAAATTATGTCTCACTGTTGCCTATATTGTAAGATTTTTTTCAGTAATTATTCCAAAGGAACATAACCATACATTTCTCTTTATTAGAGGAGAGAGATTAATTTCCGCTAAGGTCTTGAATTTATACTGTCTCTCTTTCTCTCTCTATGATGCTTAGAAGGGTCTTTAAGGCTCTAGAGAGAAAGTAACAACTGAACTGGACCTTTACATTAGAGGAGCATTTTTGTTAATAATAATATTTACAATATTTAATTTATTACAGTAAATAGTATTTACAGAAAAGTAAATAGTCTGGTGGGGCTGGCATATGAAGTCCATGGCAGTGACTAATAGTAGGAGAGAGGCTTGAACGGTTCATCGGGTCATGCGAGAAAGTTTGGGCTTTATCCTGGTAGCAATGAGGAGCTACCAAAGTTTTTATTTTTTTAACTTTTATTTTGAAAAGATTTAAAGTCAAAAGAATAGCACAATAAATACCTATAAGCCACTGGTTAACATTTTGCCACATTTGCTTTATTTCTCTATGTGTGTATTTATCTGTAATCTTTCTACTTTTGCTGAAACATTTGAAAATTAGACATCCTGCTACTTGGACACGCAATCCTTCAGCATGTATCTCCTAAGAATAAGAGCTTTCTTCCATGACCGCAGTACCATCACCACACCCAAGAAGTTTAACACCTATCCAATTATATGAACTATTATGTAGTCCACTTTCAAAATTCCTGATTACCCAATAATTTCCTTCGTGGCTGTTTTTCCCCAATCCAAGATCCAATCAAGGATCACACGCTGCATTTAACTGTTTCTTCTAACTAGAAGAATCCCCCATCGTTTCCTGTTTTCCTTTCATGACATGGACACTTTTTAAGAATGCAGGCTAACAGCCCACAAGCTGGGTTTGTCTGGTTGTTTACTAGTGACAGGATCCACGTTAACCATTTCTGGCAAGAGTACCACACAGGTCATGCTGTGTACTTCCCACTGCATCACATCAGGAGGCACAGGTCAGTTTCTAAGCACAGACTTTTAAGGCATGGAATCAGTTTCCTCATTAGATGTATGTGTCAGATAATTTTGGCAACAGTGCTGGCATCTAGATGTTCCTGCCAAATATTTCCGGCAAATCAGACCGAAAAAGGAATTTGTGGTCTCTCTCTGTGTCCTCGGATATTCCTGACATGACGTTCTTATTCTCCCAGTATATACAGAGTTACATAGAAATTGTTTTTACTTTATCAGTCACTGGCTATGTCAACTCATGAGGGCATAAACATTAATTGATATAATTTGGTTGCAGGCATGCACTCACTAATTCATGGTTCCGCATATAGTATTAAGAGAAACTCAACAGCATATTAAGCTATTAAATCACACAGAAGTAGCTATGGCTTGCTATCAGTAAAAATGTGAACATAGTTTGTTTTCAGCTAAAGCCACAGACAAGACATTATTCTTATTCTAAATGCTATTTTAGAATTCCTAGCTTCAAACAGCATATAATGTGTCTTATGAGGAATGTACAGTAGAGGAGAATCTATTTTTCTTAAAGGAGCTCAAATCAGTACAAGGATGAGTAAAGAGGACCAACTTCATTAAGAGTATTAACTAAAATAAGGATCTCCCAGATTTGACTCTGTGGTTGAAAAAAAACTTTAATGCTTATTTCATAGTGTAACATAGATATATATTTTACATGTTAAATAGTAAATATTTTTAAAACTAGTAGATACAGTAAATGCCAAGACCCTTAAAAGAAGTTAGTAAAAAAGTCATACCTGAGTGAAAATATTATGCGTTTGGCTTAAAATCCATCTAGCATCAGCATCGGGTGCCACTAGTAATTTCAAGGTGCCAACATACACGTCAGAACACAAGGTCCAGAAGTGCTGCTCTTGTAAACTGTAAACTCCTTGCAACTGCTGTACCTAAAATATTAAAGAGCAGATATTAACATCAAATCAAGCATAAGGGTAACATCAAATCACGGATGGATTCCATCCTCTAGGGAAAAAAAGCGGGCGGGGGTGGGGATTTGAACTGATTAACAAATGCCTACTAAATACTTATTATGTGCTGGTACCATGACAGGTGTTTGGGAAATATAAATGAACATGTACCAAAACCTGCAGGGCACAGCTGAGAGGGTGCCTAAGGGACATTTACATTTCCAAATACAGTTGATCCCAGGAACAATGCAGGGGGTGGGGATGCCAACTCTCCCCTCAGCTGAAAATCCAAGGATTCAGCCAACCGTGGATCATGTAGTACTGTGGTATTTACCACTGGAAAAACAAAACAAAACAAAACAACCCATGTATAAGTAGAACGTGCAGGTCAAACTTGTGTTGTTCAAGGGTCAACTGTACACCGATCAGAGGACAAATATAAACACAAATGAGCTAAGAAACCAGGAAAAGAACAAAGTCAACTCAAAGAAATAAAAAAGAAGGAAATAAAGGACAGAAATCAATGATCCAGAGATTTAGAAATGACAGAATCCACAATATCAAAAACTAGTCCTTTGAAAAGATTAACAAGGTGGAGGAGTCAGTGTTTCATAATGGCACCGTATTTTGGACAGCACGATTATTCACTGCGTACCACTGTTGCAAACCACAGGACCTCTGCATCCCCAGGACCCAGGGAAATAAATGCCAACATATACCCTTCCCCAACTCATATGACAACAAAAAAGGTAGGGATAGCTCTAAGTTCTTCCAATGGCTCCTTCAATTTTCTACAGCCTTAGGTTGAGAACCTCTGGCAAGATAAACTCTGATAGAGGTAAAAAAAAAAAGAAAGAAAAGAAAGAAAAGAAAGAAAGAAAGAAAGAAAGAAAGAAAGAAAGAAAGAAAGAAAGAAAGAAAGAAAGAAAGAAAGAAAGAAAGAAAGAAAGAAAGAAAGAAAGAAAGAAAGAAAGAAAGAAAGAAAGAAAGAAAGAAAGAAAGAAAGAAAGAAAAGAACATGCAATTAAACAAATTAAATTACAAAATTAAAGTACAAAATGAAAAATGAGAACAACTACAAACAACAAAGATTTTAAAAACCATAAAAGGGAATACCATATGAATATATCAATATATGAGTACACAAAGGATTACAACTGAGTGGAATCCAAACACTTCTCACCATCTCCACTGCTGTCAGCTTAGTTGAAGCCAGCGTTATCTCTGGTTTAGATTATTATAATATGTTATTACATGGTCTGTTTCTAGCCTTGCACCTCTTCATCTATCCTCAAAACAGTAGCCCAAGTGAGAGCCTGTTACTTTAGGTCAGATGCTTTCATTCCTCTGTTCAAAATCCTCCAGTGCATTCCCTTCTCACTCTGAACAAAAACCATGCTCTCCCAACGACTTACATGGACCCACGTCATGCGGCACCTCGTTATGTATCTTGTTTACCTCCTCTCCTGCCACTCCTCCCCTTGCTCCCTGTTCTTTAGCTACAGTGGCTGAAAAGTCAGGCACATTCCTGTCTCAGGATATTTGCTTTTCCCTCTGCCTGGAGGGTCCTTCCTTCCAGATTTCTGCATGGTCTAGTTTATTTGGGTCTTTACTTAAATGCCATCTTCTCAGGAAGCCCTTCTGCTGTTACCCTATCTAAAATCACAGTTTTTTTTTAAATTTTTATACTTCTCTGTTTTATGTTTCAGCACATAACATCACACACGACATTATTCATTTATGTTATTTATATTGTTTATTGCCTGTCTCCTCCAGCAGAACTCAAGTTCAAAAGGGTAGAGACTTATTTTTGATTTTTATGTTTTGTGTCCTCAGTATCTAAGACAGTGCTTGGCCCAAGTAAGTGCTCAGTAAGTAGTATATATATATGTGTATAAAATAAGTAAAAACTCAATTTTGGTGTTTGCTTTGGCAGCACATATAGTAAAATTGCAATGACACGGAGGTGATTCGTGTGGCCCTTGGGCAGAAATGGCATGCAAATTCATGAAGTGGCTTGAACTTGATACCCCTCCACACTTCTCTGACTAGCATCCTCACGGAGTGGCGTGCTGTTGGTGAAGCAGCCACCTGACTGAAGAGGCTTCTTCTACCTCCACAGAACTAGCCGTCCAGTACAGGCTAGGAAGGATTCCCACAGAAACTGGCTTTAACTTCCCTCCAGGTAAAACATGTGGGGACAGGGTAGTGACAGACGAAAATCCCTGCTGCTCTTCCTCCTCCGACAGTGTGACTCACAGAAAGAGCATGAGCTTTGCAGTCAGAGTGACACGGACTGGAGCCCTGATTCAGCTGCCAGCATCTGTGACCTTAGATGAGTTACTTAAATTCTCTGAGCCTCAATTTTACTCAGTTTTCCTAGGGAAAGAAAAATGAAACTTACCCTGTATGGTTAATGTGAAGAACAGAGAACAAATATGCAAATCATTTAGTATAAGGACCAGCCTGTAGTCGGCATTCAGTAAATTGCCCCTTTCTCTTCCACAATTATGCTGACAGGTCCTACCTTAAAATCATCACCACAAATGTCAGATGGGCAGCACCTTACCTTCCCTATCTCAAAAAAAACTATTCTACACCTTCTCCCTTTCCCCCTGGTCTCCTATTTCTCTGCATGATTACGCTGCCTTATAAATCACGGAGAAAATAGAAGCATGCAGACAGTCCCTTATCCTGCACCACCAAATCCACCAGTCAGCCCTCATCCATGTCACACCTTCTGCCTTCCCGCAGGGGATACAACACTCCTGGTTCCTATCTTCAATTAATTCCTCCATAGTGCTTTGGGTTCCATCCTTTTTCACCTTCTCAAGAACTTCATTGCTTCAATACGAAGCCTCCTTCACTACCACATCATCAATTTCTTCCTCTCAGTTGGACTGTTTCCTTCAGTAACAAACATGTTCCAGAACCGTGCTGTGCAATACAGAAGTCACTAGACACATGTGGCTAAATGCATGAGAATGAAATGAAATCTAAAAACTCGTGCACTAGCCACACTTGGGATACTCAATAGCCATGTTCCTTGTGACTCACCTACTGGATAATGTAGATTATTAAACATTTCCATTATTGGGGAAAGTTCTATGGGATGTTGTTCTAAAATACTTTATTTTAAAAACAAATATCCTCACCCCTCACTGTACCCATAGCCAAGCTATTAGCTCATTTCGTTGTTTCCTTTAACAACAACACTTCTTAAAAGGATTGTCTATAAACACTATCTCGACTTCCCCAATTCATTTCCTCCTTAATCTATTCAAATCATGTTTTCTCCAAACCCTACTGAAAGTGCTCTTATCAAGGCCATTAATGATGTGCAAGACGCCAGTCAATGATCACTTCTCTGTTTCTACCTTAATTGCCTCACAGAGATATTTGGCACAGTTGATTACTTCCTCCTTCTTCAACTCCTTCAGCTCCTTCTGAGTTTTCCAGTTCCCTTTCCTGGCTTACCCACCTGTGCTCTAAATCTGGAGTTGAAAGTTCAGCTAAAGAATAGGGTTTAATTCTCCCAAAGTAACCTCATACAATCCTAATGTTTTAAATGCTGTTCATACACTGATGACTCAAAACTCCGTCTAGTCCTAATCTGTCCCTAAAATGCCAGATTTGCATATCCAGCTACTCAACTGACAATTCCTCTAGAAGTATAGAAGGCATTAACATTTTTACATATTCAGAATAGAACTCCTGATTTGGGAAAATCTTCCACCCTTGAACCTGCATGAGTCTCAACAAATGGTATTAGCATCCACCCAGCTACAAGTTAATACTTCTTCTCCCCTTTCCTATATCACCCACCCCCAAAAACTCAGCCAAAACCTGTACTTAGCTCCATCTTCACTGCTCCCACTATAGTCTAAGCCAAGAATTTTCCACTTAGATGTTAATAGCCTCTTATCTGGTTTTCTTTGCTTTCATTCTCCCTAGAATTTATTCTCTAATGGCAAGCAGACTAAACTTTTACAAAGTTAAATTTTATGACACTCTCCCTGCTAAAAGCTTTCTAATGCTTCCCACTGAATGAGAATTAAATCTAAACCAAGTAGGACCAAAACCGCTATGTGATCTGGCCGCTGCCGCCCTCTCCAACTTTTCCAGCCACTCTTCCCTTCATTTATTATGCTTCAGCCACAATGACTTTCCCCCCTGTTTTTCAAACACACTAAATTAGTTCCAGCCATAGAACTTTCTGCATTAGCATTTTCCTTGCCTGGACACTCTTCGCCAAGATTTTCATATGTCGAGCTCCTTCTTGTCAACGAGATTTAAATTTCCTTAAATATGACTTCCTCAGTAAATGCGATGTAGCCATCCAAGCCTACCGCATCACTTCGTCTTATTTCTGTTATAGCAATCATCGCTGGTACTTTCTCATTTATTGACTTATTGTTTAGTGCCTGTGTTTCCCCACCAGGCTGTAAGCTCTCTGAGAACAGAGATGCTGTCTATCCTGTTTACCACTACATCCCTAGTACCTTAGAAGAATACACAGCATAAAGGGAGAGCTCAAAAAATATATGTTGAATAAATGCTTATAGTATCTGCTATTCATAGTTATATTTTAAAAGAGTTGCTTGATTTCTAGATGAGGAAAATTTCTACACATTTTCTTTAGTGAAGCTCAATATTTTCCAATGCTTTTATTCTGGTTTGTATAAATGGCATTCACGGTCAGCAACTCAATCCTGGAAGAAATACTAAATTATACACACATGCTACCCATATTTGTAAAAGTTAAAACCCCGAACAGCTTGGAAACAACTAAAAGCCAATGGTTTGGAAGCTTTGAAACTTACCCTCTGATAGCACTGAGGCAGAGTATTTTCCAAAAAAGGAGGAGTTCTCTGCATTAATATTCCAACAGATTCTCTTAAAAGAGGAATAACACTAAAGAGAAAAAAGACAACAAACTTATTAAAGCCACATTCTGAGGATCCTGTCCTCCAAGTACAAGTACACCCCCCGACAGTAGAATATTTACTAGAATGATGTGAGGAAAAAGATCCAATCATTGTTCTAAATTTTTCATGTGATAAATTATTCTCTAAAGTAGATAAAATGTATCAACGCATGAAACACTAACCTCATACTGCTGAATAGTATGGGAGCATCTAAAAATCTAAACCCAGCAATCGCTCAACTGTCATTTAAAGTATGACTTCAAATAGCTAGAATCTTCCAGGATAATCTATAAAGCATATCATGGCCAACAGGTCCTTAACATTTATCAAATATTTACATGCATTTATCTGAACAGCACTGTTAAAGAAAATACAAAAAAAATTCACCTGGTATATTAAATCCAATATTTCATTCATTCAGTATTTTTGCAAACCGATGATTTATCAGTCTTCTTTGATTGTTAAACAATATATAGGAGCCTGGTCATAACCACAGAGCTAGTGAGCCAGCACCTCTAGGGACAGGGCCCAGAAGTCTATGTGAACTGATGTAGCTGGTGCTCAACTGGCATGTGGAAATTACTGCTTTAGGCTATTCGGATGATTAAATGCACACAAAACAATTAATGGTGTAATGGTGAGGGTGACTCTAATACAGTAGTTTTATAAACTAGCTACACATCAAATTCACCTTGGAGTCTTGTTTGTTTTCTTTTCTGACATATGGAATGAGAATCTTTGAGGGAAGCCTGAGGCACCTGCATTTTTAAAAAGCTCTGCAGGGGAGCGCAGTGAGCCAGGTACGGCGGCGCTCTATGGTTTGCAGCAGACTGAGACGGGAGGTCAGGAACAGCTTCATTACACTTACTAGCTTAAGCCAGTGTTTCTCTTAGACCTGTAGAATCTCAGAATTTCCAAAGTAAAGCCCCTCTTGATCAGAGCTGTAGGAGAAAGATATATACACACACACACACACACCTTCTAAGGAAGGTAGAAGTTGAAGTGAACCCTAAAGGCCAACTGGTATTTCGGACAGACGGAAAGGAAAGAGAAGATCCCAGTGAAGACTCAGAGGAGAGAGCGATGCTCGCCTTGCTCATTCTCATATCCCCAAGGAGGCCTAGAAGAGCGCTGGTCACCAAGTGGGCCCACAGTAAATACCTGCTGGTTAAATGAATGATAGGCATGTGGATGTCAGATGTTTTAGAATCTAGATTAAAGAAAGGAAAGGCCACAGGGAAGGAATTGGAAGACTGTTCCCATACCTTGTGTACAGTGATAAGTGCTTGGACAAGGAGGGTAAACACAGGAACAGTACTGAGAGATGCTGAGAAAACAGCGTCTGACTGGATGTAGTGAAGACACAGTGAAGTGACACCAAGGGCAAGCTCAGAAAACGGAAAGTGTGGACGGGATGGCAGTAATGAATATAAAAGCTCAAGGTGGACAGGAGTTTAAGTCACATTCAAATGAAAATATTCTTCAGTCAGACAGTGATTTATGCAGCAAGAATACTTAAGAGGCCACCCTTAATTGCTTCTTCTCCTTTAAAACCCTCATGCTCCAAATCACCAAGTGTTCATGGTTTAACATTCTAAATATTTCCTGACTCCATCCCCTCCCCTTCATTCTATTACGTTATGTCTACAATAATCCTCCACATCTTCACTTGGATTATTATAACAGCCTCCTAAGTGGTTCCTTTGCCTCTAGTCTTCTTTCCTTAAGTCCACTGTGACAGGCAGCTTCGCAGATGGATCCCAGTGACCCCTGCCTCCCTAGCATTCCTGCTCTTGTGTAACCCCAACTCCTTGAGTGTGGGCCGGACCTAGTGACCTGCTTCTAATGAATAAAACATGGCAAGGGTGACGAATGTCACTTCTATCTTAAAGGACTCTGGCTTCCATCCCGCTCACCCTACTCTGTCGCCCTCTCACGTGCTGGCTCACAGCTGCCATGTTGTGAGCTGTCCTGTGGAGAGGAACTGAGTCCCACAGCCCAGAAGAAACTCAGTCCTGTCGACAGCTGCTTCAGTGAGCTTGGAAGTGGATTCTCCCCAGACGAGCCTTGGAATGACTGTAGCCCTGGCTGACATCTTGACTGTGACCTTGAGAGAGCCTGAGTCAGAGAGCCCAGTTAGCCATGCCCAGGTCCCTGAACCAAGACAAAGATAATAACGTGTATTATTCAGCTACCAGGTTTCTGTGTAATTTGTTATGCATCTATAGATAACTAATACAACCATTCTAAAAGAGCTGCCAGACTAACCTAACTAAAATCAATACCTAACTCTATCTCTTCCTCAGTTAAAAAAAAAAACCCATTAAAAGCTCCCTACTGCCGCGGGGATTAAGTGTAAGCTCTTGCATCTGGTGTCCATTTTGATCTGTCCCCCTCTAGCTCATCTCTTATCATTCTTGCTTCACATTTCGAGCTCTGTAGAACATAAACAGACTTGCACTTTACTTTCTGCTCTTTGCTCTTTCGTGCTTTGGCTCATGCTGTAACCTCTGCCTAGAACTGTCCCTAAACTGCCCTTTAGTCTGGCTTCCATTCCTTCTTTAAAATTTCAAGTGCCACCCCTTTTCGGGCTTATTTCCTGATTCTAAACTATCCTCCAAACTGCATGAAATGTCCTCTCTGTGACACCTAGAGTAAGGCTGGAGGAAGGATGGAGGGAAAGCAACTGGAAGTGGAGTTAAGGATTTTGACAGGGAAAGAACATTGTTTATTCCGGCATCTAACCTGAAGATTACTGTCTGTTTCTAACTACTGTGCTATTATTGAAAAGGTGAGGTCCCCCTGGGTTTACAAAAAAGGCAAAGAAAAACATCATGATAGATAGAGTAATAAGGCACAATTCAACCATTACGAGGTTTTTATTTCCTCTCTCCATCCTCATGTCTCAGGAGAAAGAAAGGCTCAGTCACTGAATGTTTTTATAAACCTAATTTACAATCTTCATGTTTTCCTACTTCCCTTATTCTTCTTCTCAGAAAATGAGGCACAAAATGGATCCCCTAGAACAACTAAGAATAAGAAAAAGTATTTTTTCCCACATGCCTACTACATTTAGCTATTTTGATCATTTCTTCTCCAATCTTTATCTCAAGATACTACTAATAATGCCTGGAGATAAGTGAGGTGGAAAATCATTCAAATGGAAATCATGAGACTTGGGTTCTAATTATGCCATTAAGTAGCTTCAGATGAATAGTACAACTTTCCAGAGCATCAGTTTTTTCATCTATAAAATGAGGGAATGGATGAAATATCTAAGCAATTTCTTTAATTTATTATCATTCAATAAGGAAAAATTGGTCAAGCCACAAGGAATACTACTAGAGAGAGAATATATTTGGAAATGAAAGAAAATATAAGCGGGCTTTTATATACTAAAACAACAATAACACACAACAGCATCACCAAACAGACAGGCTTGGCAAACCAATTTAACCCATTACTAACGGGGGAATCCTGCAAATGAACTTCGTTACACAACCAATACAGATAAGCAATCATTAAGCACTACTCTTGGCTGGCATCAGGTTTTCTAGAACCAGATGGAACCTTACTCTAGCGTCGTGGAAATGGAGGCCCACTGCACCGAAGTAACTTGCCTAAGGACGCAGCTAGTGAACGGGAGAGCCAAGGTGGTAAGAGCAGGTCTTCTGACGCCAAAGTTCAAGTCAACAAGCACACACTGTACACCGACCGTGAGCCGGGCACTGCGAGGCCCCAGAAATAACAGGGTAAATAATACACAATACCTCCCTTCAGAGGAACTCAAAACCATTGAAAAAGCCTGTAGAAGTTGATGGAAATCAGGCAACAAACTTATTTAGGACCCACCATTTGGAAGAAAGCACATGCGAATTCAAAACAACTGTACACTCAGCAGGTATCCATTTTCATTTCCCATGAACTTTTGGTGCATTTTTTTTTTAATTAGTATGCTGACAACTTACTCTCAGAGATCACTCACTTTAACACTCAAGAACCATAATGTAGATAAATGTTTTAATAAAAATAACATTAGAAACAAGCACTTACTTTAAAATAAATTAAAGATATCACTGATATGAGGAAATGACTGAGGTTTTGACTGATTTAGATAACATTAGACAATGTGGAATGGTTGCCGGCTTAGGTACATAAATGTTTACATTTAATAGCAGCAAGCATTTCACCAGAGCACATGGAAGTATCACACTAACTTTCTCCAGTAAGAATTTTAAAATGCTGTTAAGAATTTCTGCTGTAGGAGCCATAACCAGCTCATGAAACTGGGGTGGGGAGGAAAAGGTGCTTTCTATATTATGTGATAAGCAGTTTAGAATGAAGGTCAATTTCTATAATGACCTTGAAGGTTATAAAAATGTAAAAGAAACCTATAGAAACTATACTTTTGCTTTTTAAAATTGTGTTTAGCTCAGGACTTTGTGTCCATGTTTTTCTGATTAACTATCATACTAGGGAATCATAAAACAGATTTTAGTGTGGATCTATCTAGCCATAATGAAAGGATATGGGGAAAAAAACAAACTTAGCAAATTCCTGACTGAGCTAATACTTAGAGCTACATCCAAACCCCAAAAGTAAGCATTTGGAAACAATTAGAGGTTCACTTCTGGTTGACTAACTCAATCCTAGCTTTAACAATGAAATACTATTCTCCTGGCATACATAAAAAGAATGAGTTATTAGGTACATGAGTTTACCAGTAAAACATGGTAATAGTTTCATTCCTCAAAAGCTGAAGGTAAATCAAATTTATAATCATATAATCAGAAGCATAAAATTAATGTGAAAGCTTAAATGCTTGCAGACTAAAAAAGCTAGAGTAGTTATTATTCTTTATTGCCAGTAACTTTGTAAATAAAAACACATTTACATCTTACTTCAAAAGCAGCTTTGAGTCAGTCTCACCATTTCAACAGTAAATAAAACTATTTAGCAATAATTTTAAACAAACCAAAGGGCATACCTTATGAAAACTTCTGACGAACAATCACACTAGTGAGAATCATAATGCTTAACAATAAAAAAATTCAGAGATCTGAAACTATTATTGATCTGAGAACAAATATCTGTTAATAATAACTAAAACACAATTACTGATTCAACTCTTTTGAACTGGCTTATTGACTAAGTCCTCCTGCATAATAGCAGTGGTTTTAAAAACCTACAAACACAACGACAGCTGTACTTCTTAAAAGAACCCATAAGTCTGCAGGCCTAGTGTATGTCAGATACTCGAAGATGTTTAGTGGACAACAAAGTCAAAGAAAACTGACCCCCAAAAGTAATGTATTCTACATTTAGACATGGTGGTCATATGGCAAGCTGTAAATGTTCAGTCGTATTTACACAAATACAATTATTCCATAGTAAGGAACAATTACCTATTAACTCAGAATTTCATAAGCCTAATATAGAACTGATAATCCCAAAGCACAAGGACTGTGATTTACTTTATAATTATACTGAGTTTCTGAAGCCTACGGTTTAAATCAATATATATTTACAGAGAACCTGTTTTACTCAATAAGGAGATAACAGATAACCTAGTATACCCCTAGAACTTGAAGCCAGTTACGAAAAGGTCACCCTTTTCCTTAAACTTCTGGAACCTAGTTATAACACTTAAGGCATCTGGTCTTTGGACTAAAAGCATGAGTCAATAATGTCCAATTAGTAAATAATTGGTAACATCTTTGTGTAGACAACACGTAATAGTTTTAAAAGTACTTTAATAACTTTTTTTCCAATTGGATCCTTATAACAACCTTAACTAACTTTAAGAAAATACTGGAATCGCAGATGTAGACAAGATTATAAAGATCATTTAGAGATTAAGACGACCTGTTCTTTATAACACACCAGTAAGAGGCAGAGCCGGCAGTGGTAACTCCGAGGCTGAAGCTCTCTGCCCTACACTGCAGCGTCTCGTCAGGATCCGGTCCTCTGGAGTCAGAGACCATGTTAAATTCTTTTTATTCCCAGTGCTCAGCACAGTCCAAGGAATATAATAAATACTTAGCACATCTCCGCTGAATGTATAATCTAGTTTAAAATTTCCAACACCAGTGGAAGATTATTAAAATGTAGAACGGCCCTTGTTTGACACGACTTTCAATCCTTCACAATAATAGTCAAATAACAAAACAGTAAAGAGCCCCCAATTTAGTCATTTCCCAAAAAGATTCTCTAATAAATAGAAGCAAAAGTATCTCATCTTCTATTCAAGTACAGGTGAGAAAGAAATAGACTTAGGCAGGAGCAATCAGCGTTCCCAGTTTTTCATGTGTAATTTATCATCTTAACAAAGGCTCTTCATGTCTATGAATAAGAATATTCTCATGAATAAGAAACTAAAATCATACCAACAATATAAGTAAAAAAAATTACTAAGTTATCTATTATGTATCCATGAGGAACAAAGGTGCAAATAAATAAGAAAAGTGAATGAGAATTCATGATAATATCCAGTCAAGAGGGAGGGAAATGGGAAGAGACAGTGGAATCAAATAAGTCAGAGGGCAAAGAGCTCCACAAGATATACAAGATCGGAATAGATCTTTTTATCATTCTCATTAAATATGGTAACATTTGTGTTGAAAAGATGACGAGACTTGGAGGAACCTCCCCACTACCTCTGGAAGCAGCTGGAAGCAGTGGCGAGGCTAAGATGGACAAAGACAGATGAAGCTCTTGAAAGATACCTGCATTTTAAAAAAGCATAGAAGTGAAGAAACAAGACAACAAAGAAAAGTTTATTTAGAAAAACCAGATGAAGTGGCAAGATATATTTGTTAATACTTTCAAAATCAAATTAATTATCACTTGGTGGCTTCAGTGATCACAAATTTCAGCTCAGAACAAAAAAACTTACAGGTTAGCAAGAAAAATCCAAGAGGAATGGGACTAAAGTGCTGATCAATATCTAGGGTCAACAAGACCGTTAGGAATCTGAGCTAAACTGTGTCTATCAAGTTTTAATTCAAGTGATTAACACTTACACAATACTTGCCAAGTGGCAGGTCTTTTCTAGACTTGATACATCTTAACCCATCTAATCTACATGTAGCAAATTATGAGGTGGGTATTGCTATCATTCTCACTTTAAAGATGAAAAACCGGGACTAAGTGACTTGCCCAGGGCACACAGCTAAATGGAAAAAAAACCAGATTCAAACCCAGGTAATTCTGCACCATAGTAAATGCTCTTAACTGCTCTGCAAACTTCGTCCAATGAAGTCAACACAAAGGTGGCTCTGCTAGTGCTCCCAAAGCACCTTTGCCTAAAGGGGAATTCTGGCTTTAGGAGAAGCTGGTCTTCAAAGTGTATAGGAGGCATGGACCACAAAAAGAAATTTAAAAGCTCAGGAAAAGATGAACAGCAATAACAGTATGAAGGTTTTCTGTCATCTGAGAGCTGACTGGTATAGTCAAAAGTTGAACAAAAGCAAACCCCTGACGCACATCCTTAATGATAACTTCCAAAGACACAAGTTTGTGAGAAGCAAACCTAACATAGAAAATGAAAAGCAAAGAGAAAAAGTACCCTTATTTAATTGTTTACCCAAATTAAACTTAAAATATCACTGTGATAGTACATTTTTAGTGAACATCTCAAAGTAGGTTTCTAATTGCTACATTAATGCTGACTAGATTAAAATGTTCAGTTGCTGAGGTAGGAGTAGAAGTCGTGTTTTCAAAGGATTAATTAAGCAAGAATACACAGTAATTTAAATGCAGGTTATACCTAGTGGTGGAGAATTTCACATTAATTACACACAAATCAACAACGAACATTACAAATAAATAACCTAAAGGGAATAATATATATTATTTTGGCAGGAAGTAAATTAAGCGTTGAAAAAACTCAATCTGCTACCCACACTAAAAATTTAAAAAATTTAAAAATACACTTTTATTTTTTTAAGTCTAAAAATATCGATGATTCTAAAGTCAAAAGAATATTAATATATGTATTTTATATACGTAAAAATACTATATACATATTCAAAGTCTCACTTCTAATCCCTTCCCTCTACTCTGTCTAGAGGTCATTTATTGTATTTGTTTTTGTTTATTCTTTATGTTTCTTTTTGAAATTACCAGAAAACACGCAGATTATGTGTGTATCTCTTCTCCTAACAGAACAGGTAACAGCACTTCCTTTTCCCCCTCGTGTGCTACACTCCTCTGTATCATGTGCTGCATTCCAGGTGCCATTTTGTTTCCTTAACAATGTATCTTGAAAATAATGCACATTACCATATAGAGATCTTCCTTATTTTTTAAAAAAATTGTTACAGTAAAAAACATGTAACTCTAAATTTATCATCCTAACCATTTTAAAATGTTTATTTCAGTAGTGTTAAGTAACACTGTTGTGCAAAAGTCTCTAGGACTTTTCCATGTTGCAACACTGAAACACTATAGCCATTAAACACGAACTGCCTCCCCCAGCAACCACTTGGCAACTACTTTCTACTTTCTGTTTCTATAATTTTGACTACTTTATATATGTCATAAGAGTGGACTCATACAATATTTGCTCTTTGGGATTGGCTTATTTAGCTTAGCATAATGTCCCCAAGGTTTATCAATATTGTAGTATGCGACAGAATTTCCTTCTTTTTAAAGGGTGCATAACATTGCATTGGATGTAGACACCACAGCTCCTTTATTTATCCATCTGTCAGTGGACACCTGGGTTATTCCCACCTTTTGGCTATTGTGAATAATGCTGCAATGAACATGTGTACATGAATATCTCTTCGGAACATGGCTCTGAGTTCTTTTGGGTATGTATCCAGAAGTGGAATTGCTAGATCATACATGGTAACTCTATTTCCCTCTTTTTGAGAAACACCAATACTATTTTTCATAATGGCTGAACCATTTTACATTACCACTAACAGTGCACAAAGGTTCCAGATTCTCCACATCCTTACATCCTTGCCAACACTTATTATCTTATTCTTTTGATAGTGGACATTCTGACGGGTGTGAGGTGATGTCTTGTCATTTTGATTTCCATTTCCTTAGTGATTAATGTTGAACATCTTTTCATGTGCTAATGGCCAGTTGTATATATACATACTTACATATATATATATATATTTTTTTTTTGGAGAAATGTCTATTAAAGTCTGTTGCCTATTTTTAAATTTGGTTATTTGGTTTTTTGTTATTGTTGTTACTGCTGTTCTTGAGTTGTAAATCTTCCTTATATATTCTGAATGTTAATCTCCTACAAGATGTATGATTTGCAATTATTCGCTCCAGTTCCATAGATTACCTTGCACTCTGCTGATTATGTCTTCTGATGAGCAGAAGTTCTTAAATTTGGTAAAGTTCAATTTGTTTATTTTTTATTTTGTTGCCTGTCTTTTTTTGGTTTATATCCAAGAAATCATTCCCAAAACCAACATCCTGAAACTTTCTCCTATGCTTTTGTCTAGGAGTTTAATAGTTTTTGATCATACATTTAGTGTCTTTAGTCCATTCTGAGTTAATTTTTGTACGTGGTGAAAGGTAAGCAACCAATTTCAGTTATTCTTTTCTTCTTTTGCATGTGGATATCCAGTTTTCCCCAAACCATTTGCTTTTGCCTCACTGTGTAGTCTAGGCACCATTGTCAACAATCATTTGGCTACATCTATGCGAAGGTTTATTTCTGGGCTCTCTATTCGGTTCCACTGTCCTATGTATCTGTGACTGTGTCAGGACCACACCATCCTAACTACTGGTGCTTTGTAGTATGCTTTGAAGTCAGGGAGTGTGAGGCCTCCAACTTTGCTCTTCTTTTTAAGATTGTTTTGGCTATTCATGGTCTCTCATATTCCATATATGTTTTAGGATTTTTTTTTCTATTTCTGAAAAAAAATTGCCATTGGGATTTTGGTAGGGATTGCATTGAATCTATAGATCACTTCAGGCAGCTTACACATTTTAACAATATTTAAGCCTTCTGATCCATGAGCATGAGCTGTCTTTCCATTTATTTATTTTCTTTGATTTTTTTTTTTTAGCTATGTTTTTTAGTTTTCAGTGTACATGTGTTTCACCTCCTTGGTGGAGTTTATTCTTAAGTATTTTAAGTTTCTTGATGCTATGCTAAATGGGATTGTTTTAAAATTTCCTTTTCTGATTGGTTATTGTTAGTGTATAGGAATGCAACCAAGTTTTTGAGTGTTGATTTTGTGTTCTGCAACTTAGCTGAATTATTTTATTAGTTCCAACAGTTTGTGTGTGTGTGTAATCTTCAGGGTCTTCTACATATGAGATCATGTCTTGTGTGAGCAGAGATACTGTACTTCTTTGCCAATTAGCATGTCTTTTATTTCTTTTCCTTGTCTGCTCTGGCTAGAACTTCAGTATATGGCAAACAGTAGTGGTAAAATTGGGCATCCTTGCCTTGTTCTCAATCTTAGAGGAGAAGCTTTCAGTCTTCCCCCAGGTGTGGGTTTTTCATATACGGCATTTATCACACTGAGGTAGTTTCCTTCTATTCTTGGTTTGTTGAGCGCTTTTATCATGAAAGAGTGTTGAATTTTGTCACTTTTCTGCACTGATTGAGATGACAGTCTTTTCTTCATGTAGTGTATAATACTGAGTGATTTGCGTATGTTGAGCCATCCTTACATTCCAAGTATGTCTCCCCTGGACATGATGTATGATGTTTTTAATGTGCTGCTGAATTTGGTTTGCCTAATGTTTTGCTTGGGATTTTTAAATCAATATTCATCAGGGATATTGGTCTACAGTTTTCTTCTCCTGTTGTGTCCTTGTCTAGTTTTGGTATCAGGGTAATGCTGGCCTCATGAGTTTGGGAGTCTCCTCTCCTCTTCAATTCTTTGGAAGAGTTTGAAAAGGACTAGTGCTAATTCTTCTTTAAATATTTGGTAGAATTCACCAGTGAAACCATCTGATCCTGGGCTTTTCTTTGTTGAGAAGTTTTTGATTACTGCTTCAGTCTCCTCGCTAGTTATAGATTTGTTCAGACTTTTAAAATTTTCTTCATGATTTAACCTCCGTAGGCTGTAGGTTTCTAAAATTTATCAATTTCTTCTAGCTTTTCCAATTTGTTGGCATATAATTGTTCATAGTAGTCTCCTAAAATTTTTTATTTCTGTGATACCAGTTTTAACATCTTCTCTTTCATTTCTTCTCTTTTTTTTCCTCAGTTGGTCTAGGAAAGTTTTGTCAATTTTGTTGACCTTTTCAAAAAACCAGTTCTAGGTTTTCTTGATTTTTTTCCTATTGTTTTTCTAGTCTCTATTTCATTTATCTCTGCTCCAACCTTTATTATTTCCTTCTTTCTGCTGACTTTGAGTTTTGTTTGTTCTTCTTTTTCTAGTTCCTTGAGTTTTAAGGTTAGGTTGTTGACTTGAGATCTTTTTTTTTTTTAACATACAAATTTATTGCTATGAACTTTCCTCTTAGAACTGTTAGGGTGAATTCCATACGTTTTCGTATGTTGTGTTTTTGTTTTCACTTGTTTCCAGATATTTTCTAAATTCTCTGGTGATTTCTTCTTTGACTCATTGGCTATTAAAGAGTATGTTGTTTAATTTTCACATAGTTTTGGATTTTCATGTTTTCCTTTTGCCACTGAATTCCAGTTTCAGCCCATCATGGTCAGAGAAAATATTTAGTATAATTTCAACATTCTAAACTTTGTTAGAACCTCTTTTGTAATATAACACATCATCTTTCTGAGAGAATGTTCCATGTGTATTGTTGGGTTAGGCATAGAGGATCTATAGTGTTCAAGTCTTCTCTTTCCTTACTGAGCCTCTAACGACTGACGGTTGCTGTAAGGTAGGGTATTGAAATCTCCTATTACTGTGTTGCTGTTTCTCCCTTTCCTTTCATCAAGGTTTGCTTCACATATTTGAGTGCTCTCATGTTAGCAGCATATATATTTAAAATGTGTTATATCTACCCAGTGAATTGGCCCTTTTATCCTTATATAATGTTCTTTTTTGTCTCCTATGACAGTTTTTATCTTAAAGTCTATTTTGCTGATATAAGTATGGCCACCACTGCTCTCCCACGTTTCTGTTGTATGAAGTATCTTTTTTGCCCTTTCTCTTTTAGTCTATGTGAGTCCTAATATCTAAAGTGAATTTCTTGTAGGCAGAATGAAGATGAATTTTTTTTAAATCCATTCAGCTAGTCTGTCTTTCAATTGGTATGTTTAAAACCTTTACATATAAAGTAATTACTGGCATGGAAGGACTTACTATTGCCATTTTGTTCAGTTTTCTGTCTTGCAGCTTTTTCGTCTTTCTTTTCCCTTTGTTCCTCTCTTGCTGTCTTCCTTCATGTTTCATTGATTTTTTTTTTGTAGTGACATGTTTTGATTTCCTTTCCATTTCCCTTTGTGTATATGCTATAGAAAGCTTCTCTGTGGTTATCACTGCATGTGACAAGTTGCTTTTCTTTTGCTGCTTTCAAGACTCTCACTTTGTGTTAAGTTTCTTGAATTTGTATATCCATCTTTCTTCTTGGATTTGGGAAGTTTGAGCCATTGTTTCTTTAAATAGGCATTCTGCCTCTTTCTCTATTACTTTACCTTCTGGGACTGCATATGTTGTTTGGCTTGTCCATAAATCCCTCAGATTCTGCTCATTTTTCTCATTTTTCTTCTTTTTTCTCTTTTGCTCCCCTGCCTCAATAATTTTTTTAAGTCCTGCCTTCATAGTTCACTGATTCTTTCTTCTGCCTGGTCACATCTGCTGTGGAGCCCCTCCAGTAACACCTTCAATTCAGTTCTTGTTCTTCTGTTTGGCTCTTCCGTAGTTTCTCTCTCTTTGATGATATTCCCGCTTTGTTCATGTAACATTTTCCTGGTTTTGTTTAGTATCTACCTATGCTTTCTTTTAATTAGTTGGGCATCCTTATGATGGCAATTTTTAATTCTTTATCTGTCAATTCATATGTCTCCTTTTTAAAAAGTTTTGTTTCTGGATATCTAAGTGTTTCCACGGTTGGCTCTTTCTTTGTATGTCTTATTTGTTGCTGTTGAGATTTCAGCATCTGAAGAATCAGCAAACTCTCCAGACTTCGTGGTCTGGCTTCATGCAGGCAGGACTTTCTCTACAGAGTCTGGGTGGAGATTCAGGAGATTCTCAACCCTTTTCTTGGTATGTGTCCTCAGCTTTGCATACAATCAGTTTGAAAACGTTTGCTCGCTTCTACTCAGGAGCTCCCCCTGGTGTCTAACCGCAATATTGCTGCTTTCTGGAACTGTAGTAAACCAGCCTTAGGGTTCCACCTAGTGTCTGTCTGTGGTACTGCAGACCGTAATGCAGAACTGATGTCTGTTCTCAGGGATACCCAACACGGCACCTGTTTTTGTCAATATTTGAACACAAGCAAGACAAATCTCTCAAGCAGCCCCCACACTAAAAGTCAGTTGGAAGTATGTTAAACTCCTTTCCCTCCCCAGGGAATAAGGTGGGAGTTGGGGGTTTCCTCCTATACAGCCCAGCACGTTCAGGTATGGCGGGTAGGAGCGTCTACAATTTAAATAGGGAGTGTCATTAATTTCCAGTCAAGCTTCCATGTGGATGGTGTGCAGGAACCTTTTAATTAGTTTCTGGATTTCTCACAGAAGTATTCTGTCAGTCTCTGTCTCTGTGGAGGAAAGAGCGTTTAGAGCTTCCTATTCTGCCATCTTGCTGATGTCACTTCCTCGTCCCCCTTTATTCATTTTATTTAGGGCTGCATTGAATTCCCTTACTGATGTACATTTGTGTTCCAATCTTTGGCCCAAACAAATAAGCCACAACCAATGGCTTTAAAATATATCTTTCCATATTTTTTCCAATTTATCTTTAGGATATGCTCCTAGAAGTGGGATTGCTTAATCAAAGGTAAATACACATTTAATTATGCTAGATGTCAAAGTCCTCTCCAGAGACAGAACCATTCTCACTTTTATTAGTAATATAAGAGAGTATTTATTTTACTTATAGCCTGGCCAAAACATTATGCAAATTTTTGGATATTTATCCACTTAACTGGTGAGAAGTAAGGTGTTACAATGTAGTTTTAATTTGTATTTCTTTTTTTTTTTTTAATGAATGAGGCTTAACTACTTTTACAAGTTTAAAAGTCATCTGTATTTATTTTCCTCTGAATTAAATGAGCTTACACTGTTACCTATTCTTCTATCAGGCTTTCAGTTTTTAAATTTAACTTTTATTTTCCTATATTAGGAAAGTTAGCCCTTCATGGCCTAAGTGGCAAACACTTATCCCATTTTATTATGCTTTTTGACTTCCCTTACGGTGCTTTTTTTCCTTTTTTGTAACTTTTTTTCTTTTAATGTAACTTAATTCATCAATCTTTTCTCTCATTACTGATTCTAGGTTTTGAGCCATAGCTGTTCCTCTAATGTTCTCCTGTTGTAGAATAATTCAGGCATGCTTTCTCCTAGTATTAGCATGGGTTGATGCTTTACTTTTAGAGCTCCAATTTGGAGTTTATCCAGGTACACAGTATGAATTACAGTTCCAAATTTATCTTTCTCCACATGGTTATCCAGTTATTAGAAAGCCCATCTTTTCTCCACTGATTCAGAATGCCACCTTTATCCCTACAGTATTTCTATTTGCATATAAATCTATTTCTGGAATTTCTAATCTGCTCCATTAGGCTGTCTGCTTTTTCAGGCATCTCACTATTTTGATTATAAAGGTTTTACACTTTATATCTTCTTTTCCAATATTTTCTTGGCTACCCTTCCTGCTTGTTTTTCCTTAAAAACTTTAAAATCAATTTTTACTACCCTGTCTCTAGAAAAAATAAACTGTTGGTATTTTTATTATAATAGTTTAAATTTATAAATAAACATAAGGGTTAACATGTTTATGATGTTGATTCTTTTTTTAACCTACCACTTTTATTTTTAAATTTTGTCTATTAAATTTTATTATTATTATTATTATTATTATTATTATTATTATTATTATTATATTAGTAATTTTTATTACTGGGAATTGAACCCAGGACCTCATGCATGCTAAGCACATACTCTTATCACTGAGCTATATCCTCCCCTACGATATGATGTTGATTCTTCAAAAAACATCATTAATTGACAAAAAGGCTGTTTGAGTCTACTTTGGGATTTCTTAGAAGTATTTAAATTTTTCCTCCTATTGTAAGTGTTACATATTTTATCTCTAGATTGTCTATTATTGCTACTGAAAAAGTGTCTTCTGTTTAATTGTATCATTCAACTGGATTTTGCATTTATATAAGGAGGACTAATTCTGGACATCAATTTTGTATCTGTAACTTTACTAAATTATCTGTCATACTTTTTCCATTGATTCTTAGGGGGTTTGAAGAAATAAAATCATATATTTAACATAAAAGAAAAATCTCTTCTTTCCAATTTTTAAGCTTCAAATGCCTTCTCTTATCTAATGTTATTGGCTTATGATCACTAATACATTATTGCACTTGCTCTGTTCCTTCTAATATCTCTAAGACTGTCTGCTCACCTTTCTTAACTGTGGTTCTTCTTCTGAACCACTGAATATACAAAGTGATTTGAATGACTATTTCTCAATTCCCCCAAGGATAGTACATAGCCATTACTTTCCCAGATGCATAGGTGGAGTTAATAATTACATACAAATGGATGCATTAGGGCATTAGGGTATTCTCTCTCAGAATGCTGGCTGAGAAAGGCTGTTAGACTAATCAGTATTTATATATGCTCTTACTAACTATGATGGTTTTACATATGAATTAAAAATACAATTACTATCCAATAATGTTCCCATATGTTCAATTTGACAAATATGGATACAAACACCAACTTAAAATCTTGACAAACTGTTTACCTTTATCTTAGTCACCAAAAGTATAGTTCATAAATTACAACCACTCGAAAGACAAACCACAAAGGAAATTGTTAGGCAACACCCAAAAACATTTTTGAAAAAAAATCCATAATTTCTCATATATATAACTATTTGGACATATGGTAGTATTTTGTTTAAAAAATGCCTTTTTGACTTAATAGAAGCTATAAATAATTATCTATTTAATGACAAAATCAACAAGATTTATCAAAATCAGTATTTAATCCAAATCCTGTATTCATGAACAATGATTATCACCTATGGTTTAGAATTTCAAGTTTATAATTTGTTTCATTACTGCATATTCTTTCCATTTCACACCTCAATTTATGACCATTACCTGTCATTTCTAAAGCCTGTTAATTAGTTTGCTCCTAAAGGTTGACCTATTTTTCCTTTATTATGATAAGAAATAAATATATTATTTGAAAAACTTTTGCCCCTAATGAAAAGACAATTTAAAAAAAAAAGTTTTTCTTTGTGTTTACAAATGATTACAGTGAAAGGTACAAAGTGCCACAGGATGGTAACTTGTGAGCTGTAGTAAACGGATTAAAGAAAAGAGAAAAAAAAAAAAAAACAAAACCTCCAGCAAGGCTTCAGAAATATCACACCAGTAACAAAACATTTCTACATCCTGTTTATGTATTTTTTCCCATCATGCACAGGCACCCCTTTGATTTAAGTGAATCAAAAATCAAGCAACAGAGCTATGTAAATGGCGTCACTTTTAAAGCTCAGTGCAATTCAAAGCTATAACCAATGGTTCAGATTTCTGTACTCTAAGTTATGAATCCACTTTCCACTGTGATTCAGCTTACAAGTGGGGAAAAGGAAGCAAAATCACACTGAAATCCCCTGTATTTTCAGATAATAAAAAAATTACACTCTCACTAATAAACTCAATCTCCTGCTTTTCATTGGGAAACAAAATTCATCTCAGTATAATTCAGTTTCACCCACAAGTTTATATCACCTTTGCTTATGTTAGAAAATCATGGGAGACAAAATGTCTTTTTCTAGGAAATCATTAACTTGAAAGTGATAATGCAACATTGGGCAGCCTAGAAAGGATAGACATCTATTTCCACGGTATGTTCTCAATTGAGGCACATTTAGATCTAGAGAATATGTAAAGAGCGCCATCATTTCTCTTGCTTTTAGTGAAATGCAAATATATATAAAAATTAACGGTAAGGAAAATTACTTCTCTATACTCCAGTTTGTTGAGTCCTTAAAAGTTTTCACTGATCTCCTAAAATCAGCTTTGGCTAATTAGGCAAACTCTTAATCAGTTTGAAAAACATCTCAAAGTTAATCTCTCTGCAAATATTTCATTATCACGTGAATACTTAAGTAAATTGAGTTTGCTTTCTTAACAAAAAAAACAGACTGAACTCGAATGTCTTTATTTGGTACTTTAGAGTGCCCTTGTTTTTTTTTAATTGCCCTCCATTAAAAAAATATTATATATATATATAAATAAAATGTATATAATACGCTTTTTTTAAGGCAAAATCAGAATTGCTGATTTACCTTACAGAATTTAGGAAAGAAGCCTAATGTAAAAATTACATCACCCAGAGACATCCACTTAACATTCAGGGAGATTTTATATATATATATATGTATGTTTTCCTCATGATACATGTAAAGAGAAATATATACTTTAGATATGGACTCTTTATAATAATGACTCATTCTTACCTGTTGCCCTGTTTCTTGCATTAAGACCATGCTATCTAATAAATCATCCCCAAAATTATTAACTTAAAACAGTAACTGTTCTATTATCTCTCAGCTAGAACTTCTGAATGCTCTACAACTGACCAAGCTTAATAATCATCGCATGTAGTAGAAACTCAATAATGGGGAGAAAAAAGGCCTAAAAATGACTGTAAAGAAATACTGTGAAAGTGGTAATGTGACCTCTGGCTGTTGTGATCCTCACCGATCTTTTTTGATTTCTTTATACTTTTCATCATTTCCCAAGTTTCCTATCTGATACCGTATTTACTATCAGAAAAAGCTAAAAACTTTTTTTCCTACTTAGAAATTAGTTTTGTATACATAATACAGATAAACAGAGGCTCAGCATAAAAGAAAAACGTCAAATCCTTAAGAATATTGACATGGTTCCCTTGGCTGGTGGAACTATGGATAATTTTTTTCTTCCTTATCCTTTTTTATATTTTACCAAGTTTCTGTATCAACATAATTATTCCCATAATTAAAAAAGAAACTACTTTTAAATATGCTATTTTCATTAAATCTTCAGCCTCTCCCCTGAATAGCCATAGCATGTTCATGCTCTACCTGAAAATTGGCTGTCGTCTGAGGACACTTTTCCGAACAGCCCAGTTAAGGGTACTGTTTCCCTGCTCACACCCCCTGTACCACTGGGGCTGGTGGTGAGGGAAATGCGCTCCTTGCTTCTCAGTACTGTTGTTCCTCCTACCTTCCCTCAAACAGCTCCTTTAAGGCCATGCCACCCCATTATTCCACCCTCTGCCCAGCCTAATTACTAGTGATACAATTCTTGATAGCTCCTCCGCAGTCACTGAAGAGTTTAGCAACAGGCTTATTCTCTTCCCACTTCCAGCTTTTTCATTACTCTTAGTTTAAACATCCACGTGGACCATCCATCTGACGCCTCTATATGATGATGCTTTCCTGCGTCCACCCCTATGATCAAGCCTTAGATCTTAGGATCTCAGTCTCAAGTATCTCACCTACTTCTGGATTTCTTCCCTCAATCCCTCCACCCCAGCACTTCTCCCAGAACTGCAATCCACTAGCCTATCACTTTCCTTTTCTTCTTCAGACTCTGTTATTGCCTTTAAACCTTAATTTCCCACGACTGTAATCCCTGCCTTGCTCCTTTCTCACTCTGTTAGCACTCACCCGACAGAACCCCAAACCGTTTAAACAGGCAACTCTCTGCCTACTCCATACCTTTTATCAAGCAGCCGAACAAGACTAGAAAAAACATACAGCCGTGCTGGTTGTTTTCACTTTAAATTCGTGACCACAAACCTCAAAGGGAGCCCTCCGCGTTGCCACAGTCACACTGCTCCCCTCACAGCAAAGGCCTTGAAAAGGAGTTGACTAGTTACCTCCATTTCTCCCCCTCCCGTCTTCTCTTGAAGCGACTCTCATCAGGCTTTCGTTCTCATCACTCTTCTAAGTGTCTTATCCGAGTTACCAGTTATCAGCCCCAAAGCCTTTAATATGCTTGATCATTCCTTCCTGTTTGAAATGCTTTCTTTACTTGGCTCCTAAAACAAGGCATGCTCATGTCTTTCCTCCTGCCTCACCGGCCACCCCAATTTACTCTCCTCTGCTGGAGTTGCCTCCTGTCCCCCACCTCCTTCAGGGCTCAGTCCTCAGACCGTTTCTATCTTAAAAGCCAACTGTAGTTGATGGTTGTGGCTGCTTGAAACACTGTATTGAAAGGAACCCGGAAGCTAAATTGGGTTCAGTAGAAAACAGAGTTGTTTTCCAGGAAAATGGAAGGGTTAGGAATTGCGGCATTCATGCAGGTAAGGGCTACTCTGTGACTTTAAACCTACATGTGGACTACTTCCAATCTTTTCTGCTTAGCTGAGTGCTCCCAAGAATTCTGTATCTGTACCAGCGCCTCCTACTGGAGATCTCCACACGACTGTCTAATGAGAGATCTCAAACCTAGTGACAACCAAGCGGAACTTCTGATCAGCAATGCCCTTCGAAACAAGTGAACAGACATTACTCGCCCTCAGAACTCTGTCCTTCAGTAGTGGCAACTTCATTCACTCAGTTGCTCAAGTAAAAACTCTAGGAATGATCCTTACTTCCCCTCTTTTAGTCAACGCTTCACCTAAACATTTATATCTATGAGCAAATCTCATTGGCTCTAGGTCCAAAGCATTTTCTAACTTGACCCCTGTCTCCCCACCGCCTAGATTACTGGTACCTTGTACCAAGCCACCACGGCCTCTTATGTGGTCCACTACAACACCTTCCTAGCTGGTCTGCCGGTGTGCCCTCCTGCCCCCTTATAATCTATTACCGTCACAGCAGCCAAAATTATTTGTAACAGTACAAATCAAATAATGTCACTCTCCTAGAGTTTCCTGCTCTGCTTGAAATAAAATATGACTCGTAACCCTGGCTAATTTCCTCCGGCCTGTCTCTCCAACTCTATTTCTAAGCAGTCTCTCACCCCCTAGACTTCTGCCATTTGGGGAACCTCCCTTTAGTGCCAATGCTTTCACTCCAGGGTTTTTATACTAGCTGCTCCTTAGACTAGAATGCTCTTGTGACATTCTGACCTCAATTTACATCCTTCCTCTTCGGAAGTCTTCCCTTATCACTCAATCTAAAGTGGCACCTCAGTCACTATCACCCTATCTTACTCTCTGCACAGTTAACTGCTTGATATCTGAGTGGTTTATTGATGAATTTGTTTGTTCTCTCTCTCTCTCTAATGCAAGATCAAAACCGTGAGTATCTTCTCCTTTCACCACCCCGGTAAGAAGGTCTACTTAATAAATGTTCATTGATTGGGATTAGCAGATATAAACTACTACATACAGAACAAATAAACAAGGTCCCACTGTGTAGCACAGGGAACTAACTATACTCAGTACCTTGTAATAACCCATAATGAAGAAGAACATATATGTATGACTGAACCACTATGCTGTGCACCAGAACACAACACTGTAAATCAACTATACTTCAATAAAAAAAATTCATGGAAAATGATTTGTGTAATTTTTTTAGTATGTTATATTTCAGTAAAAAAAAAAAGGTCTTTCATTCTGTGCGTGTGTGTGTGTGTGTGTGTGTGTATTTATTTCTTCATATCTGTGAAACAACTGAATGAGACTAGAACTAAATTAAGAACTCCCTACTTGGGATTAGAGAAAGGAATTCTCTGAAGCTGAAAAAACACAAATTTATTTTGATTCAAATCCAAACTGTACAACTTTTTGCCTGGCAGAGGTAGGTGCTGACTTTACAATAATGAAAAAAGTTTGCCCTCGTGGAGCTTAAGGGAGACAACGAGAAATACTACTGCAATACAGTATGTAAACATCATAGGAGGAACAGCAGATGGTTCTATAGGTATACTTAACACAGCCTGAGAGGGGGAGAAGCAGGAAATGCTTCCTCGAGGAGGTGCCATTTAAGCTGAAATCTGATCTTAAGGATGAGCAGTTATGATCCATGCACTTGCGGGGGTGAAGTGGGGGGGGAGACACTCAGTGAACGAGTATTTTATTCTGGATGGAGGAAACATTAGCGAAGTCCAGAATCCAGAGAGCTCATAACATGTTTTCAGGGAACTGAAAGTTATTTGCTGCGGCTGGAGAGCAGAATGTAAATTGAGACGGGGAGAGAGAAAGACTGAAGAAGTACATGGGTACCAACATGAAGCCCTGCTAGGGAGTTCAGACTTTATCCTGAGGGTAAGAAAGCCATGGAAGGACTTAAAGCAAGATAACTTTTCCAGGCACCTTCATCTTTATTAAAGAAAGATCACTTTGGCCACAGTGTGGAAAATTTTAGAGGGAGACAGAAAGGCCAACTCTTCTAAGCAGCAAATGAGAGGAGAATTAGGGCAGTAACAATGGAGGCAAAGAAAATTAAAGATTAAGATCCACACTGGAATTTGACACAACACTGTAAAATGATTATAAATCAATACAAAATGTTAAAAAAAATTAAGATCCTACTCTAAGAAGTACCAGAAGCAGCCAAGAATTATGACACAAAAGAAAATGAATACTAAACATGCAAATAAGGAGGTACAGATGTAAGTTACCAAGTCTATCAGGAGTTAAGTTTCATAGAATATGTGATATCTAAGCTGAACTTTCAAGAAAGTATAGTAAGACTTCCAGAGATGAAGACAAGACATCCCAAGCTTTAGAAAAGACTTTTACATAGCAGAGTTGCTTCCTAGTACAAATAAAGAAAAATTTTAAATAATCTGCATGTTTAAAATGTCTATCCTATTTTTTAGCAAAAAACTTTAAAATCTACATTTATGACTAATTTATAAGATTATAATTTCATTGCAATTTATCAAGTCTATTCTATTCAACCACAAGCTATAAAAATCAGTCTGCCCTCTAGGAGGTCTTTATTATCATTACAAAGATAGCTTTACTAACAGTAAAATCATATGGATAACTTAACAAAATCAGTCCAATCAAGATATATCTATATAAATAGTTCTAGATTGTGAAATAAAGGTGCATATTGTTCATTATTTTGATAAAAATTTAAATAATAATAAACTGACATAAATTTAAGAGATAATAACTATACACTAGTTCAGAAAATATTTATTAAGAATTTATATACACCCACTTGCACACTTTTACATACACACTGGTACTATGATAGATGATTGAGAGCCAAAGAGCTAAGATCCTTCCTCAAGAATTTATAATTTAGATAGGGAAACAGAAGTAAATATACTTCGGTAAGCATTGTTACAAGACTTCGGCAATGATAATGTGACTTTATAAATTAAAAATAGTTCTAGAAGAGACTTTAACATTCTTTTACATTTCACACTGTAAAAATACAGGTGTCAAAGGGATAACATTCTAACATTAATACATTTTATATTTCTAGTGTTCTACTCTACAGATACAGTGTTGGATTTGAGAAAATTGCTACTGATTTGATTTACAGACCAAAAAAAGATTACTAAATATCTAAAAGAAATATCAAAACTTAGGTAAAACACAGGGAAAAATAGGAAGATGAAAAGAAATAAGTCTATGCAAAAATCTGTTAAAGACCAAAAAAAAAAAAAAAAAACCTCCACCATAATAATAGTTTAGATCTGTAATTTAAGTAGCATATTTATCACCTCTCGGTTTAATCCTTGAGAGGAAAACACCAGCACTTACCTTACAACTATGAGCATGGCTATCAGGATTGAACAGATAGGATCTGCTATCATCAGACCGAAATTCTGCATCATGATGGCAGAGGCAATGACACCGATACTCCCCAGTGTATCCGCCAGAATGTGTAAAAATACACCTAGAAATAAAGCATAAGGAAAATCAAAACATTTTCTGATCAACTGAAAATGCAAATATTACTTAAAACTATATTCTTGATTTTATATATACAAAACTAAATACCAATTTGAAAATCAGAATGCAGATTCACTGTTTAGTAAAGAAGTAAAAGTAGCTTTGGGAATCGAAATAGTCTTTTCTTTTTAAAAAATACCGAGGGTTAAAATATTTGACTCATAAATTACATTTGCCCTTAAGGACCCTTAATAATTTGCTATAATATAAAAGAAGTAGAGATATAAATTGATTTAAAAAATGTTTGTGTGCATTCATCTCTGGTTAAGAGTCCAAAAGCTAATAACTTGTTAGGAGAAAACTGCATTAGACTGAAAGAATCAGTCAAGAAAACATTGTTCATAATTACAAACATGTACACACAGAGCCCTCTGCTGGCAATTGAAATTACTACCATTTGAGACTAGAATTTCCTATGGACCTCAACTCTACTAATCCCGATAAACTTGATTATCCTAAAGGGATTGTTACCTATAGTTACATGCTAAACTCTAACCTGATATAAAAGAAAATAGAAATGGGAATATTTTAAAGTAGATGTAAATATATTTTTAGCCTTTGATAATTAAATATTGAAATGGTAGGACACTGAAGTTCTTTCTAACTGCCCAAGAACCTAGTCCCAGGAACTTACCTGATCTTTCAGCTATCTATCGGGCTCTTCAGCCACCATGGATTGATGGACACTCAGAAAAAACAAACTAATTTTCACAATAGCTCGTATAAAAGATAACCAGGAAGGTAAATCTAACCTCCCATCCTTCAACCTGTGATGATTTCCAGAACTAAAAAAAAAATTCCTATCATCAAGGCTGCATTCACAGCACTGAATGTAGATGCATTACATACGTATGATTACAAGCTATTTCAGCAAATGCTGTCCTAAAACCATTCCACATATTTCACAAATGGAAAACTAGTGACTAGAAGACACACTTAAGCCCCCTGAAATAAGCTCCTCGGTGTGCAGGAACATACTCACAGTGAAAAAGTAAAAAGCAAGAGCTGTATCAAGAAATAGGGGAGAAAGTAAGTGAAGGAGAGAGTGGAACACCAGCTAGTGAGGAAGTCAGACTGAAGTCAAAAGTTAATAAAGGCAGGACGACAGGGAGCTGGGACTCAGGGAACTTTGACAACGAAGTCGAAATGGAAATCCAGGGCCGAAGATCGGTTCACATTCCACAAAAGAAACTACCAAAGTTCACAGACAAGACTGATTTTCTCTGGCTTGTAAAATTTTGTAATATATCATTTTATATAATATATAGGCTCCTGTTTAGGTGTCATCATTTGATGCCTCTGGATATGAGACAGATCTCATTTTGTATTACATTTTTAAGAATATAATGGACTTTACTTTTGAGAGCAGTTTTAGGTTCACAGCAAAATAAGTGGAAGGTGCAGAGAGTTTCCTTATACCCATGGTCCCAACTCACGCATAGCCTCCCTCATTGTCAATATCCTCCACCAGTGTAGTGTGTTTGTTACAACTGACACATCATTATGACCCAAAGACCATAGTTCATATTAGGGTTCACTCTTCGTGTTGTATATTCTTTGGGTTTGGATGCATTACATTTTTAGCACTAAAATTTTTTACAACACAAATACATATTAAATATTATTCTTTGAAAGAATATTTAATAATCTCACAGAAGCAAATGTACTATTATTGATGTTACTATAGTCACTGGCATGGGTATTGCTTATATTTAAGCAGTATAGTTTCTGAATATTTTAATCTTCTTATTAAATCTGAGAAAACAGCAAAGTGACAAAGGAATATCTGCTAAAATACCTAATAGTATATATTTAAAAATCAACTAGGAAGGCTAACATTTTAAACACAAATCCTACAGTATGTGTTTTTCTTAAAGGAAGACTTCAGATAGCTCAAAACTATGAAGCCAGTTTCATAAAACTGAGAAATACACAAATTGCCATCATACCTTGTAAAATCTGTCTGCTGGGTCCTGCTGTTTCTTTTAAGGAAGGGCCATCTGTAGAGAGTTAAGTTAAATTATTTTAAAATACATCTTCAATTCCTGATTCAATTTTTGCAATTCAGAGTACTTTTCGTTCAAATGTATTGTGAAGGACGCTTGACTACATGGCCACATCAGACTTACAAAATTATTTTTAAATTTTAATATAGTAATTGAATGGAGACTGACATAGGAAATCTCAAAATGTGTCAACAGTACAGAGTAGTCAGGAAATTATTACATTAAGCAATCTGGTAAAAAAGAAAAACAAAGTAAATTAAAAATACTGGTCTTCTAATATTCATAACATACCTTACAGAACTTGCTACACCAATTCTACAGTTAGAAAATCCAGAAAAAACAAAGCTACTGCTTGATATCCTAAGAAGACCAAGAAATGAAGCCAGGACCGCATCCAGAAAAACTGGACTCCGGCAAACAGCAGTTTTCCAGTAGCTTCCAGATGAATGTGGCAAGCTTTTCATACAGAAAAGGTAAGAATGCTTTTTCATTTTGCCTTTATGATGAAGAAATGAAAAAAATACTGCGATTTCTTTTCTTAAATACTTGGAAGATGACTCATCAACTTTAACATAATATCAAAGCAGAAGATACAGGTAAACAATGCAAATTATCAGCAATATTTGTTCAAAGGGATCATCAGGAGGACTGACGAGCTTTCTGATCACAACTCAGAGTCATGGTTCTTGGCCCACAGCGCCAAAGAGCTGACAAACCCTTATTACCACAGCTGTGGCAGGGCAGTGTAACGATCCCAGGAGAAGCATAAAAGCATAAGGCTGCGCAGTGATTTCTGCCTGATCACGGCACTGCTATGTGGGGGAAAAGATGCAGCTATCTTGGAAATCCTGCTGAAAGTCAAAAATGTAACTGTTCTAAAAACCTAGCTCCTTATCAAGGCACCAGATTTCTGTCTATACATAGTTGGTCTAAAGAAGTCACTTTGACATAATTATTTTGAAAGGTGTATTCCCCTATACTAATGGAAAAGTTATATAAAACAACGTAACTCCAATCTATGTTAAAATTGAAAGTTCTTCTGGATGTAAAATTTGTTGTCTGCGGCAGGCACTGTCTGCCTTCTTAGCAAACCCATTTCTTCTTCTTCTTTGGTAAACAACGTAACTAGATTTCCTAGGCTTCCGTTAGGAGGTGTATGTGACTGAGTTGCAAACAAAGAAATATGAGATGTAAACCTTTTTCCAGGCTCAGCCCATAAGAATGTCCCAAATGATGCTCTACGCACTCTATCTCCAGCTAGATGCAGAGAATCCAGTGATGGATCCCAAGAATCCTACAGATGGAAAGACCCCGGATCCTGGAGTTGCCACGAGGAACAGAGCCCCCACCTTCCACCCTATCAACCCAAGATATAAACCTTTACTGCTTAAGTCACTGAGATATGAGCAGTTAAAACAAACAAACAAAATAAACCAGTTGGCTTTACTCACAGTGCAGCATTCCAATAAAATGAAGCTCACAGTATTTCCCAGTAAGACTATAATGTATCTTATGGGCAAAATGGAATCATGGTCCTATTATTTTTGTATTCCTCAGACTGGCTTATGTAATACAGAATAATACAAAGCTGAAGGTGGAATAACAGTTAACAGTAGATTTTGGAGTCAGAGTCCCTGTTTGAAGCTTGGCATTTCTATTTACTAGTTCCTATGATCTCTTTGTGTTCTGATGTCATGCCAAGTCTTCTTTCCCACTTACCCTTCTCCCCCTTGACCATAAAAGGGCTATTTTTCACCTATCTAAAAGCTTACTACAGTGCATTGCACAGGGTACTAGAAATATCCTAGGGCAAAAAACAAGGGGTCAATTGCAAATGTTGGTGATAATGACTCTAATGACTGATTAGCAAATCTTTTGGTAAGCAACATGGTTTTCAATTCTTTGCTCTTAATAAAATGTAGGGACTAGCTAATGAAACTGCCAATTAACAGATCATCAAAAATATTTATGTATGTAATTTTTAGAATGTAATTCTGAAGGTGTTCAAAGAATTGACTGAAATGGCTATAACAAAATTCCTTATATTTTAGGTTTCTTAGTACTTGTAAAAATGAAAAATAGGAACAGAATTAACGCCAAAGTCTGTTTTATGCAAATCATGTTATTTATACATAAACTAATTGAGAAAAATCCAATCATCTCATCAAGATATTTCAAATAAAATATTGCTTTTTATTATTATATATGTATCAAACCTAAAAATAGAATTATTTTGATTATCTTTATACTAGTGAAAGTTAGAATAACTCCAGCTGAAAGAAATGTTTAAATGCTAAGTCTTATGTTCCCAGGAAATAAAAGGTTTTAATGTATATACATATTTCATTGTCAAGAAACATAACAGATGATCAATTAAAGACTTAACACAAATATACTCCACTTTATAAAATTCTGGAAAGGAAGCAGAATAGAAATAAGAATTCAAGGAGAAAGAGAATGCTGTAAAATTAATAACTGTTCACATAGTTTTGAATGGGTGATAATGGGTCTCAAATCACTAAGGTATTTATAGAGTCCATTAAATATATTTGATAGAGTAATATAGAAATTTCATTCTGAAATATCTATAAGGTATCAGAAATTATATTCTCTGTAATTATTTAAACAATTTTTTTTAGAAATTATCTTAAAAACATGAGACATACATAGTTTTTCAAAATCATTTTGGGATGAATGTGAGCAAAAAACTTAGAAAAGCAACGTTTTAAAGCATTTTAACTGGTGTAACAGTTACAAAAATATAGTAAACTTTAGAGACTGAGAAAACTAGGGGCTTAATGCTCAATCTCTAAGGCCCCTTTCATATTTTCAAGTCTAAAGCTTCAGGATTCTGTCTATATGGCGAGTAAAGACAATGTTTAAGCACGTAATTTATCTAAAGTTAATCAAACTGTATTAGAGCAGTTTCTATTAATCTCTCCTCTAAAATTTCATAAATATATTATTTAAATATAATTTTTAAATAAAATGTTAATTAAGTTGATAAATACCTCACAACTTAGTACCCAATGCTATGTAAGTCAGCATATAAAGATTTCTAAGAGAACATGGAGGTAAATATCAGGTGATATCTACTGAAGTTACAATAAAAATGTGAAAAATTGAAAACCTCTGTCATATTTTTATAAGACTATATATGGCACAAAAGTCCTCATCATACTTTAAAAAAAACCATGATTTTTATTTGCTAATGCAATTGTTCCTCATTCACTGACATTCATTTAAAATAGTGGCATTTTATATGATATACTCACTGAAAAAAGCTACAACCACTGCCTTATATCAAGTTAATTTTGTTATATTCTAAAAATGAACTAGCCCTGGGAACCATTTAGTCTGATTCAGTAGAAAGGAGGTTGAATGCAACATTTTTAACAGACTGTTTCAACTAGGAAAATTAATCTATACAATTTTTTTTTATTTGGAAAGCTGTCATTTGAAAGTGCTTAGGCTGTACTCACCATGAGAATGAAAGTGTCCATGTCCGTGACCGTGATCATGGCTGTGTGCAGCACCATGTTTTAATTCATGACTATGGCAATGATCTCCATGGCCATAGGCCTGATCCAGAGCACCGTTAAAGAGGGAATGACTATGTCCATGGCCTAAAAGCAAAGAGTGTTAGAACAAAAGGTACGTAAAAATATATTATTTAATGGTTACAATAATACTGATATTAGTAAAAAGAATTAGCTCTAAAACCAGATTCAATTGAGTAAACACTTAATTGTAACAAGTACTATAAATTCATTAAAACAATACTGAGTTCCTAGTATAGAGTACATGAAGGAAACGAAAGCATGGCAGGAAGTAGTAGACTTTCCTGGGGATGAAAATAAGTGAAAAGTATACAAAAATATTTAGAGATTAGATAATGTTGTTCATTCAAGAAGTTCTTATTTGGAACACAGTATGCTACAGCAGCATTCTAGGCACTGGGGATAAAGCAGTGAATAACACAGACAAAAATCTTGGCCAGAACTTTGCCAAATACTATTACTCACACTAACAAAGATGAAATAATGTATGCATATAGTCACATTAAGGCAGAGGGAGGAAAGTGGCTGCATTTGCTAAAAGGATCAGTAAAATTAATACCAAAGCATACAGAATCCTTAGGGGAAAAAACTATAAAATAGTGCAAAATCCTCTCTCCATAGCAGACCTAAATAACTACTAAACCATTAAGGAAACATCTAAAAACGATTCCAAAGCACAAAAAAAAAAAAAAAAAAGACTGGACGCTACTAATTCAAAAATTACTGCTTATATTTACAAAAATCCTAAATACCAGGAAATCAAATTCAGCATTAATGCATTCTATGAAAAATCATGAATAATGGGGAGATCAACTTCCAGAATGGTGGATGGGAATGTTGGCAAACTAGCTCTCCTAAGACAACAAAAATATGGGGAACTAAACAATTTCAGAACTCTGGCACTTAACCAAAACCACAAAACAAACTGAAAATCATCTACCCAAGAAACCACCAAATCTTAGTAAGACAGCAAGGTCTTGATGTTTTAACATGGGGCTATTCTGACCTCCTGCCTTAGCTCATCTGAAATTAGTCAAAAGCCAGCAACATTGCAGACAATGGAGAGATTTGATTTCTTCTGAAGCTCTGTTAAAAGCATCACTTGACTGCACAATCAATATTTTGTCCAAACTTGCAGTTCCCTGGAAAAAATTCTATTCTCAATTTGGTGAATATCAGACCCAGAGCTCAGCTCTCAGAACTCAATAGCCACACACTGCAGGAAATGAATTAGTTCAAGATAGTCACACAGCAGGAAAAAAAGCAATAATATAAAGAACAACAAACTTGGAGAGGAGAGGGTGAAGTAATCTGATACCAGAGTTGTTTCAATATAAAATGTCCAGTTTTCAACAAAAAATTATAAGACTTGCAAAGAAGGAGGAATGTATGCCACACATACAGGAAAAATAAAAAATAAGCCAACAGAAAATGTTCCAGAAAGGGACTCAGATTTTGGGCTTAATAGATAAAAACTTTACATCAGCTATTATAAATATGGTCAAAGAACTAATGGAAACCATGTCTAAAGAATGAAAGTATAACAATGGCTCACCAAACACAGAACATTAATAAAGAGATAGAGATGATAAAAAAAGAACCAAACAGAAATTTTGCAGGTAAAAAAATACAACTAAAATAAAATACTTTAGAAGGGCCCAACCACAGATGTGGGTGGCAAAAACAGCAAACTTGAAGACTGATCAAGAGAGATGATCCACTCTGAGAAGCAGGAAAAAAGAAAATTAAGAAAAATGAACAGAGCTTTGGAGACCTGTGTAAACATCAAGGATATCAAATTAAGTATAACAGGAGTCTCAAAAAGAGAAGAGAAAGAAAAAATATCTTAAGATATGTCTGGAAACTCTCCAAATTTGATGAAAAATATTAATCTACACATTCAAGAAGCTCAGAAAGCTCCAAGTAGAATAAACAGAGCCATATCTAGAGACATCACAATCAAATTGATGAATATCAGAGAAAATCTTGAAGGCTGTATAACAAGATAAAAATGACTTATCAGGACAAGGGAACTTGAATGAGATTAAATGCAGACTTCACCACAAAAACCATGGAGGCCAAAGGACAATGGGATGACAAAATCAAAATAGAAAAAGACTCAACCAAGAATTCTAAATTCAACTAAAGTCTCCTTTAAACATAAAGGAAAAATAAGACATTTCCACATAAACAAAAGCATTCTTCACAAGCGAAATGAAAAGATACTAAATAGTAACTCAAATCCACACAAAGAAATAAACAGCACCAGTGAAGGTAATTACGAAAGAGAATAACTGTATTTTTAAATTTATAACTTGTTTCTTCTCCTATACCTTTTAGAAGACAACTCCATAAAGCAACATTATAAAACTGTATTGATGGACTTATAAAAACGTGTAATTTTTCTGACAATAATCATTCAAAGAAGGAGGTGGGAATGGAAGTATATTAAAACAAAGTTTTTGTATATTATTAAATTATTATTAATCTGAACTAGATAGTTTTAAGTTAAGATGCTACTTATAATGCCCACAGGAACAATTAAGAAAATAACTTAAAAATGTACAGAAAAAAAAACAAGAGAATTAAAGAGGTGCGCTAGAAAATATCTATATAAAAGACAAGAATTGAGAAATGGAGTATCAAAAAGGACAGAAGATATAGACAACAAATATTAACATAGTAGATGTAAATCCTACCCTAGTAGTAATTATATGAAATGTAAATTATTTAAGCATCTCAATGAAAAGACAGAGATTATATAAGTGGATTAAAAAATATATAGTATAGCTATATTCTGTCATATTCTGTCTAGAAGAGGTAAACTTTAGATTCAAAGACACAAAGAGGTTGCAAGTAAAAAGACAGAAAGAAAAATATACTATGCAAGCAGTAAAAAGAGAGAGAGAGTGCATGAGCAAGCGAGTTGGAATGGCTATCATAATACTCTAAGCCAAAAATTATTGTGAGTGAAAAAGAACATCTTATAATAACAGGTTCAATCCCTCAGGAAGATATAACAACTATAAAAATACATGCATGAACAACATAGCTCCAAAATACATAAAGCAAAACCTAGAACAATTAAATGTAAAAATAAACAACCTTACTTTCAATAATGGATAGACAACTAGGCAGAAGGTCAACAAGGAAACAGAAGATTGAATAACTATGAACAAATTAGACCTAACAGACATCTACAGAACACTCTACCGAACAAAAGCAGAATACATATTCTTCTCACAGGCACATGGAAGATTCTCCAGAATAGACCAAATGCAACAGCATAAAACAAGACTGAATAAATTTTTAAAAATTTGAAATAATTAAAAAGTATGTCATTTGATCACAATGAAATTAAATCAGAAATTGACAACAGAAGAAAACTAGGGAAATTCACAAATATGGGAAAATCAAAAACACATTCCTAAATAACTAATGGGTCAAAGAAGAAATCACAAGGGAAATTTAAAAATACTTTGAGATTAACAAAATTGAAAACATGAAATACTCAGACTTACAGGTTACATTATAGCAGTGCTGAGAAAGAATTTATAGCTGTTATGCCTATGCTAAAAAAGATCTAAAAAATAATATAAACTTTCACCTTAAGAAATTAGAAAAGGAAGGAAAAAAAAAACTAAACCCAAAGCAAGAAGAAAGTGCATAAGAAATGTTACAGCAGAAATAAAATGAAATAAAGGTGAGAAAAGCAATGGAGAAAACCAGTAAAACCAAAAGGGGGTTCTTTGAAAAAAAGACTGACCAAGAAAAAAAATGAAAGAAGGCAAAAATTACCAAAATCACTGCTGACCTCATGGAAATAAAACAAAAGAAATTTTAAAAAGGCATACTTTTTAATACATATCTATAAACAATCATAAGTCATTTAGATAAAATGGACAATTTTTAGAAATGTACAAAGTGCTGAAACTGATTCAAGAGGAAACAAAAGTCAGAACAGATCTATAAAAAGCAAAAAAATTGAATTAATAATTTTAAAACTTCCAAAAATGAAAAGCCCAGGCTTCACTAGTGAATTCTGCCAAATATTTAAAAAGTACCAGTACTTCAAAAATTCTTCCACTATTATGCCCCTAAAAAGATAGAAGAGAAGGGAACATTTCCCAGCTCGTTATATAAGGCCAGTATAACCCTAATACCAACATCAGCCAAAGACATCAAAAGAAAACTACAAAACTATATCCCTTAAGAATAAAGACACAAAAGTCTTCAACAAAATAGTAGCAAACCAAATCCAGCAATATATCAAAAGGATTATGGCCATGGCCAAATGGGATTTATCCTAAGAATGCAAAGGTGATTTAATGTCTGAAAATCAAGCAATGTAATACACCGTATTAACAGAATAAAGATAAATAGAATAAAGGATAAAACCCAACTAATCATCTTAAAAATGAAGAAAAAAAAGTCATTAATAAAATCCAGTACCCTTTCATGATGAAAACACCCAGTAAACTAGGAACAGAAAAAAACTACCTCAATCTGATAAAGGGCATTTGTGGAAAACCTATAGCTAACACAGCTAATTTCATATCTAATGAAGAAAGATTGAATACTTTCACCTTCAAATCAGGAAAAAGAAAAGAATGTCCACTCTCACCATTTCTATTTAACTATGTAAGGATCTGACCAGGGCAATTACGCAGGGGAAAAAAAAAAAGGCATTTTGACTGGCATTCATCTGCACCTTCAGCAAGTCATAGTAGTCAAAGATCACTAATCAGAGATCATCATAATAGACATAATAATAATGGAAAAGTTTGATATATTGCAAGAATTACCAAAATGTGACACAGACACAAAGTGAGCAATGCTACTGGGAAAATGGCACCAACAGATTAGTTCAAGGCAAGGCTGCCACAAACCTTCAATTTGTAAAATATGCGAAAGCTGCAAAGAGCAATAAAATATGGCATGTTTGTATTTAGAAAATTCTAAGGATCCCACTAAAAACCTATTAGAATAATGAACAATTTCAGCAACATGGCAGGACACAAGTTCAATATACAAAAACGAGCTGTATCCCTATATACTAGCAATTAGCAATCCAAAAATGAAATTAAGAAAACAATCTCTCTTGTAATGGTAGCCAAAAAAAAAAAAAAAGCCCTAAGAGTAATAAAAGAAGTGTAAGACATGTACACAAACAACTACAAAACATTGTTGCAAGAAACTAAAGACGCTAAAACTAAATGGAAAGGTATCTCATGTTCATGGATCAGGAGACTTGACATTGTTAAGATGACAATAATTCCCAAATTGATCTGCAAATTCAATACAATTCCTATCAAAATCTCAGATGCTTTTTTTTTTGTAGAAATTGACAAACTGATGCTAAAATTTATATGGAAATGCAAGAAGGGACCCAGAATAGCCAAAACAACTTTAAAAAAGAATAAAGTTGGACAATTCACATATTCTGATTTCAAAATCTACCTCAAAGCTGCATTAATCAAGACTGCATGGTACTGGTAGAAGGAAGACATATAGATCCATGGAACAAAATTGAGAGTCCAGAAACAGACTCTCTCGTTTATGGTCAACTGATTGTTGAGAAGACTGCCAAGACAATTCATTGGGAAAAATAAATCTTTTTCAACAAATACTGTTGAGACAACCAGGTTATTTATACATAAGAAAATGATACTGGACCCATACCTCATACTATACACAAAAATTGACTCCAAATGGACCACAAACCTAAATTTTAACCTCTTAAATTTAAAGATGGTTCCTCATGAGAAAAATCTATCAATGTAATTACTAATTTTAAACTAAATAAAGCAGGAAAAAAACCATGATTACTTCAATAGATGCAGGAAGAAAAGAATATCCTTAACTTGATAAAGTGGTTTTATCAGAAACAGACCATCAGACCCAATGGTAAAACTTAAGTAGCATTCTTCAATATTGTGCTAGAGGTCCTGGCTATACAATTAAGACAAGCAGGAGTAACAGCTTTCATTCTCAACAGTAAGAAAAACTCTCAACTACCTAAAAATGAACTAAATGAAAAATATAAAGATCTTTATTAAAGTATCTAAAACAATTTAATAAAGGCTATAAAATTTAACATGTCAGCTTCCACAATTAAACATAAAGATGATGCATTCCCAATCAAAATCCCAAAAATATTTTTTATAAAACTTGACTAACTGATGAAAAATACCAAATAAGCAAGATAGGTCCAAAAACTTTGGGGTGAAAAAGAGAGAGAGAGAAAGATGGGACTAACCCAACCAGATATTAAAACATAAAATTTACAGCAATTATTCCAGTGTGACAGTGGGGCAGCCAAAGATAAACAGGCCAGATCTGATACATAAGGCACTTTAATATAGGGTAAAAGTATACTTTCATATTAATGAGGTAAAGAGCAGATTAATAAATGGTGCTTGGAAAACTGCTTTTTCACACTGAGAAAAAAAAAGTCCTAACTCACCCCACCACAAAAATGAATTACATACAGATGAAGGACCAAAGTACATGGGAAACAGACCATAAAACCAAAATTTTCACAGTATTAAATTATAAGAGAATTTGTTTATAATTCAGGGATGGGAAACTCCTTAAACAAAGCAGACAACGTATCATAAAATATGTAAGACAGAAAAACTAGACTATATCCAAATTAAAAACCTCTATGTAAAAGTTTCAAGACAAACAATAGACTGGAGAAAGATATTTGCAACACATAAAACAAAAACTTAGTATACAAAATATATTTTAAAATGCTTATATAAATGGATTATAATAAGACAATAAACAGAAAAACAGGAAAAAAAAAAAAGGACAATTCCAGAAGAGGAAAAATCTGAGCAGCCTAAAAACATACAAAGATTTTCAACCTCACTACCAGTCAAAGAAATACTAAATAAAATGTGATACCATTTTTGTTAAAATATCAGCAGAATGGTTTGAAACCCATAATATTATGTTTTGATATGGGCGAGAGAATATTGGTACTTGCATTTTTTGCTGGGGTAAATGTGAATGAGTCATTTGGAGGGAAAACTGCTAACCTCTATTGAAACTAAAAACTACATATTCTGTGTTTCAGCAACTTTACTCATATTCCAGCTCACTGAAATTTAAAGAACTTCCTGTGATGATGGAAATCTATATTTGCTGACCAATACGGTAACCCTATGTGGCTACTGAACACTTGAAATGTCATTAGTGTAACTGAGGAACTGAATTTTTATTAAATTCAACTAACCATAATTTAAACTTAAATAGTCACATGTAATTAATGGCTACTGTAGAGGACAGAACAGTTCTGAAGAACACTTGCATGTGTTCCCAAGGAGAAGCTTCATATGAAAGAGCGAAACAATGGAAACGACATATGTCCAAAGAAGACTGGTTAAATAAACCATGGCAACCCACACCATGGAGTTTTATGTGTCTGTTAACAAGAGAAGGTACATTTGATGGATACTAGGCAGAAGGTTCTCAAAGACAGACTGTATAATACATCTCATATACCCGTATACTATAATATTTGAGTTACTAGATTTGTATTGTGGTTCTTGATGTTTGTTTATTTCATATAAATGGTATCACACTAAACCGTTGCGCTACAGAGGTCTGGAAGATACCCACACACCAAACCGACAATATCTGTAACCCTGAGAAGGTACTAAGAGGGAGGGACATAGAAAAGTGGGAAGGATGGTTCAGGAAGACATTAATAAGAGCCTACTAACATATTACTTTCATTATTAAAAAATCAATATAGAGTTAAACCTTAAAAATTATCAATTTTCAAAAGTAAATAATTATGAAAGAAACCAGAAAATGAAGAAACAAAGGGTTCTAACCATCATACCAGAGCCATGAGAATGTCCATGACCTCCATGCTTGAAAACAAATATTCCTATTAGGTTTACCACAAACCCAAGAATTGAAACAAGCAGCAGTCTCTCATGGTGTACATCTGGGGGGGCCAGTGCTCTCTAGAAAACACACAATACAAGCAAATTGCATCGATGTAATTCCTGATGGATCAGCAGGTAAAAACAAAAAGAAATTTTTAAAACTTTTTAGTTATTTTCAGAATTAAAATCACTCCAAAATTATCTTCCAAAACGGTTAAAAGAAATAAAACCAATGCTCACATACTGCAGAAAAGGTAACAGCTGCTATTTTTAGATAAATACAAACATTTAAAAGCATGAATATTTGGTCTAAGACCATCCTTCTTTGGAATCTTAAAATATTGTCATTAATTTTAAGTTGATTAATCTTCAAATTTTCTCTTTGTTGTAATATACCAAATATTAAAGATTCACTGGCAAAATCTTCAGATTCTATTTTAAGTGCTCTTCCCGTTGGACCACAATGCCAGCATTGTGTCTGTACTTTTCATAGTGTCAATTCTTCATTAACAGCTTGTAAAGAACTATTATATAATTATTTTCCATTTCAAGTAGTTTTACATAAAATCTTTTCAACTACTTTGTAAGTTCCTCCTGTACCCACATAATTTTATCTAATCCAAGACCATCCTCAATAAATACTTAATGTTAGTGTAAAAAGTAGCTCTATTACATGTATCTTTAGTTAGTAAACATTTTTATTACGGAAGCATAATTTACTGACTAATTATTATCTACTATACCTCAACTCCTTCAGAGAAAATAAAAAAAGCAGTGAAGATCAAAAACAGGCCATTGACAAAGCCAGCCAGAACTTCTGCTCTAACATACCTAAAGGAGAGCAAAGTAAACATCCGCGTTATTAACTTATTCCTTAAAAAAATCAAATCATACAATTCACATATATCCAGAGGTTCTAAACTATATTATATGATTATTCTGGCCAAAAAAGTGCAAGCGTTTATCGTATAATATGTTTTATTGTACATATGTTATAAAATTGAGGAAGTGAATTTAATTATTATGGATTATGTTTAACCGCAGAATGCCACAAAATACACAGATTTCTACAAGCCAATCAAACAATCTTCTTACAGTAAGTAGGTTTAGAGAGGCCTTTCACAGAAACGCAAATTTCAGGTTGCCACTGGAGAAGAAAGAACAGGACCAGGTAAGCAGGCAAAGAAGGAAGCATACAAAGATATAAAGTAGAAAAGAGCTTGAAAAAAAAGGGATTTTTATAACTTATTAATTCCTTCTTTTCTAAGAACTCTTTATGCTTTCTGCTTTGTACCTTTCAGCTTTCAACTCTTTGGCAAGTGGAGCTTTGACCTGAAGGAAAATAAAATTATTTCTGAATTATCCCAGAGACAACTTGAGATTTATATTTCTATAACTCTTCTTCTAAGATTAATAAATTTAACAAAAACTTTTCAATTACCTATGTTTAGAATCAATTCTAGTTTCACATAATTCTAATTAAACTATTTTAAAAATACCTGTCTTTTTCTCCATGGACTTCTGCAGCTTTCTGCCTCCTACCTATGTGAAGCACTGGGGAAAGATTTTATTTTTCCATGAGGTACAGTGTATATTTCTACACTTGGAAATAATGCATATTTCTACCTTCTAATACATATAAGTGAATTAAATTAACATATTATTTGTCAAAGCATATACTTCTTTTCATTAAATTCAAAGAATTCACAGCCTGCTTTCCATACTCCACACTTAGGAATTTATCCAATATAACAGCAGGGTTACTGCCCCCAAAATAAAAAGCACTTTTCTTTTATTCCACCCTTCTAATCCCATAGCTAATGCTTGATTGAAAGCCTTTTGTCCTTGAGTTCCACTAGATTTCAAGATCAAAGGCAAGACTGTTTTTCAGGCATCTTTTTGTCCCTAAAGCTTAGCCTATTTAGCTGCTCCATAAATTCTGATAAATTGTTTGGCTAAAGTGATTCAATTAGGCGTAATATATTTGCTAAACTTGGCTGTAGGATTAAAATGAAAAACTTGTGAAATCTAGACTAGACACACTTGCTTTTACACATGACTAACTACACAGACTTGAACAGACCGAGTGTTGGAATTAAAACATGATCCATGAATGTACTATTGCCTATTGAAGTATGATGGTATCTGGATTCTTTAGCCAGGGCAAAGAAGATACAAGTACACATACATACGTATATAAGCATGTGCGTATGCATCTGTCTACCTATCAGAGGTGTATCACTTTTATTCTGGCTTTGCTATTTCAAAACTAGGACTGTGACAAGACACAAAGATGATTTTACATAAAGAAAGACTGAAAAGTTTTTCTTGCCTCTCAGACTCCCTCCTATTGCTTCTTCTATTACAGTTGGTCTGCTATTGTGATCATATTAAATAACGGGGGGTTTGGGGATTCATCACTGGGCTTAGCCTACTGAGTGTCATTTTGATGTACTGGCACCCGTACATTCACTATTGCCGCTACTTACTACTACAGCAATTACTAATAGTTTCCAATGTTACATCAGCTTTTATTCCCTAATTTTTCCCTTCTCAAAAGGAAAAGAACAAAAACAAAAAACAAATAAAGAGAAGGTAGGATAAACAAATTAAAAAGTGGCAAGAATATTATTCTCATATATTTTAGTTAAAGTTGAATTAGTAAAACCTGCTCTGGTACTGAAGGTGTTCAAAGCTATTCCTAAACACCATCTTACACCAGGAGATTGTGCATTCTAAACAGAAAACAAAAGACTGTGCATTCTAAACAGAAAACAATAGATATCCTAACAGTTAAGGAACTGAGGAGAATCTTTATAGTCACTTACAGTTTATCCAGAAGGATTGTTTAATAAGATATTCTAATCAGATCTTTATATACAATATGTATGAATTACTAATTTTCCAACACAAAATTATAACTTCACATACAGTCTTTCTTTAATGATTCAAAATATACTTAAGAATATTTTGATTATACAGTGCCATAAAATAGGTACTTTTCTGAGCTTTCAAGCTGTTTAGATTTATAAACAGGATCTCTTGCTCTATAGTATAAAAATAATATAATTAGTATCTTTGTTTCACTTTTTATAATTTTACAAGTAACCATATCACTCTGGTTATACCCCAAACAGCAAGTTCTGTCACAGAATTTCATCTCTCTCTCTTTCAGCACTTGTCACAATCAATGTAAAGTTATCATGGTATTTTTACAGAACTGCTTCCTCATCTGACCACAAGCTCTTCTAAGGCAGAAACCCTAACTTACTCCTTTTTATATCATTAGAATTAGCAAAGTATTCAATTCATAGTGGGCCCTTGAAAAACATCAGACGAGAACAAGAGCATGTGGAAGAAGCAGAGTGTGTGCTCAAAGTCAAAAGCAAAGCTGGAAAGAAAGTGGAAGTAGTGGGGGAGCACAGGTAGAAGAGAGAACCAGGGGTGCAAGAAACAGCTCCTGTAAAAGGGCGGATGTGAACAGGAGAGGGAGAGAATGAGGGAACCTGCACGGGAAAGGGGGTGCTCAGGGAAGGAGAACCAGTGAAAGAAGGAAAGAGCACCTGGGAAAGGGAGAGAAAACACTACAGCTGAAGAGGTTGGGACACAAAGGCGAGAAAGAGCCCGAGAGACACAGTGGCACAGCATAGAGGGGGAGAGCAGGAAAAAGGGAAGAATAAGAGAAAAGACGTGAGGGAGGAAGAAAGAGAGGATGGGGGAGGAGAAGGGAGAGAGAGATAAAAGGTCATGAGCACAGACCCAAGTAACTGGAGAGAAAGAACAAGAAAGAGGGAAGGGAGTTTAGGAGGGAGGAAAGGGAGAGGAGGTGCAAGAGGATGGGGACAAGAGATGGAGTGAAACAGGAAAGAGGAGAAAAAGGAGAGAATGCAAGCGAGCTCTCACAGGGGAGAGGGAGGGGCAAAGACAGAGGACAAGTGTCAACAAGTAAGCAGGTCAGAGCGGGGAGCAGGAAAGAGAAAGCGGGTGAGGGCGAGAAAGAAAGAAGATATTAGTTCTGAGCGTTGCTTACACATAATTACAATGACATTGTAAAATATTCTATGAGCTCAAAAAAGGAAAACACTCGGGCAGTGTAAATCAAACAATGGAAACCCCACTATTCCCCACAACTGGAGATGGCAAAAGGCAAGCCCTGCGTCTGAGGGTACTAGGCTCCGAAGTGAGGCCAGTTGTTCTAAATAAAGTCCCTTCAGCATAAGAACACTCTGCAAATATTGGGTTAATTATCCAAATTTAGCAAGAGTATGAGAAATATATTACATAAAAGCAGAGCTGAAGGGAATAAGTAATATAAAATATAAGTAATATAAATAACGATTTTAAGTAAATTAACAGCAATATATCACCCAAAAAAGAAAAAGAGACATGACCATTTTCACATACTAAAACTTTTTCTTTTTCCTCCTCTTCAAAAAAACAAAACAAAACAAAACAGGTTAAAGTTGAGAAATTCCCCTTTCTAGTAATAACCTCACCTAAAAATTTTTGGTAAAATCAAGATGCAAAAGAGCTTAGATGCAAAAAAAAAAAAAAGGTGGGGTGTTTCAAGGGTTCAAATCACACAAGTGTATTCAATTGTGGAAATTCATCAAGTTTGAGAATTATGTTTTTTTTCTGTATTTCTCATACGTTAATTAAAACATTTTTAAAAAGTCTTACCCATAAGAGAAAGCATCATTATCTCTCCATTTTGAAATAACAGATGCTGCCAATCCAGCCAAAATGGCAGTGCTATCGAAAAACATGTGAAAGGAGTCGGAAATCAAACCTAAGCTGGAAAAGAATAAACACAATGGCATATTATAATAATAACCAAATAGTGGTCATCCTTCTCTAAAAATCTAAAAGATTCAGCCTCTACTCATCAGGAACTAATCTTCTAAAAAGACAACATCTAAATATGATACACAGAAAGATACTAAGGATCATTTTCAAGCATCTAAGGAGAAACACTCACACCCCTTGCCCACGGAAAAGCCAACTGCAACTGCAAGAGGGGTAGAAACGAAGCCATCTGCTGCTGGGTGAGGGGTAGGAATCTGCCCACCCTCTGGTGACTAGGAAAGGTCAGCAGCCACTGAAAGAGACAGAAAAAACAGCCATCTGCTACTGGGGGCAAGGCTGAAGCCAGCTTGGGCCCAGGATCTTACACTGATACAAAGCAAAGGTCTCCTGTTGGAAGAGGAGCAGGACTCTTGCTCCTTCTCTCCTTCTCTTGATACAAGGCTGGAGCGAGAGGTGGGAAAAGGGGCAGGGACATTAACAACCCCTACTCTGACCCTCAGGTATAAAGGGTCTGCCTGATACTGAGGCTGCAACAGGAGAACCAAATACCCAACCCCTAACCCCCTAACCAAAACCTTGATTAAAGTAAAAGACAACAATCTACCACTGAGAGCTGAGCAAGAGCAGGCTCCCTGGTGGTGCAGGTACGTAGAGCTTGCTGAAAGCTGAGAGAGGAGAAAGAACACTGAAAAAACCCTCCCGTACTCCAAATCTCACACCTGAAGCACAAGGTGGTAAAAGCCACTGGAAACATTTGAAGTCTGTGGCTTCTCGAAATTAACTAGCAATACCAAAACACAAAAACCTAGCTCAACTATTCACCAGGTAGGTAGGTTCGAAACCCCCTGACCTGACCAAATAATAATAATAATAATAATAATAATAATAATAATAATAATAAAGTGTTCACATTTCTGGGCATAAATACTATTAACATTAGTCTCTATTACTCTTTTAAATATAATATCCAGCACTGAATAAACATTTATAAGGCACATAACAAGATGAAGGAAAAACATAAGACCCATCGTCAAGAGCGAAAATAGTCAACAGAATCAGAAGCAGAAGAGGCCTAGAGGTTAGACTGTTACAGGGACTTTAAGATAAATATGATTGATACATTAAAAGATGTGGTACAAAGCTGCAGAAGATTAATGAACAAGTGGGAACTTTCCACAGAGATAGAAACTATAAAATAATCAAATGGAAATGATAAAAATTTTAAAAAATTACAATATTGAAGATAAAGAATAACATACATGGGATTCTGAGCAGAAAGGACACAGAGAGAAAGAACCAGGTCAAAAGAAATTATACAAAGTGAAACACAAAGAAGAAATGAAATGGGGGAAAAAATAACCCAACAAACAGAACAGGGCAGTCAAAACCTTTCAGAGCATCAAACAGACTAAAGTACATGTATTTAAATTTTCAATAATGGAGAAGAAAGAATAGGGAGGAGAAACTATTTAAAGAGAAAATGCTTGGAGTTTTCCAAAAAAAAAAAAAAAATGACATATCCAAGAAGTTTAATGAAGTCCAAGCAGGAGAAAACTCCTACCTACCTCACAAACTGCTGAACACCAAACAGAAAGAGAGAGTCTTAAAGACAGTTAAAAAAATCAAATATGGAAAAACAAAGACATCTATGATAAAGATAAAGATAGCTATGATATAATAACGATAAAGATAAAATACGCTATCAAGCATATTTTGCACCAGAAACGACCCAAGGCAGAATGCAATCAAGCAACGTCTTTAAAGTATTGAAAGGAAAAAAAAGTGTCAACTGAAAATTCTATATCTAGAAAAATATCTTCCAAAAATGAAGGCAAAAATAGACTTTTTCAGACAATGAAAACAGAGAATTCATTGCCAGCAGATCTGAATTAAAAGAATCAGCAGTTCTTCAAGTACAAATACAATACCAGATGGAAACTTAGATCTGTACAAAGAAGATGAAAATGGTAAGTATGTAGGAAAATACTTAAAATAATTTTTTAACTTTTAATACCTTTAAAAGATCATTGAGAATAGAAAAAAGGAGGAAAAACCAACAAGCCAAAAGTTGGTTCTTTAGAAGTAGCATCAAAATTCACAAACTTTAACTAAACTGACCAAGACAAAAGAGAAAGAACTCAAATTACTAAAGTCAGCAATGAAAGTGAGACAATACTACTAACTTTACAGAAATAAGAAGGATTGTAACAACTAAATATAAACCAACAAATCAGATAACTCAGATGAAACAGACAGATTCCTAGAAACAATCTACCAAAACTGAGTCAAAAGAAAATCTAAAAAGATTCTTAAGTAAACAGATTAAATTAGTAATTCCCAACAAGGCAAGGTTGGTCTACTATATGAAAATCAACCAATATAATACATCATGTCAATGGAATAAAGGACAAAAACCACAAGATATCTTAACAGATGCAGAAAAGCATTTGACAAAATCTGACACTTCTATGATAAAAACACTCAATAACCTGTAGTAGAGGGAACTTCCTGAACAAATAAACAGCACCTACAAAAAACCCACAGCTAACATCAGCATCATTAATGGCCAAAGACTGAATGCTTTCCCCTAAGATCAGGTATGAGATAAAAAATGTCCACTCAGCACTTCTATTTTACATTGTACTGGAGGATGTAACAAGGGCAATTAGGCAGGAAATGAAATAAAAGGTCCCCCGACAGGAAGGGAAGGAGTAAAATTATCTCTATTTGCAAATGGTATGATCTTGGATATACAAAATCTTAAGGCCTCTACTAAAATTATTAAGAACTAAATGAGCTGGGCAAGATTACAGGATGCAAGATGAATTATATTCTATATAATGTAGTGGTGAACAAAAATGAAATTTAAAAAATTTCCATTTACAATAGCATCAAAAAATACAATACTTAGGAATAAATTGAACAAAAAAAAAGTACAAAAAGCTATACTCTGGAAACTACAAAATATTGTTGAAAAAAATTAAAGACGACCTAAATAAATGGAAAGACATCCATGTTTATGGATCAGAAGACAATACTGTTAAGATGGCAATATTTCCCTCACTGATCTGCAGATTCAACTCACTCCCTATCAAAATCCCAGCTAACCTCTTTGGAGAAATTAATAAGCTGCTCTTAAAATTCATATAAAAAAGCAAGGGATCTAGAATAGCCCAAATAATATTAAAAAGAAAAGCAAAGTTAGAGGACTCACATTTCCCAATTTTGAAACTTATTACAAAGCTACAGTAATCAAAACAATGTTGGTACTGACATAAGAATAAACATATAGGTCAACAGAACAGAACTTAAGAGTTCACAAATAAATTCTCACATTTATGGCCAACTGTTTGTTGGCAAGAATGTCAAGATAGTTCAGTGGTGGAAAGAACAGTGTTTGCAACAAATGGTGCTGATACAGCTGGATATCCATATGCAAAAAATGATTTTTGACCCTTACTTCATACCACACACAAAAATTAACCTAAAAATGGATCAAAGGCCTAAACATGAAAGCTAAAATATTCACAGTCTTGGATTAGGCAATGGTTCTTATATATGAAAGCAAAAACACAAGCAACAAAAGAAAAAAGAGTAACAGACATCACTGAAATTTTAAAACTTCTGTGCTTCAAAGTACAACATCAGGAAAGTAAAAAGATAATGCACAGGTGGGAGAAAATATTTGCCAATCATATATCTAACAAGGGACTTACATCCAGAATGTATGAAGATTCTTAAAACTCTTCAAAAAGATAAATTACCCAATTTTTTAAGTGAACAAAGGATCTAAATAGACATTTCTCCAAAGAAGACACAAATGGCCAATGAGCGCATGAAGAGATACTCAGCATCACTAATTACAATGCAGGGAAATGCAAATAAAAACGACAGTGAGAAACAACTTCACACCCACTGGTATGGCTATAATCAAAAAGACCAACAAACACAAGTGTTGATAGAGAAATGGGAGCCTTCCTACACTGCTGAAATATTATTTGGCAACTAAACTAAATGAAATAATGAAACATGCAGAACATGGATGACCCTTGAAACCATTATGCTAAGGGAAATAAGCCAGTTATAAAGGATTATATGCAAATGATTTCATTTATATGAAATGTTCAGAATAGGCACATACATAAAGATTAGTGATTGAATTAGGGCAGATCAGTCGAAGGAATTAGAGGGTGATGGCTAGAAGTGCAAAGTTTCTTTTTGGGGTAATAAAAATGCTCTAAAATGGGTTGTTGTGATGGTTTTACAACTCTATGAATATACTAAAAGCCATTCAACTGTATACCATAAATCAGAGAATTTTAAGGTATATGAATTATATCTCATAAATATATTAATAAAAATATTTTTTAAAAGATATCTGACTTTCTAGGGCAGAGGTCAGCAAGCTATGTCCCACAGGCCAAATCAGGACCACCATCCACTTTTGTAAATAAAGCTTTATTGAAACACAGTGTGCTCATATGTTAACATATTGTCTATGGCTGCTTCTATGCTACAATAGTTGAATGGAGAAACTGTGACAGAGACTTTTTGACCCTTAAAGCCTAGAATATTTTCTATCTGCTGTCAACAGAAAAAGTATGCTAACCTCTCATATAAAGTGAAATGTATGACAAGAATAGCGCACAGGACAGAAGGAAGTGGAAGTGTGTTACTACAAAGTTTTTACAAGATATACAAAGAAATACATTATTTGTGATGTTAAAGAGTCGTATTATACATGCTAAAAAAAAGCCACTAAAGGGGGGTGTGCAGGAAATCCTATTGGGCACAGGATTCTGCACCAACACAAGGCAGACATTCTGCTATTACTGAAGAAGGAGCAGGAAACTCACTCTCACCCAAGACCATCCACATCTATGTGACAGACTTTGGTTGTCCTGGAAGGGTGGGTAAAAATGTTGGGGAGAAACCAACTCCTGAGGCCCAGGCTCACAGGGCCTGCCTAAGACTAAGGCTTGGTCAAGTTAATGAATGCCCCTCTGCCCTCATCACCAACCTCACACAATCAACAGCCATCTACAGCTTGGCAGGAGAGGGTGCCATGAGCAAGAAGAGAGAGCTTCCGTGACACATACACACATGAAGAATACTGGAAGCAAAAGGCCTAACCAACTAATGACCTGACAGAAGATGCATACCTGCATCTAGTCATAAATACCATTACCTCAATATTTACCGTTCTTTACTCACAATGTCCAGCCTTTGATCAAAAATTTCAAGAAACACAAAAAAGAGCAAGAAAAATAACTCACTGTGAAGAGATAAAGCAGTCAACAGAACCAGATCAAGATATTGGCCCAGATATTGGAACTATCATAATTATAATCAATATGTTAAAGGATCTATGGAAAAGCTGGGGGGAAATGCATGAATCAAGGAGAAATTTCAGCAGAGAAATGGGAAGTATGTATTTTTTAACAAAGATTAAGTAGAAATGCTAAAAACAAAAAATAAGGTATCAAAGATGAAGAATTCTTCCAGTTGGCTTATCAGAGGACTGGACACAGCTGAGGAAAGAAATCAGTGAACTTTAAGACAAGTCAAAGCATGCATATCAGCAGCTCGATCTTTAAAAACAAGCAGCATCAAAATGGCTAAAAGCACTGCTTCTGAAGTCAGAGTATCTGGGGTCAAATCCCAGGTCTACCGTCTACTAGTTCTGGGACAGTTAAATTGCTTAACTACTTCGTACTCCAACTTCGCCACCATTTAAACAGGGTAACATTAAAAAGTGTCATGTTATAATACCTGAGTTAACATATGTGAAGCACTTATCACAGTGCTTGTCATATTACAGCCGCATCAGTGTTTCTGTTATTCCTATTATTAATAAAACTATGTTACTATTAATACTTTATAATATCTAGTATTCTTAATATTTGGCTACATGCTAGAGCTTTCTTGTGCTACAAACAAGTCACTGAAGTAGAAAAAGTTTTTACATTTCCATATAATTTAGGATAATTATAAAACTAGAAACTGAAGTAAATAAAGCACATTACTTACCCACACAAAAAAGAACAGTAATTTACAAAGTTCTAAAAATTACATTACAAAGTATTTTTAAATGTCTTGTTTTATCATGAACCTTGTATATTTTATTCAAATACAGATGCATAAGATAGTTTAAGTACTGCCTGTACCTGTCTGATACTCAAAGCAGGACGAGTGAATAAATAAAAAGGTTAAACGAAAAAATTGATACCTGAGGAGAACAAAAGACTCCTGTTATGCAAGCAATCCTCAGATTTGTTATTTTAACATTTTTCCTTGGATAGTTAGGTCACCATAAAGCTACATACTTGGCCCTTAGCAGCTATGTAACATTGAAAATAATTTAATTGTATTTTGAGGTAGGAAAGACCCATTTGAAGAATATCTCTGTAATGTGTCATAAAAACCACTTCATAAACACACTGTTTATGATTTTGTTTTCTAAGGTCTGATAAAGGACTAATGTGGTAAGTTATTTCTAAAATTTAGTTTCAGAAAACAATCTTTCTATTTTGATTAACTGATATAATTTTGTTGTTGTAGTAAAACCTGACAATGAGAATTTTTAACCATTCTGCCTTGAGTTCATGAAATTTTATAACTAAATTTAAAAGTCAAATTTGGTAATGACATTAGTCTATATATTTAATAGGTTTATTTTTTCCTCTCTCTATATGGTTGTTAACATTTTTATTTCTTAATTTGAAAGTTTTATTGTATATGACTTTTATTTTAAATAAAGGTAAATTAGTTGTTGAAGAAGGCAAGGTATCCATGCTAAATGAATATAAATTTTAAAATATATCAATTTTCTGATCTACACATATATTTAGTAAAACCTGTTATGGGTTGAATTGTGTCCTCCCCAAAATTTGTAAGTTGAAGTTCTAATCTCCAGTACCTCTGAATGTGACCTTATTTGGAAGTAGGGTCACTGGAGATGTCATTTGTTGAGACTGAATCATTTAGATGGGCCCAAATCCAGTGTGTCTGCTGTTCTTGCAGAACGGGGAAGTTTGGAGGCAGTCAGACTTACACAGGGAGACCACCAAGTGAGGAGAGGACAAAGCTCAGCTGATGCTTCTACAAGCCAAGGATCACGAAAGACTGCCAGCAAAGCAACCGACCTCACAGATCTCAGGAAGAACCAAGCCTGCCAACACCTTCATCTCAGACTTTTGGCCTCCAGAGCTACAAGACAACACATTTCTGTTGTTTAAATCACCACTTTGTGACACTTTGTCAGAGCAGCCCTAGCAAGGTAATACCCACCATTTTGTTACCACAGATTTATTTTATACACATTCAACAGACACCAAACACTGCCGTAATAGTGAAAAAAAAATGGTAAACCTCTTCTGTGTATCACAGCAATCAAGTTCCCTTTAAAAAGGTTTAGAAAAAGCACAGTAATGATAATCCTCATCAAAATGAGATTTTAATTTAAGTAGCACTGTGACACAAGACCTTTTCACTTAAACCTGGTATCATGATTTGAAAATTATTCGTTGCAACTATGTAGGCAAACTCGTGAAAAAGCCCACTTCTAGTTCTCTGCTCACCTAACATACATCGGGAGAGTGTTCAATTTTACTGCTCATCTTCAATATCAGCAAATGTTTCTGATTATAAATTACCATTTAAACTACATGGCATAAACTTTCTTAGAAAATAAAGATAACAGAATATTTAAGGTTATGTGATGTACATACCAAGTGTAACTTGATAATGCAAAGTTAGTTGCCAAAAGCAGCATACTTGTTTTAGGGTCCTATCTTTAAACACTAAATATTAAAGTGTATTTTTAAACTTTTTTTCAGTGACCACTTTCTGAAGATATTTTAATATGGAAAACTTCTTAGATACAAAAAAGAAACCTGATCAATGAAGCAAAATATAATAAATGTTAACAGAACATCCGGCAAAAGAAACTTCTGAATGGGATTTTATGTAAGGTCTATTGAAAGCAAAAACAAGGAAAAGGAGAAAGAACCTATAAATTGAGATTTAAGAGACATTATCAACCAAACCCTACAGATCTTGTTTGGATTTTGATTTATAAAACCAACTTTTAGAAGAATTTATGAGACAATAAGGGACATCTGAACACCCACTCACTGGATATTTGATATTAATAAATTATTAATTTTTACAGGCAAGAATGGCATCAGATCATGTTGAAAAGGGGAGGCTCTTACCTTTTAGGGACTCATACTGAAGTAGTTATGGAAGAAACTACACTATATCAATTAATTAGCAAGAAATTGGAAAATCCGTAGAATCCTGTTATCTGTATAAGCTGTTAAACTAATGAGAGTTACAGTGAAAAACCCACGACTCCACTGCATTCCATTATACAATCCTCTACTTTAAAAAAAAATGCTCAGGGGAGGAGGGCATAGCTCAGTGGTAGACCACTGTACTCAGCATGCATGAGGTCCCGGGTTCAATCCCCAGCACCTCCATTAAAATAAATGAATAGGAAAGCAAAAGTCGTCACCATAATCTGCAAGTAATGTCTTTTGATAAGGGAAAAGTCAACAAAAGTCCAAGATATTTAACACTTTCAATTCTATAGAAAAGTATCTGACTAATGGAAGCATTTTCCTTTACCAAGGAATTACTTGACAAACATATCCTATGACATATTACACAGAAGTAGGACCATACCAGTAACTGGTATGGCCTAGAACATCTTGAACAAATGCTTACTTTGCTAATACAGAGTTAGATGAGTTTCCCCTATGTCTAAGGGGAAAATGGTTGTAACAGCTTTGGTAGAAAATCACTGAAATTAAATCTTTTAACTGTGAAACAAAGATAAAATAGAAGAGCATAAAACAAAATAAAAGCAAGCTTTATTAAAATACTAGGGAAAAAATCATAGTATGCAGGGAAAATTTGGGTAACAGGTGCTTCTGGGCTCTTCTACTCTGGAAAGTAAAAACTCTTGGGTCTTCTACACTTTCCACCTGTAGAAGAGGTCAGATTGGCTTCTCTGTCTCTCTAGTCCCATTTCCTGAGCCTAGTGAAAAATCCTTGACCTTCAAAATACCTGGTTGACTGGAACAAAGATGACATTTGTAACTAGGCATGACCATGTGATACAACTTAAGCCACTGAAACCTCAGTGAAAGTGCTGTGTGTTAGCATCCAGATAAATCTGCTTAAAAGACACTGGACACACTTTTTACCTCTTTTTCTCTCCATTCTAGATATTCTGCTGCCAGGGATGTCTGAAACTCTAATAGCCTTCTTTGAAACCAAGTTTTATCTTGTTCAAGCAATCACTAATTTGGCTTTTTTCTGTAACTGGAAAAAGAACTTAATCCTAGATGGCACAAAACCATATTATTACACATATTATATTACTTTGTGATTAGTTACTCAACATAAATAAGTAAATGTAAATATAATGCTAGAAGGCAAAGAACCCTAGAAGGAAATATCACAAATGGTATTTCTACTATTTTCCTACTAACTTCTAAGAATAAGAGAAAGGAGGAATTTAATGCTTCACCCCCACTGCTCCCAGACACAACAGGGGTAGTTAGCATGGTTACTGCAGGTAGATTAACTCCCTATATTCATTATTCCTTCACTCTTTCATTCAGCAAACATGTATCAAGCATACTATGTGCCATTTACTAAGGTGCCTGAATAACACAGAAAAGATCCCACTTTAAAAAAGTTAACACTCTAGTAAAAGGTAAAAGGCACTGGATATTTAATGGGGGAATAATAGACAAAGAGCTTTGTTACTCTTCCACTGAGAGTACATTTTCACCATTAAAAATATAAATCAACTATAATTCTTATTTAAAATGAAGGTGCTGAACAAAAACCAAAACTATTTAACATTTTTTTGCAAGTAGATCAACTGTTTCTATGAACTCTTACTTGTGAAGAGAGAGTATGTTTTAACCTAGCTTTTAATCCCATAATGGCAAAAGATTCTTGACACTTCCTAACATCTTGAAACTTAATTTCTACAGAATGAAAAGGAACATAGAAATGACAATGACCAAAAAAAAATTTTTTTTGGTAAGAAATTTTTTTTGGTAAGAAATTTACTCAAGAAACTTATAATCTAATTGAACCTTCAGGAACAGAGATAATCTAGCCTTATAAGGAAACTGTTGATCACCACCAAAATTTGTAGTGTCTAAATAAGACAAAAAGCCAGATTATGGAAAGGCTCAAGCAATTTCTAAGTCTGCCAAGGCTTCAATAGGAACATATTTTTACTCTCAATCAACTGATAAAAATTAATATTGGGTAATAAGTGATTGTGGACCTGGAGGTTAACATTATAATGAATACCTGCTAATTAACCTAGGTTATGACAGACAGTAGATCAAAGCTAGACTGTAAATCTGTAAAATACAACATAATGAAAGAGAGTGAACTGGAGAAGCAGCCAAAAGTCAGAGTCAGCCAACCGAGGGCAGAACAAGTCATGCATTACTGATGTTTTCCTTATATACTGATGAATATTGACAAATGGCTTGAAAAACAATGGTTTTAGTAATTTCCTCAATAGATCTCTGCAGATGAAAAGAACTAATAAACATAACTTTCCATAAAGAGATGGTTTAAGCACTTCAAACATGAACCCCTTGAACAAGACATTCCACATCGTAATTCATTCTATGGAAGGCAATTTATGCAATGGAACTGACATATAATGTATTATAATATAAAGTAACTGTAGTAAAGCTGTACATAGGCAAAGCAAGATACAGTCTTGATACAGTTAGCACATATGCCACAATATGGCATAATTTAGGAGGGACAAAATACATTATAAATATTGTATATTTATAATCAAGTATGATTATTTCAATACAAGTTAAGGCAATACAGTGCTTTTAACATGTACAATATATTGAAGGGTATTAATATTACAGGACACATATATCTGATTCCTAGAGTATTAAAAATGGTTACTACATATACTGAGATTTTATTATGCTTCAATATGCCTTTTACACTCAAGTGGTGACTAAACCAATAACCTTCATTCTCTTGCAGTATTTTTTATGAAACTGAATTATTTGAATTGAAAAGTCTACCTTTTCATATGAAAGTATTCATGTCACAAAAACTGGTGGTATCACCTAATGTCATTGTTCAGTCTCAATAAAGATCAAGATAAGCAATTCTCTCTGAAAATGGACTTTAAAGGACCCAGATGAAGTCGTCTTAATTAGAATTTTATCAGATTCTCAGCTGAGTGTGATATTTAAAGAGGAATCAGTACACCTACAAGTGTGATGATCTTATTGTTAGCTGAACAGTTTTACAAGACCTTAAGTTACTCAACAGGAAATACCTAGGTAATAGTACTACATTTCCAGAGTTACACTGGATATACCTCTTCCCAAAGCAGTCAAAACCAAAAATAACCAAAGATGACACCAAAACCACCAACTCAAGATATGTAATGCTTTTAGAAAATTATATGGGATTTCCTACTGCAGTCAAGACCAGACGAAAATCATGAGCCAACAGTTTCAGCATAAAATTAAGAGAAGAGAATGAAACACATTTATCCAGATATCTCCGTTAAAACCTCTTCCTCATTTCAAGACTTAATAATAAATTAAGCGGACATATCTGACATGCCCTCTCAGAATTTTAAGGATGAAATCTAAATGCCACTCCCCCCCAGAGAGGCAGGAAACGGTTTTCTTCCGATTCCAAGAAAGTGGTCAAAGCTAAGGTGTGTAGTTAGAGACAAAAGACTCTTTCCATCTGTCAGAATGAGGAGGGGACTTGTCACTGTGGTTGGACGGAGTGGGCGGTGGGAGGAGGAGGAGGCGGGACTCAAATCTTAACTGCTGCACTTGATGGTCCCGGATCTTAAGAAATGTAACCATGCCGGGCTGGTGTAGATGCGAGAAGACAACTCAGCAGCAGAGGTGGTGGCAAAGGCAAGACCTGCACCTCCTGGTGAGGAGCTACGTGGCACTAAGCAAACAGTGCTTCGTCTCCCCCACCCCTGCTTCCGCCCCAACCCTTTTCCCCTTTGGTTACCAGTTGCTCCAGATGCCGTAGAGTAGTTCAACAAAAGCGAAAGAGAGGTTCAGGCACAGGAAGAAAAACAGGTTCCGAGACGTCTTGTCGGACAGGATAGACCTGGGCAAGACACAAGTGGAGAAGAGCCGGGGAAAGTCAAAGGGGTGCCAGGACCCGGAGGCTGGATTCCCCTTTCAAGACCCTCCCAGTCCACACGTTCCTTTCCGCACAACGAACGAGGAGGGTGTCCCTGACGCTCCCTCCCTGGACCTCGGGTCATTCTTAGGTCTGGGCCTTCTCCCCTTCTGCCGGACACCCCCTTCCCGCAAACACAGCAGCCCGCACCTAAACCAGCCTGAGATCTTGCCGAACAGATTGAACTTGGGTGGTTTGTATTCATCGTCCTTGATGGACAGGGGCAGCATCTTCTCTGCCCGGCGAAGGGCCGGGTCTACTCCCGTCTAGAAGTGGCTCCGTGGGTGATGGCAGTGACAGCGGCGACGCCTCAGATGGGAATCCCCAGCGCTCGTCCCGGGCCGCGCGCCGCCTGGAGACACAGACAGACTCAGACACACACCCGGGACCCCGCCGACTTCCGGCCCGGGCCGCGCAACGCGTCCTGGGACGGGAACGGGGGAAGGCGGGGCCGGGGCGGGGCTTGCGCCGCAGGGGCGGGGCTTACGGCCCGGGCGAAGTTGCGCGCGATTTGTTGTGGGCAAAAGGGGGTGGTGACCACCAGGTGGCCGCCCTGGAGTGGAGTCCCGCCGCTTGCACTCAGGAAGAAAATTCCGAGGTTGCTAGCCGCAGACTGGGCTGGATGGGAGGTTGAGAGCCCGCTTACGCCCACCCCGACCGCCTACCACTGATGTTTCCGGATGCGCCAGCGTCCAGCGCCTGCCCTTTCGCCATTTCCCCTGTAAGCCTTAAATCTCGGTGCACTAGGAAGGTAGTTTAAAGAATCCAGCGGGCAACGCGATCTCTTGCCGCCACTCGGCAGGAAGCGCGAATGATGGTTTTGCTGGGTGAACTCGATGGGAGCCCAAATCCTAGTGATCCGCCCCGCCCCGCCCCCTGACCTTTCCGTACTGCCACGCGGGAGACAATCAGTAAATGTCTTTCGAAAAAATGTTCAGTGTATTTAAGAGCCCTTTAAAAGCAGCTCCTACGGGACAGTGGTGAATTGAGGTTTGGGTAGGGCATTGCCTCCACGACAATCTCAATCCGTTGCTAACCCATAGCTCAGGTTCGAACGCGCCCCCTTCACTTCCAGGTCGCCCCGGAGGCCGCGGCCGCGGCTCTAATTCTCGTCAGAACCCCGCTGCGCATTTCAGGGACGTGCGGGAAAAACTGGCTCGGCTGTGGGACGCGAGGGCGTGCGCAGCGCAGGGAGGCGAGACTGGCGGGCCTGTCCTGGGCGCCCGCGGTCGCTGGGACTCATCTTCGGGCGCTTCTCCGGGAAATCGTTTGGGTAAGGTTCGATGGTCCATCACTGAATGATTAAAAGTTGTCACCTCAGGGGAGAAAAGGGGAAGGGGAGGACTGGCTTTTGGAGGTGGGCTAGAAACTACAGAATCGAGCTTCTTGGGAACAGCCTCTTAGTCTGACGGGAAGTGGAGCGTCACCGAAAGGGAGGGGCAAGCACCCGGGGCTGTCCCCTGCTTCAGGCTCCGTCTGCGGGCAGTGTTTGCCCAGGTTATCAGTTCAGCGAATCATGTTGGGTGGATGCACTCTGATGGCTTAGAAAAAAACAAAAAACGAACAAGGGAGACGCCCCTCCCGTTTTATGATAACCAAGCTGCAAGTAAATAAATCGTCTGATCCCACTGCAGTCTTCTGCACTCAAGGTAAGGAAACAGCAGAATGTTCTCGTGTTAGAATATTTTTTGCAGTGAGGATGTGTGTTTTACGCTCCTTCTTGGACTTTTTGAATGTGTAGGGTAGTGATTCGGTGGTTTTATTTTTTAAAATATAATTTACTTATTCTACAATTTTTTAAATGTTCATGTTAGTTAAAACTGTGTAAAAACAGCTAGATTCCAGAAATTAAGTTCTAGAAAGAGTATTTTGTCTTTGCCTTGCTTGACATATATTTCATTATTTTAGCTTAAACAGAAATATTTTCAATTAATAGTATTTACTTACATTTTTAGAAAACTGAATTTTACTCTACTGCACTGATGGGGAAACATTAAGTGGGTACAAACTAGGTTAGAGATAAATATTTCCATGGCAATTGAGGTTTTCCCCCCAAAGCTTCTTTATTTCAATATGGTGTAAATTGGAGGTTGGGGGGAGGATATATAGAAATAACTAAATTTCAACAACTGATTTCCAGCGTTCTCTTAACTCATCAAGGTCAGCTGCAACTTGAGCCTGTGTTTTTGTGTTCTGCCTTTGAAATAAATTCTGCATTTTATCCTATGTTGCTGCAGATGAGAAATTGCTCAGCTGGTTTATGGAGAAATCTGCAGTACCCTTTTTCAAATAGTTTTGAAATAAGTTGGAGAAACTGAAGTTTAATTTCAGATATATTGGTTCTAAATTCCTCTATTTCTGTCCCCCAGCGTATAAGATAACTAATCCCCGGGGGCCTTATTTCAAAAAGCGGCAATGACACTTCGCATTTTTCATTCTTAGGTGACATGGTTACCAACTTCAACACTAAAGGCATTTTATTAGAAATATAAATTGCATACTATTTAAATCAGGAAAAGTTCTATAAGTGGAAAATGTTTGACTGTGTCTCATTTCTTTTGTCATCTTGAAATAATTTTGTCCCATATATGGTAACTGATATATGTTGTCACATCATAGTTAAGTTAGTTTCTTTCATTCATTCAACAGACATTTAATGAGTGTCTACTATATGCTAGGCTTTGTGCTGGGTGTGGGGTGGGGGAAAGGCAGTGGGTTGCAAAGCCTGGTAAGTCAAATTTCTTTCCCTGGAGGAATTTTATGGGAAGAAGAAGCTGATGTGAGGAGAGGGCAAATCAGTCCAGGGTTTTAGAACTGCGAGATGTTTAAGATGTGTACAGGAGATGCTTTGGGTGTAGCGAGGAGGGACACCTGTCACTCAGTGAGTCTTTAGACACTTGTTAAGCCATCCTTTTGCCCCTCCAATAATTTGTATCATGAAAGAATATGATTTTGGGAAATCAAAAATGATTCTTCGGCTCTATTCAGATGGTCATTACAGATGCAGTATCTTGCAATTCTCCAATCAATTTTTAATTTCTTCATATGCTATAAGATTAAATGGGTTTGTAAATTACAAAATACATATATTAATGAACATTTTTAAGCTAATAAATGGATTTCTACCCTGAACTTTTTAGTATTTGTTTAGATCATCTACTAATTAATTGCATTAGGTTAACTACGCAGACTCTATGGGGAAAAAACCCCAGCTTCTCCAAACATGTGACTGAAGACTGAGAAAGAGAGCAGAGAGGATTAAGGGGCAGAAGCTCATCTCCTCCAGCCAAGGGTCCAGTTCCTTTTGCGCAACAGTCAGTAAGGAACAGGAAGAATGCCATCTGTCATTCCTCAGTAATCCACCTGGCATTTATCTGCTACCCTATTTTGGACCCTGTGGTTTTTAGTACTTCATACTGAATGTCCTATGAACCTTTAGTGAAAAAAGGAGTTTTGATGGTAGATAAAACTACAGATATTTAAAAATCTGAAAATTGAATACAAGTGCAGATTGCTAATGCGTCCAGAGGTCTTGCTCCCAGGCACGTATGTTCTGGTTTCAAATGTGTAAACACATTAGATCATCAGGCGATGTGAGTTTATTCTGCTTCTGGGTACTTAAGAGAAAGATGAAAACGAGAATATAGCAGTGTTAGCACCTACCTGACAGGAAGACATCGTCTACCTAATTGCCTAAGTGTAATTTTTAGAACACAGTATAGCAAATTTTAAAAACAATTCAAAACCTATGGATTATGGCATTAAAAAACATTATTTAAAAAAATTCCTGCTGATTGACAGAAACATCACAGAAAATTCTTTGATTTCCCTTAATAGTGCCAAGAGAGCCTGTACCTGTCAATTACTGAAGCCGTAAGGAAAATTTTTTAAACAATTAAAACTTTACCATAATGAGGTAAGTACCAGTGTCATTTTTTTTACTTTTTAAAAATAGTGGTAAAATACACAGAACATAATATTTGCCATCTTAACCATTTTGAAGTATGCAGCTCAGTGGTGTTAAGTGTATTCACAGTGCTGAGCAGCCAAAATCAAGAACGTTTTCATCCTGCAAAATGGAACTCCACAACCATTAAACAACAACTTCCCATTTCTCTGTTCTCCAGCCCCTGGCAACCACCATTCTGCTTTCTGTTTCTATGAATTTGACTACTCTGGATTCCTCATGTAAGGGGAATCATACAGTGTTTTTCCTTTTGTGACTGGCTTCTTTCACCAAGCATGATGTCCTCAAGGCTCATCCATGTTGTAGCATGTATCAGAAGTTCCTTCCTTCTAAAGTCTAAATAATATTCCATTGTATGTCTATACTACATTTTGTTTATCTGTTCATCTGCCAGGGAACATTTGGGTTGCTTCCACCTTTTGGCTATTGTGAATAATGCTGCTCTGGACGTGGTGAAGTACTAGTATTTTTTATCTAAGAAAAAATGTTTCCTACAGGGTTATTTTCGCTTCCTTGGAAATAAGAGTTTTTACTTAAGCAAGCGTCTGTTAGAAAATACTGTGATGCCTCTTTTAGGTCTTATCCGTTGAAACAGTAGCCCAGATTATAGAATACAGTCAATGCCTACAAAGTTCAAATATTTTTGTAGACTAGAACAGAGCTGAAAATAGAGACTATGCAAAAGACACTGGATATACAAAGTGGGTCAAATGTGAGAGTTGGGAGTTTGTTCAGACCTGCCACTCTTTCCATGGCTCAGGAAACGTCATTTAATCTTCTCAGTCTCAGCTATCCCATCTACAAAATGGGGTGGATATATTTTAATTCCCATCATTCTAGAGATGTGAAACATTACCAATTTGAGATGTTAGGTAACGTAAAGGAGGAAGAGGTCTGACAACTCTCATTACTTTTTCTAAACTCTCTCAGGACGGGAATCAGTGGTCTTGCTCGTCACCATCCCTAGTACCTGACAGTGCTGGGCACACGGTAGGCACCGATGGATGTTTGTGGACTGACAGATAGCTACAATAAAGTCTAATCAAGCTAATATGAGTTGAGATTGCTTCCCTGTTAATTTTGACAGCTAAAACTATTTACAACTCGTAATTCATATGCACGAAATCTGTTTCTCTGAGAGAAGCAATTTTAAGAATGTGAGTGTTTTGCTGCAAATGAATATTGTATAAAAAGGAGAGCGTTCCATAGAATATTCCAGGAATCTGTTGCCCAGCAATTTTGCCTCCCCTGCATTTTCCTGTGACTAAAACAGAAAGAAGTTCAATGAAAAACTTCGGTATTCTGGAATGGTAAGAGTAATATATTTGCAGATGTACTTGGTTTCCTTTTTGACCCATTTCGGGAACTAATTTTGCATGGCGCTGTGCTGAGCTAAAAATGCCTTTCTATTCCTAGGCTTTCTTAGGATGCATTGACTTCTTGGATCCTTATAAGTTATGGATGTTCTTCTTAGGAATAAGGCCTTTCCTACTCCTGCCCTGGTATATGCCCATAAGTCTGGTCATCTCCAAACATTATCATCATCATCATCATCATCATCATCATAATAGCTACCATTAATTGGCAGTTCCAGGAGAAAGATGCCAGGCTAGAAGGAACTTTTCTCTAGTATAACTCAGACCTGTGCACTTTGGGGAAAGAGAGGACCTCATGGCCTCAGTAACAAGTGGCTAGATTGAAGGAGGCAGTGCTTTAAGAAGACTTTATACACAATATTTATATGTTATTTCCTCCTAAGCCAATGATGGTAAGGCAGATCTAGTTAACTGATAGCAGCTGCCTGAAGAAGCACTGAGAAGCAATGTGATGCTTTGTACAGGATGCTTAGAAGGAGGAAGAAATGGCAGCACCGACAGGCAGCCTTTGCTGCTGATCACAGGGTGAGATTGAGGAGGGAGGTGGAGACACAGGTACGTCGCGTCTGCTCTCCCTGATTTAAATACTGCCCTTGGTGTTCATTCAAACCTGACTTCCCTGTAAAGGAACGGCTCCCTCAACCTGGTTGCCGGGAGGAGCACTTGGTCTTTAACGTGACCAGTACAGAAATTCTTCCCTTATAGCTTGCAGTGAGAAGTGGCCTGTTATTCAAATATGATACTGTAGCAAATGTAGCTATTCAATGTGTTTTAACAATTCTGTTTCAGATCTATAGTCTCAAAATGCAGTAAGGGCAGCCCCAAGCCTTCTAAATGACAGGACTTAAACTGGCTATCATGTATGTGTAGCCGGTTATACTGTCAATAGAAAAGGTGAATCACTGTAACCTTAGGGGCCAGTCCATGACTCAGTTGATCCAGAGTGTAGTCATCTAAGTGATCCATTCACATCGCTGTGCAGTTGGTCATAAACACAGCAGGATCACCAGATGAATCTGTGACACTATGCGGACCCTTTTATTGTCTATTATTTTAACTCTATTCCTAGTCTTGCCTTTCTTATTCTTAAGTAAATAATATTAACACAAAATAACTTACTTTGATGTATCTAGACTTCTGAAAAAAGTAATGGGAGTTAAGAAGAACCATAAAAAAATAGATGGGCTCTTTAGGAGGAAAAGGGAGGGGAAATCATGTAGGAAAGAGGGGGTAGCAGCTGATGAAAATGAGAAAAGCTGTGTAGCCCTTCTAAAATCGTAGTGGAAAGAATAAATTCCTCAAATGTGGGAAAATGCAAAGGCAAAAACTCTTAGAATACTATCTAGCACCTGGAAAAGACTCATAAAGAAAAGTGACCTTTCATTTGCAATTCTGGGATTCTGTATTTTGCAAAGAAGTAAATTCTAATGTGTGCTACTTAAAATTTTAATGGAGGAGGCTTACTCGAAGCAGTAGTGAACTGATTTGGGTGGTGTTCTGACTTAGTTTTGCTCCTGCCAGTAGTCCTGAAGTCTGTGTTTTGTCAATTTCTGAACCCAAACTAAATTTCTATTTCTCATCTAGAGAAAGCTTTATTGTCTGCTTGTTTAAATCATACATGCTGCCAGATTAAGAATATAGCTTCTGGTAATTGTTGCCAGAGTTCAGGAGGGTGATATTATCTAACAAGTGATGGTTTTTCTCCCAAGGCAAATCGACTCATTCTCCAAGTGCTTCCATAGAAACAGGGATGTGCGAAGGTATTTTAGTGCATAATATCTTTGGGAAAAAATCAGAGTTCTAGGACATCTTTTATTAAATAGTTTGGCCACAGAACTAAAAGCAGGAAGGTGACTTGTATGGCCTGAATTTGAGACCACATCTCACGACTTGCTCTCTCTCCTAGTCCCCAGACTGGGGATAATCCAGGTCTTTATTGGAAGGAAATGTTTCTTGAGTCTTAACCGGGCCTTAATTTGCATTGAATTTGAGTTTATTCTTTGAAAGTTTCAGGCATTTCTTATTGTTTGTGAAGTTGAAGACCATGCAAATGTAGATTCTCTCACTCCTTTCAGCCACAAAGGGTTGTGAGCACTTACTCCGAAAACGGCCAGGCGCCCTTCTGAGCTACAAAGACCACAGAAACAGCCCTCGAGGTGCAGTCAGACTCAAAAAGGAGCTGGAGGCACGGTCAGCAGTTGTAACACCTGGAAAAAAGTCAGTAGCACTATATTCCCGGTTTCCAGGAGCACTGAGGATGCAGGGTGATGACAGAACATTCACTAGGGAAGGGATGTTGGAAAGAGACTGGAGGAGGTGGGGAGGGAGGGCAGAGGGTAAGCGTTTGCCAGGGGGAGAGGAAGGGCTTCGTAATAGAGAAGTTACCACGCACCGACACGTGGAGACACGGGTCAGCACGCTGGCTGTAGCTACTCTAAGAGGAAAGTCCTTTTGGAATTGGGTGCCACACGTGCCTTTGCCTCAGTTTGAACAATGTCACCTACGTGCTGTAAAGTGCTCACCAGGTGTACACTCTCTTCTGACTCTTCTTGCATGTTCATAGAGGGGAAGCCCGGGTTCTGAACTGGACTCTGTGTTCCACCTTGGAATGTTTTCATCTCGTGGCAGCTGAACGCCCCTCTCTGAGCATCTACATTGTGTAATCATCAGTTTTTAGGCCAGTACATAGTTAGGAGGATGAGCCAGAGGAGAAGACAATCTGTACAATATGAAGCAAATTGCGTAGTGAGATGGCAGAATGGTTATTATTCTTCCACCATCTGTGGCATTAAAATGAAAATGACAGTTTCTCAGTGCATGACATGAAGCCGCTCGTTCCTTTTCTACTCTATGAGTCAGAGGACATAACTCATCTTTGTTCATGCTGTGCCCTGGCTATTTGTTTTCCGCTTTTGTCTGGATAATTACTGCTTTTCAATCTGAAGGAACTAGCCTGGAGAAAAGAAATCTTCACTCAACAGTGGTCATTTTAAGGACCTTTGCAAGATGATGTAGTAAATAACTGAATAGCAGGTTGTTGAAAATTCAAATCGCCTAGCCCATTTAAAAACTGCAGACCTAGAGAATTTGCTAATTGTCGTTTCATTGTATTGTCTACTTTCTCACTCTATCATATATCCGCATTTAAGAGAATTTCTTAAAGTTTCAAATAATGCTTTACCAAAAGCTACCCCAATTCTCAGATATTTAAAAAATCTGAGATAATGACCCATGCCACTCCCAGGTAGATACCCAAGAGAAATGAAAACATAGGTTCACATAAAAACTTGTACATGAATGTTCATAACAGCATTATTCATCATAGAAAAAGGTGGAAGCAACTCAAATGTCCAGCAACTGATGAACAGATAAGCAAAATGTGGTATATCTGTGCAATAGAATGTTATTTGGCACTTAAAAAAAAATGAGGTACTAATGCAGACTATGACAGGGGTGAGCCTTGAAAACCTTATGCTAAGTGAAAAAAGCCAGATACAAAGGCCACATAGTGTATGATTCCATTTGTATGAAATGTCCAGAATAGACAAATCTAGGGAGTAGATGAGTGTTTGCCTGGTGCTGGGAATGAGAGGAACTGGGAATGAGGAGTGACTGCTAGTGAATAGGTCTCGGATTTCTTTTTAGTATGTGAAAAATGTTGTAAAATTAGATTTGGTTGCACAATTCTGTGAGCATACTAAAAGCTATTGAACTGCATACTCCAAGTGGGTGAAATTTATGTTATGTGAAATAAATCTTAATAAATGTGTGAAACAAAAACCCCAACATACCAATATGATTACAATACTCACATAATCTTACAGGTACCTTAGTGGCAGTCTTGTATACTGATTGTTGACGCGTCCTGGCGGGACCTACCATAACACAGTGGAGAGAGTCATGGACTGTGTCAGCAGATGTGTGTTCTTGCCCTGGCTCTGCTGCCGGTTAACTGCATGCAGCTGCATGAGTCCAGGCAAATGCCTTATGCCTAGACCTTGAGTTCTTTACCTATGAGACAAGGAAGTTGGCGTAGGAGGGCTCTGAGCTTTCAGTTTTCTTAGTTTATGTGTTTGTATAATAAGGCATATAAATATTGGAGCAGTTTTGGAGACATTGCTTTATCCCTCATTGTCTGAGTGTAATAAATAACAGGGGGAATTTCAGAGGCTGCCTGGCTGGCAGTCCTCCCCCCATCACATTCAGAGCAGCGCTTCTCAACCTCAGCGTTACTGGCTTGTTAGGCTGGATAAGTCTTTGCTGTGGGAACTGTCTTGTCCGTTGTAGGATGTTGAGCAGCAACCCTGACGTCTGTTTCCCAGATAGCAGTAGCATCTCCTCTCCCCACTCATAGCAATCAGAAATGTCTCCCGACTATGCCGAATGTCCCCTGGAGAGCAAAATTGTCCCCAGTTGGAAGAAAATCTCTCAGTCTAAAAGATGCTAAATAACACTATCAGAATAACTAAAAGGCTGTGCCCTCTACCCACAAAGAATAAATAAGTTAACAGATGTGCAGAAAATATCTTTTGGGGTCTCTGATTTTTCAGATGATTAGGAGAAAAAGAAGGATGTGTTTGGTTTTTCTGGCATTTACTGTGTTTATCAAAGTCCGTATTTAACCTGCTGCTGTCTTGGATGGGAGAAGGGCAAAAAGGAATAGCCTGAGAGCTGGCAGATCTGTTTTGGAATGAGACATGGTGCCAGTAAATACGTACAGATATAATTTTAAATTTAAAAAATTTAATTCTTGGTTCTTTAAGATGTAGGTTATCCAGGTGTGTTCTTTCTCATACCCCCAACTCAAAGGTCAAAGCTGTGAATTAGATAGGTTCTCCTCTAGACAAAGAGCAGCAGAAAGCTATAAACTGAGATCCAAACAGCTATGAAGTCATCATCCCTCTCCAGACTGTCCTGAAGCTGTTCCCGCAGGCCTGCAGCAGAGTGCCCGACTTCAGCTGCTCTTCAAGAACAGAGATGCCACTGGCACGGCAGCCTGTAAAGTTCTTGTTCTTCTTGCTTTTCTATAGACTTAACATGGTACCTAATTTTATTGGGCTGTATCATTTAATAAATGCTGCCTGAAATGTTTACACTGTCTTTCCAAAGATGTAAAGTATTCCTAACTCCCCAAACATTTTTGATGCCGGTAAAATAGGGGATTGGCAGCTACCCTGAGAGAGGACATTTCAGGGATGGGTATGGAGGGGAACTCCCACTTAAAAGTATAGATAAAAGTCAAACAGTCATTCGTGATTATCTTTGACAATATATATTCATAGCAGGCTATAGAGGTGAATCTTCATTACTTTTTCTCCACTAGAACTGCCCGGTAGGTATCAGTGTCTGCTTTAGAAACTAGAGACACTGCTGTGTACGTTTTACAACATGCTGTTCCCACTCAGCTATAGAAAATGAACATTAAGCTCTTAATCAGGTCATACTTTAATGCAGTTGTCAGATGATCCTTAACTCTGAGTGCTTCTAGCTGGCCATTTGTATGCAGAACTGAAAAATCTATTTTATGATACCTGCTTTTGATTCAGTTTTAGAAGGATTTTTAATGGCTTCGAACCAAGATTATTAATTCATAACGGTTTCACTTTGTTTACCACATTCACAGTATGTGTTGTTTTAGTAAGAAGTGCATACAATGAAAACATCGTACTCTCAAACCTCAAATTACTGTCCTTGAAAAATAATCATGGTAAAGCTGAGGTTACTTCCGAAGTAATTCACTGTATTCAGATCTTAGCATGAGGCCATGGGGAAAGGGGAAGTGCAAAGCTGCTTTCCTTAACAACAGGCTGCAGAGAGAGTCCAGGAGAAGGTATCACTGAAAGCTCTCCAAAAAGATTACTACAAGGGAACATTGCTGCTTAGATCTGGACTTCTGAAAAGTGAGAGCTACAGAATGACAGTGACTGTTCCCTCAGCCTTATGAATAAGCCCTTCCTTGGCCTGCACGTGCCTCAGCGTGCCCTCAGGTGCCATTGCGGACTGACCATGCCCTCCCCACCCTGCAGTTCTCCAGTCCCCGCTCTGGTAAACGTCAGAGGGAAGTGTCGAAGGCACAGCCTGTCTGGTCTCTCTGTGTCCCTGCTGAGCTGTATAGAGGAGAACTGTTTCTGCAGCTGCATTACACACCTCACAGCATGAAACACGTGATCGTCAGTGGGGAATGTGTTCGTCACTTTAGCTCCATCACTGCCAAGGCTCCTCGATGAAAAAACGGAAGATTGACTGGACACCATTTGCATAGGGAAAATGCCAAATTTCGCTTGGAATCTAATCTGTTAGATGAGGTTTAGATTCCAGTCTTAGGCCTAGCTGCAAACGCCCAGCTTAAACCGCGGGTGCCCGATCAAGAGCTTACACACACGCGGTGCACTTCTCCGTGAAGGTGGAGTCAACCCAAAATAAACCGTACAGAAGCAGTGGCGAACAAGGAAGAACAGTGACGGTGGCCTTGTGCAGTTTGCACGCCACAGCTATGAGTTAGCAAAAGAAGTCTCTTCCAGCTTTACCACGCTTGTCTGTGTTAAGGAATAGATACGAGTGTATTTGCTGTATAGCCTGAGAAGAAAAATTGTATCAAAGATAGAGAGGATAGACTGCATCAACTAAAGTCATCAAGCAGAATAATACCTCATTCTTCCTGGTTCTAAGAGATCTTTTTTTTTTTCTTTAAAGGTATTTTTTAGATGTTTAGAAACTCCTGGTTGGTTTTTGTTTTCCATCTGTTCCTAAGTCAGGCTTCTGTACTTGAATGGAGCAATAGCGTAGTCCAAAGAGAATGCTGAGACATGTAAGAAGGCTGGCTGCCAGAGCACAGAACAAGAACATCCCTAGAAAGCCTGTGCAGGCTCGCGCAGGAGCAAGTAAAGCAAGAAGATCAAAAACCGAAACAGCAGAACAATTTATAAAAAAAAAACCACAACAATTGAAAGCCAGCAGTACTCCAGAAGGGGGAGGCAGTAGGGGTGATAATGAAACTGTATTGGAAGCCAAGAAATCAGAGCCCTGGGTCTCTGTAAAGCTGTATGGGATTTAACCTTTCCTGGCATTTATGACTGAGATTTGGGTTTTTTTTTTAATTGAAATACAATCAATTACAATGTGTCAGTTTCTGGTGTACAGCCCAATGTCCCAGTCATGCATACGCACACATATATTCGTTTTCATATTCTTTTGCATTGAAGGTTATTACAAGATTTTCAGCATAGTTGCCTGTGTTATTATACAGAAGAATATGACTGAGAATTTTGATCAGACAAAAAATTTTGACCAATGAATATCCAGGCCACGTTCATCAGTAGTTGCTCACCTGGTATTCTGTCGCCAGCCCAAGCAGATGCCTTAGGGACAGTGAGGGACAGGAAAACATACAGCCGATTACAGTGCCTCGTGTTCTGTGATCCCTGTGTTCTGTGGGAGAGGACACTGGGGAGGCTCAAGAGCCTACCTCCGTGCAACTAGATTTGCACCTGGCAGTGCCCTCCCCAGCCCACAGTGATGAGCAGCCTGGGCTCTGGGAGCAGTTTTTCCTGGGAATAAACCCTAGATCCATTACTTAAGTTGCTTAGTGATCCTGAGAAAATTTCTTTGACCTCTGAAAGCATCCAAACTATTAAATGGGAATAATGGGAATAATAATAGTAAACAAGATAAACAAGATTCTGTCATTCCCCTGATCAAAACCCTCCAATGGCTTCTCATCGCACTTAGTCACATAGAATAAACTCCATCCTCCTTACTCAGGACAGCACCCCCCCATAATCCCACCCTAGTTTATGTCATTCTCGTTTACTTTCTTCATTATCTCTATCCTAAATTAGCTTTAAGTTTATTTACTTTGTTGTCTGTCTCTCGCTACTATTTCCTCTGCTACTAGCAGCAGAGGATTTATCTATCTGATTCATTGCTGTATTCACAGAACCTGAACAGTGCCTGGGATAGTAAGTGCTCAGTAATTACATGTTTAATCTATTGAGTAAGTAAGTACATACTGTGACATGCAGAGCACATAGTACAGGGCCTCACAGTAATAAACCCACTATAATTGCTTGCTGCTGCTCTGCTGCGACTGTCACCTGTCTCGTGTATATTAGGGTTCTGCATATGATTTTACTTGGAAAAAAGTTTGCTACCAAAAATTAAATTTAAAGTTGGTATACTAAAGTATACAAATGTCAGAACATCGTTTTACCCCTTAAATATATACAATTTTTATGTGTCAGTGATATCTCAGTAAAGCTATTTAAAGAATCTAGTATACTGCAAGGACAAATATAACCCTTTTTGAATAAATAATCTGAGTCCCAAATTTTTATTGGTGAAATGAGGGCAAAATTTAAAATACACTATTTAATCCTTCCTGTTTAGTGGGTAGGTGAGTTTTCGTCTGCAGCTGCAAAGCAAGCAGGCCCAGAAGGGAAGGTTTCCTCACTGTATTTTTTATCTTAGCGCACATCACCTTACCAAAGTGGCAGGGAGAACTGAACTTGAATCAACTAAAAGAAGATTAACCTCTCTCCTTAAGAAGGCAAAACAAAAGCATGGTAACTGGTAAGAATGCCAAGATTCTGCATTTTCTTTCCATTTCTGCCACAGGTGTTGCCACATCGGCAAACTCCCTGGAAGAGTGATGGGGATTCGCGTGCTCCGTTTCTCATTGGTGGTGATCCTCGTGTTACTGCTGGTAGCGGGGGCTCTGACCACTTTGCTTCCTAACATCAAAGAAGACAAGATGCTCGCTTTGCGCAGGGAAATCAAATCCCAGGGCAAGTCCACCCTGGACTCCTTTACTCTCATAATGCAGACATACAACAGAACAGACCTCTTATTTAGACTTTTAAATCATTATCAGGCGATACCATATCTGCACAAAGTGATTGTAGTGTGGAACAATGTTGGGGAGAAGGGCCCAGATGAGTTGTGGAATTCCCTAGGGCCTCACCCGGTCCCGGTGATCTTCAAATTACAGACAACAAACAGGGTGAGAAATCGACTCCAGGTCTTCCCTGAACTGGAAACCAATGGTGAGTTACAGCTGGGTTCTTAGCCTGGTAGGGTTGCAGCGAACCAGAGCTGGGGGCGAGTGTGTGGCTTTTTGGCCTTCTGCTTGTCTCAACTGTCCAGAGAAAACAGGGAAATTTTATCACAATTGGGAAAATAGGGAATTTTAATCAGAAAACATTTTGAAAAACTTAAAGGGCAGTTTCTGAGATGTCAAGAAGCAGTCACCTGGGGAAGAAATCACGCACATCTTGCAACAAAGACAAAGAGGTTAATACTGAGAAAGAGATATGCTGTGATTACACATTACTGCGTCACAGAAGGCAGTAAAATGCCATTTAACTTATGCTTAGTGTATTTTTTACCACCTCCTTTTCCTCCCATTCATAGCAGTTACACGAGATTATAATTTACTTAAAAGGACGTCGGTTTTATTTATTTATAGGTTCATTAATTTCTAGCATAATGGTTGATAATGACAGGATACTTTCCCCCTCAGAAGGTTAAAAAATCAATTATAATTCAAACAGAAACTTTTTCTGCTAGACAAATCTGTCCAATAACACCATTTTTATTTACTGATTTCATTCAGAAAATACTCTCATTTGAATGATCTGTTTTGTATCTCACTAGTTTTGCTTTTATTTCCACACTGTTTCATTTAAATTGTTTTCCTCTCATTTCAGCGGTGTTAATGATAGATGACGACATGCTAATTAGCGCCCAAGACCTCGTTTTTGCTTTCTCCGTTTGGCAGGTAATGTTGCCATGTCCTTCATGAAATCATCAGTATAAAGTCTGATCTAGTGTTGAACCAGGGCAGCATGGTTTAATGTGGTAGTCACTCAAAGCAGTGTAGGTAATATTTATCTAAAAGGCAAATTAATTTGTCATGAAGTAATCAGATCTCCTGAGCTCACTTAAGCTAACCTGAAAGTTACAGTATCTTTTATCAATATTTGATTTGTATTTGGTACGTTGGGAGAAGAGCTAGAATTGTCTCCCAAAGAACAGTGAGGAAGCGATCTGGTGTGTGGTACGGCGGGGAGGAAGCGATCTGGTGTGTGGTACAGCAGAGACTAGAATCCAGTGATGCTTTCTGCAAGGTAGTAGACCTGTGTATCTCAAATGAGAAGTGCATTTCCATATTAATATTGTCTAGAACTTTCTTTGAAAGAAAGCTTTTATTACATCCACAGAACTTAACTCTGATTCTGAGACTATTGTTTAAAAATTGATAATATTAATAATAATTCTACATGCACCATTGTGGGGGCAGGTTTTTTCTCTCCTAAATCCCAGCTGGGATAAACAGGTATAAATTGCTTGGTATTCTATAAAAACACCTCTTTCCTAGTGAATATGTGTTAGTAGCTGGCTTTTACAAATTACACTACAATTACCTGAAACCAGACCTGCATACAAATACTCTGAAACCCTGTCAAATAATTTAACCATTAAAAAAAATTCAACACTGTGTACCCAGTAAATGGTCTCACTTGCACGGTGGTAACTCTCTTGAATAAGTGACTTGGGATGTAACAACCTTAGATATTAATGATAAGTGGTCACAGAACTCTGCAGATACCAGCCTTCTCAAAACTCCACTTTTTAATTTCATGCCTAGTGTTCTGATCAACACATTTTTTCCATATCAGCAATTTTTCCAGCCCTGTAAATTATAGACAGAAAATTCTTATGCCATACTCCAGCTATGAGATTTCTATTTCAGGTGAAAAAATCAATTTACTGAAAATGTCAGTGTGGGAGGAAATAATGAGACCTATGGTTAATTAGAACAATCCAAGTAAACCACAATTGAAGATGGATAAATACGATTTTAGGATTTGATATTTTATAAAAATACCAAGAATGGTTTCAATCTATTGTGCAAGATGATCTGACTCCTAAAGTTCAGTGCCATCAGTGCCCAGCAGGGGGCAGTGATTTGGAGAACAGAGGCCAGCAAATTACAGCAGACACGTATCTATCTATGCCTTTGCCCATGCCCATGACCCCCACCTCACAGAGTCAATTGCTCTTGCAGCAAACTTGGAAAAACCAGGCTCTCTGGTGGTAATAATTTATTAATATCAGATAAGGTTTGAATTAGGAGAGTATTTGTGAGGTTAGAAATTTTGTTACAGATTTAGGTTATGGTGACATTTGACCTTTAAACTTACTAAGATGTAGATTTATGAAGTTGCCTGGAGTTAAGAGAAATCGAGACGTAGAAGCCAGGAATAAAATAATGTTGGCAAATCAGTTTGGTTCTTTCTGTGATAAATCATTGTCTTTTTCACCATGTCAGCTCTAAAGAAATGCCACACTCAGTTGTTCTTTTTCTGTCTTTTCAGCAATTTCCTGATCAGATTGTAGGATTTGTTCCTAGAAAGCATGTCTCTTCCTCCTCAGGTGTCTACAGTTATGGAGGTTTTGAACTGCAAACACCAGGCTCTGGAACTGGTGACCACTACTCTCTGGTGCTCATTGGAGCCTCATTCTTCAGCAGCAAATACCTTGAGCTCTTTCAGAGACAGCCTGCAGTCATCCATGCTTTGATAGACGAAATGCAAAACTGTGATGATATTGCCATGAATTTCATCATTGCCAAGCACAATGGGAAGCCTTCAGGGGTATTTGTGAAGCCTGTAAACATGGGCAGTTTAGAAAAAGAAACCAACGGTGGCTATTCCGGAATGTGGCACCGAGCTGAGCACTTCCTGCAGAGGTCTTACTGCATCAATAAGCTTGCTGCTATCTATGACGGCATGCCCTTAAAGTACTCCAATATTATGATTTCTCAGTTTGGTTTCCCGTACGCCAACCACAAGAGTAAAATGTGAAAGCAAAACAAACAAAAGCGAACCTCAGAACTGCTTAGTATTTGAGTAGCTTCTTCGTGCTATGGTCGGTTTTTTGTTTTCTGGTGTTTTAAAGCAACATCACGAACTTTTTTTTCCACCCTAGAAGTCTCTACAAAGGGAAAAAAAATGCATAGTGCTTCTAGGATGTAAAATTCATGTGAACGTCAAAAACCACGAAGCTGGTATTATCCAGACAGATCTTCTTGTGAGGAGTTCTCGTCCACGGATATAATCCCTTTGTTGGCAATTTTATTGTCTATGTTCTGAGACCGGTCTACAATTTTTTGACTCCTGGCACTTACCTCAAGCTGTTTCCATGATCAGAAACTCCAGAGAATCATTTCTCAGCTTTTTCACTAAAGGATGGTTGTTTTCATTTGAAGCCTCTTTAGCAAAAGCCTGCGGTGTCGGCAAAAACCGTGTGAAGAGAGAATAGTCTCAATCCCATATAAAAGCAAATGGGAAATTTGTGTCAACGAGTCGTCATTGCTTCCCTTGCGGTCCTTCCAGCCATCCTGTTCCAGGACTAACTCATCTTGGCATGGTTTTTATGCAGCCATCGGTGCTTTTATTTCTGTTGATAAGTCTGTTGTGACTGGGAGGGGTAATTTTAGTAGCTGAAGGATGTCTAGTTGTTTGCTTAACTTTTGTGAACATTTACTGCATGGATCGCAAAAAAGTACAGCCTATGTTTCTTATATGCAACAAGGAGTAAATGTGTTACTAGATTCAGGTCATGCACTTTGTCACTGAATCTGACTTTGAGATTGTACATTAATTCTTGTATTTTACACAAAATATGTATTGTTTAAGAAACACATATAAAGTAACCTTTCTGAAAAAGTGGTTAAATAGGGACTGGCAGAAATTAAAACCCTTAGTATCAAAGGATCTTTATTGTTACAAAGCATAGGTTATCTCGTGAATACTAAAGGGTTGTGTGTATTACACACAAAGTCAATCTCTTGCATTCAGAACTTCTCCCCTCAACCCCCCAAAAAGATCCAAAGCTCATGCTGATATTTCAGTCACTTACATAGATACTGGAAAAAATAAGGGACCTGAGTCATAGCAGAGGAATTCCACAGGGAGTGTGCACCAGTTAATGGTTAAGTTGCCCACTCTGTTATATGAATTAGTATCTGATCCACACAGTGTCTGTGTTTCGTCCTTGTTCACTGCTGGTGGCAAGGAATACTTAATTAGGCCTCTGTCTGTCACCTTTCCCTCTTCCTATTCCCCCTCCTGCTCCCACTATGCCATTATATTGTCACAGTAGCAAAGCGGTGAAAATATGAAAACAATCATGGTTAATGTTCCAGCAATGAGGTCTCTGTGCAGTTAGCTCGGGGTCTGTTGTTCCTTTACATTGGTGTGTATTACGTGTCTTACTGCAATCAGAGAAAACCAGTAGAACTCAGAACCTCACTGAAAATCTATAGTGTTCATTATCTGCTTTGTCCAACCTGGGTAGTGATTTTTTTTGCCTCTTGAGAGTCTGCTGACAGATAAATAAAATAAATGTTTACCATCCAGGTGTTCTATATTAATTAAGAAGACACTTGCTCTGGGGTTCAGTATTTACACAGATTGACAAATATTCTAATATATTGCTCAGAGTAAGGTAGAGGTATTCGCTACATTACCCGTGGGGGAATTTTCCAGTGGGAAAATATTCTCAGATTTTATTCCTCATCTCGTGCTCTTAGACTTGTCTTCAGCATCACTTAAGTTGCTCATGATATTTTTCAGACATTATAGAACAACGATGTTCAATCTGTGTTACAAAGACTCTTGCATTGCTTGGGGCTAGACTTCTACTAAAACTCTTTTCCCCTGCACACCTCTTATTCTTGCTTCAGATGATCTGGAGAAGGGTTGACGCTCAGGCTTAAAACTGCGTAAGAAGAGTGATGTAGCTTAGGGGTTAAGTGTGCGGTAGAGTACCTGGGCCCACATCCTTCCTGGATCTCATATTTGCTTAACCTCTTGGAGCTTCAGTTTCCTCAACTACAAAAATGAGAATAATGTCTATATAGGGATTTGTTTTAAGGACTAGAGGAGATCACTTGTATAAACATAGCACAACGCCTTGGCCATTTTAAATGGTCCATAAAGGAAGCTGTTGGGGCGTGTCATTGATCATAGCGCAGTTAATTCTTCTACAGCTCACCTTGCAAGTATTAGAAAGGTTTTTGGACCCACCAAGTGAGGTATTTGGGAAGTTGTTTCTCCATAACAATGTTTCTACTTAACCTGGGCAATTTTCATCTCATTTTCTTTATTTCCGCCATTTTTCTTGTTATTAGAATGGTACATATTCATTCCAGCAATTTTGGCATATTCAGAACGGTACAAAGAAAAAATTAAAAGCCCCACCACCACATTAACAATGGCTAAGCATTTTAGTGTCTATTCCTCCTGACTTTTCTAGGCATATATTTTAATAGCATGATTTGTTTGGTATCTCATTAGATGGATAAGCCATAGTTTATATAGTCAATCATATTACCACTTTGATAATTCATGACTATTATAAGAACATTTGGGTAAGTGTCCTTGCCATGAACTGACATCTTTGAGCTTCTCTATAATGATTTCTTTGAAGTCAAGTCCAGGAAGTCCAGTACCTGGACCTAGCGTTCATATTTGAGGGGGTTTAATACATAGTGCTCTGTGCCTCCAGAGGCATCAGCATAGCTACAGTGTGACCACATCTGAGGGCACCTGCTTCCCATCAGACTTCCCAACATTGCATATTATTTAAAATTTTCTTAATTTCTTCTCCTTTGTACCAAATACTCAAACGCTGCAGGATTTGAAAGGACTTGGATTATGTTGAGAACTCCATGTTGAGAAGACTGAAAACACAGGCAATCAACTGTCAAATGAAAGATTCCAGGGCAATGTGAGCTTCAGGAAGCTTTTGAAGTGCTTCCAGAAACTCTCTGCTCCCAGGTTGGAGTACAGGCAATGAATTGCTGGCTCTTTGCTGGTCCCGGGGAATAAAAAACTTGGAAGCAACAACAACAAACAAAATTGTCACACTTGTTCATCTTACAAAGACCTAGGGCTTTGGCCTCAAGATCCGGAGTGGATGAGTGTGTGTGTGCGCGCACAGCTACGTGCACTTGTGGCAGAGGGGAGGGTAAGAGGTAGAGTGGGAAGGAAGGGGGTGGAATGGAGGACGGTGCTGTGATGGAGGAGGAACAGGAGGTGCCAAACCCCACTGGACGCTACAAGGGCTTACATGGTGAGATCTGATCATCCTCTACCCCATGCTATTTCATAAACCAGTTTTTAGTGTTCTGCTAGGGTTCCCCTAACTCTCTCCCTCTTCCTCCGCCCCTCCTTCCAGGAAGGCTTTCTCAATATGAAGCTCAAATGTTTTCAAAAAATATATTTATTGTGGATACAACACAAAGAACATTTGCTACATTAGAAACATGCATTGAGTCCTGGCTCCACTGAATTTCCTTACCTGCAGAAGGGGGTTGAAAATACCTGCCCTAAAACTTCACCAGTTGCCTTTGGTTTCAAAGGGTGCAATGTAAATGAAGAACTTTGTAGCATCAGGAAAATGAAAGAATTTTTAAAAAGCCATCACAGATAAAGAGAGAGCGGCTCAGCCAGAAGTGAAAGAAACTTGGTTATGAATTAGTAGCTGTGTCAAAATTATACCTTAGAGCATAAAAAGAAATGAGAATAAATATACAAGTACTGAAAACAATTTAAGGAACCCTCTTTATTAGCTCTGGCTCAGAATGAAGTATGTAAATGAAGTATTTAAGCTAGAGATGACTTGAGGCAATTTCTCTTTTCATATGTCAATATTTCTTTTACTGGAAAAGAGAAAGAATCAAATTTTTCATCGAAATACTTTAAGTTAAAAAAAAAAAGAAATCTGAAGGAAGCAGCTTCAATTTACAGCAGTGGTTCTTCACTTCAGCTGATTTCCACCCCTCCGGGGGTCATCAGCAATGTTTGGAGACCTGGTTGTTAATAAATGGGAGCAGTCTACTGGCGTGTAGTAAGATGCTGCAGCCTTCCCCCTCCCACAACGAATTCACTGTCCCCAAAAGCCAATAGCACTGCAGTTGGGTAAAAACGTGCATGGCATTACATATAGAATATTTGATTGGTAATTTATCTAAATAACTAACACATTCACAATGCAAGTTTCATTGCTGAAGTTCTATCTTATATATCAGTGCCTATTAGAACAGAAAATTAAAGGGGGAAACATGTTTACATTACTACTGAGACATCTGGTGCATAATTCTGTGACCCCAAATCTGACCAAAGAGCCAGAAATATCCCTGGTTAATGTTTATTTCTGACTATTTTTTCCCCTGATTCACCTGCCTCTTTCTATTTTCATATCTGAAGAAGTAGACAATGGCTCTTCAGTTTCTAGGAAGGACCTATGGATAAATACATATTTCTGAAGCACTACAGAACAATATTGCATAATATAGTGTAACTTCATAACACATCTCCAGTTAGAGAAAGTCAGAATGGTTAAGTTACAGGAAGCAAAATACAAATTTTCATATATTTGTATATCTTTCAAGTATTTTTGGTTTAAACAATAAATAATTTTTTTATTGAACTATAGTCTATTTAAATGTTGTGTTATTTTCTGGTGTATAGCATAGTCATTCATTTATCCTTTTCACATTCTATTTCATTATAGGTTCTTACAAGGTAAGAAATAAAGCTCCCTGTGCTGTACAGTAGGACCTTGTTTATCTATTTTGTGTATAGTAGTTAATATCTGCATATCCTGAACTCCCGCTTTATCTCTCCAACCCCTACCCCTTTTCCTCCTGGTAACCATAGGTTTGTTTTCTACGTCTGTGAGTCTTAAGCAATAAACCTAATAAACAGCTAGTGAAGACAATGTATATAGGAAAGAATCCGGGAATGAGAGAATTAGGAAACATTTTTCTCATATCAGTTAGGTAATGAGGTACGTATATTTTGGGGAGTCTTAATTTCCACATATGCAAGAGGGGGATGAACTAGATGAACTAAATGACTAGTAAATTTCTTTCCATTTGTAAAATTCTGTAACCCTTAAACAGTGTTAGAATTGGTAGGTTTCAAAGGAGCCATGTTATACTTCCGGGCAAGGAAAAAAATAATCCCTTAGAATTTAGCCCTCCTGGAGCTTACAGCCTTCCCTACACCCTAAGCCTATCTCCCCAGGAGTCTTTTCTCAAGGTGAAAACTAACTTAATAAACATCACTACTGTTGTACTGCTTTAGGACCAAAAGACAAAATGATGATGATGTGATGAAAAAGAAGCTGACGATGTCATTATTCAGTAATAAACACTGACTGGAAGAGGTTAGGATTTAAAAGACGTTATACTTCTCAACCAAGCTTCTGTTACCACTGGCCTTGAGGAAGATCTCAAAGTAAATTGCAACAGGCTAACAAACCGCTTGAATCAAATTGAACTATAAGCCAGAAATCATCAGGTACAGCCGGTAATTTGTTAAACCAGGAATGCAAATACAAGGTTTAAAGACTAAATTAAACGATTTGATTCTACTGAAATTTATAAAACGCGATTTTTATGGAGTTTACTGTCTTACCAGCAGATGTCAGAGCAACCTAATTAAGTGAGTAACGTTTTTTAGCAGATTAAATACCTGCCAGTAAACTGAGTGAAAACAGTCTTAAAATAGCGGTTAAAAACCTGTCAATGCATTTAAGAATATCTTCTTAAGTGGAGCTATAGAAAAATATCAATCCTTCAAAAGTTATTAAGTTAAAATGGGCCCTTACCTAGATAAATCTTATTACATAAGTTGTAACACGTTATTATCATCTTAATTTATGTGACAATAGCATTTCTCAGTGACATATAAAAGACATGACCTTAATTAAGTACAAAATGCTAATCTGGGGTAAAGTGTAAGAAAAGCAGTATTTTAAAAACTCACACATCATAGACACTAGAGCCCAAGGAAACTCGTTTGTCTCTGGGGGACATATTTACAACCCCCGAAGAAACACATTAACTCCTAATGAATCCTAAAATATCTATAGTGTGATGCCATCTGTTTTCCAGGCTGTAGCCTTTTCCTTTTAGCAAAAGTTGTTCATTTAATAGCAGTAACAGCAACACCCAAGGTGTGGGGAACATGCACTTAAATTATACGTACAATCTTTATGACAAACTGCAACATAGGTAATTGTATCACCCACGTTTGAGGATTAATAACTGATGTTCCACGAGGTTAGGTAATTTGTCTAATAATTAAAAGTTACACAGAAAGTCAAAGTGACAGACCACAGCAGTTTTTTATAAATTTAAATGTGCACTTACCACATAACATAGCAATTCCATGCCTGGGTATTTACACAAGACGTGTGAAAAATTATATATCCACACAGAGACATGCATACAAACGTTAACCAAAACTTTATTCATAATCCTCAAAAGCTGGAAACAACTCAACTTTCCATCAGCTAGTTAAAGGGTAAACATTGTGGTTTATGCATGTGATAGCATACTAGTCAGCAACAAATAGGCACCAACTTTTGATACATACAACAACTGGACGGAATATCAAGTCACTAAGCCAAGAGAAAGAAGACAGCCACAAAGGCTACGTAACACACGATTCCATGTATATGACATTCTGGAAAAGGCAAAACCATCGGGCCGGAAAACAAATCTATGGGTGCCAAAGCCTGGGGGTAGATGGAGGAGATCGACTACAAAAGAGCATGAAGAAAGTCTGGGGGATGAGAAAAATACTCCAGACCTGGATTGTGGTGGTGGCAACATGACAATACACATTCATCAAAACTCGTGAAACTATGAACTTTAAATTACTGAATTTTATTTTATATAAATTTTACCTGAATAAAATAGACTTTTTTAAAAATTGAAAGACACTGGACACACATAAAGTATTAGTCATTTCATAAATAGTCAAGTTGATGAATACTTGAGTCGAATAACAAGAGCCAGAGAAGTTAACAACCTGAACCTTGCCTTGAAATCCCTTGCCTAGTCTAGGAAAGTAGAACAGAAACCAGGGTTCTAGGGTTAGCCAGCCAGCCCACTGGTGTGTGATCCTGAGTGACGTATTATTTCTCTCCAAATAGTTAATTTACTGTTAAAGAAGTTGCATTAAATATTTAAATTCTTTAAACCTTCTTGAATTTCTCAAGCCAAAAGATGAAACAAAAAAGGACCAGATATGCCATTCCAAAAAACCTCCCACTGGCTGGTGATTGAAGGAAATCCAACCTGTAATTCCTAGGTAGGGAAGCAGTGTTAATGGTATCAGCTTTATTATTCACGATTCCTTTGGAGAAGGAAATTACACAATTCGGCCAGCAGGTGTCAGGCACTCATCTATGAAAAACTGACAAGGCTTCTTATCAAAATGCTTTCTTAATTAATATTTACCTAATATTTTCATCTGTAGTGATTATGAACATTGTTTCTCTATATAAATGCTTAAAGGAAGGAAGATGTTTGAAATAGTCAACCTGTCCCTCAGTTTTTTTCTCAGCTCTAATCAAGTACGGTAATTCAGTCTATACACCAAGACAGAAATCGCTCTTACTCCACTGTGTTTAATGTTTCAAAGATTTTTAGAGAAAAGAGTAACAGCTTCACAAACATTATCTGTCTAGTTTTGGCAAACTCAGTCCTTTAACGACTTTCTCTTCATTCTCAGTGTCACCTCTTACATGAAGTCTTCCTCTGGGATATCATATACCATCAAATATTACGTCCTACGTAAAGCAACTTCCACATTATCTTGCAACTGTTTATGTATAAATCTATCTCCCTTCTTTATTGACCACTCCCCAAACCATCAATTCCTAGGAGGCATCAGCACTGCATCTCCATGTATGTAACAGATTACTTCGTGCTCAATAATATTTGTTGATGGGAAGTAAAAAAGTGAATGAATGTATAAACCACTTTCACCATTTCCAAGCAGGTGATGTTTCAATGACCAGGTGAAAAGTCAAAGGACCAATAGGTGGTCAGATAAATAGAAAAGTGCAGAGAGGCACATGGCTGTTTTCCCCAGAGGAACATCTGGGACAACTGTGACTTATTGAAATAAGGGCAGCAGTGTTTAGAAACCAAAAGTCAGGGTTAATGGGGTAGGTGTATGGCTTATGTAATGGACTAGCAGAAAGTCTGAGCCTTTTAGTACCAAAGATTCTCTGACATCTGGGGAGACCTATGGCTCCTTTCTTAGAACAGTGTTTTTAAAGAACATGAAATAAAATATAGAAGATTACAGGGAAAACTAATTAACATTTAAATACAGTTTTCAAAATATGTTTAAACAATTTATTAATAAGACCCAGCAGTAGATTAGATAACTACCATAATTTTATAAAAGAGACGAATGTAAATGATATTTTGAGAAAACTGTGACAACTGTAATATGATATGAAAATGCACTTTTGACAGTCACAGTTACTGCTAGTCTTCTGTAGTTCTTGCCTACATTCATAGTTGATGAAATGCCAAAGTTCAGGCTAGTGAAATTAAAGTTGTCTTTTTTCCTCCTTTTTAAATTCATAGGGCCAATTCTATTCATGAACCACTTGAAGGGGTCTATGGACCCAGGGCTGAGGATATCTGGATGAAAAGGAAGTTAGGATGATGAAAAACAAGGAATTATGAAGGAAGAGGGAGCAAAAGGAGTTCCCTTCTGCAGGCAGTCTTCTCTCTCTCATTTCCTTCAGAAAGCTCACAGCACTCACCTCCTCACCCCTCATTTGTTCTTTGCCCCATTACAGTAGCGTTGGTACCCAGTCACTCCATGAAACCATCCTTTCCCAAGTCATGCCTCGTGTCCAGGCAAAACACTGTCCAATGAGTATGTCTCAGTCTTTAACTTATTTGATTTCTCTTTGGCTTTTGCACTGTTGACTACTCTCTTTTTAAAACTTCTTTCCTCCTTTGGCCTCTTTCTTTTTCTCATATCTCTTTGGTTCCTTTTCAGCATCCCACCCTGTTTCCTCTTCTGCCTGTTGGTGTGTCCCTGGAGTTCTCCCTACCCTGTACTTCCCTTGTCACTCTGCGTTCTTTCTCTGGGTGGCCTCATCAGTCTAGTCAACACCTCTAGCCCAAGACTCTTTCTTGATCCTCAGTCCTTATATTCAACTATCTATACCACTCATCTTCTTTAATAAACCAGAGATCCCTCAAACTCAATATATCCCAAATTAAATTTTTCCTCTTCCCCTTTCTGCATCTTCTTCCATGTTCCCCATTTGGGTGAATGACACTGCAACCCAAAGATTCCCAAATCAAAAGTCTGGAAGCTCTTTTTGATTTCGTCTTCCCCCCTACACCCAAACATAAAAATAACTGCCAAATTTCCCAGAGTATTAATCTTTAAGATCCCTCAAGCTTGTCCCCTTTTTCCAGTTCTACCATTATTGCCTTAGACACTAAAAAAAAAAAAAAAAAAAAAAAAAAGTTGTTTTAATGGAAGTACTGGGGATTGAATCCAGAATCTTGTGCATGCTAAGCACACACTCTACCACTGACCTATACCCTCCCCCTATTGCCTTAGACATTTTAATAGCTACCAACCATTTATTGTTAACGACGTATCAGGTACTATGTTTTATATAAGCTGTTTTATTTAATCCTCATGTGACCCACAGGGTGAGAGTTACTATGCCTAAAATTACAAATGAGGAAATAGAAGCAAAAGGAGAGGAAGAACTTGCCCAAGGTTGCAGAGCTTTCAAATGGCAGAGCCAAGATCAGAGCATCGGTCTGTTGGACTCCAAAGCCATATTTCTTCTTGCTGCTCTTAGAGTCTCCGGGGCTGCCCTCCTAAGCTCCATCCATCATGGTACCACTGAACGTCTCTCTCTCGAAGGTAAATCTGATCCCCTTATTCTGCTGCCCGTGCATTTCAGTATTCCCAAGACCCCTCCCCGCAGAGCTCAGACACCTCGGCTGGGCCCCGAGAGCCTGGCCCTGCTTATCTCTCCAGCCTCCTCTCTCGCTACCACCCAGCCTGCACTCCACGCTCAGATGCTTTTCTTCCCATCGGCACACCTCACTCTCACACCCTACAGTATCAAGTTGTTCAGGCAGCCATAAAAGTGCCATAGACTGGATGGCTTAAACAACAGAAATATATTTTATCACAGTTCTAGAGACTGAAAGCCAGAAATCAAGGCGTCGTTAGGGTAGTTCCTTCTGCAGCCTCCCTTCTTGGCTTGCAGATGACCGTCTCCTCTCTGTGTTCTCACGTAATCTTCCCTCTGTGCACGTGCACGTCTCTCCGTGTGTCCAAATTTTCTCTTCTTTCTTGTGAGGACATCAGTCAGATTGGTTGAAGGCCCACCCTAATTGGCCTCATTTTGACCTAATCAGCTCGTAAAAGCCCTGACCCAGATACAATCACATGTGGAGATTCTAAGAGTTAGGGCTTCACCATATGAATTTAGGGGAGGATACAATTCAGTCCATAACACCCACCCACTTAGCTAATTCCAACTCCTCGCTTTCACCTCCTCCTTTCACGCCACACTTTCTGGGAAGGTGTCTCTGGCTGCCCCAGGTCTGAGCTAAGGGCCTGTGCTATTAATGCTACTACAGCCCCGGGGCTTCCTCCTGCTGGAGCACTCACCATCCTGGCCTGCAATTGCTTTTCCACTCCCCTGACCCCTCCGCTGGCCCCAGCTCCTTGAGGTGGGAACCATATCTCATTCATTTTTCTAGCCACAACCCCAAACCCAGTTCCTGGATCACATCTATATTTAATCCGCCAGTTAGTCAGTTAGCAATTGGTTAGTTATTGTTTTTTTGAAAGCTTATTTTTGTCAGGCATTTTTAAAGAAATTAAGGGCACAGTGGCAAACAAAACCAAAGAAAGCACCTCCTCTCACGGAGCTGATGTTTTTGCAGGCAGCCAATAAGTAGGTAAAAATTAATAAACAAACAGGATAGTTTGGTTACTGGTAAAGAAAATAAAATGGAGTAACCTGGTAGAGAGCAGCTTTGGGGGACTTCTGTGGCTGGGGGTCCACGGAAAGCTGGAGGAGACATTTGAGACGTAGCTTGAGTGATGAGATGTAACCATGCATGATCTATGAGAAGAGAGTTTCAAGCAGGAAACATCAAAGGCAAAGGCCCTGAGATGCAAACTAACTTGGCAAGTTTGAGGGGCCATAAGAGTACCAGAGTGACCATGGGGCAGTGACTGATGGTGAGAGTAGAAGAAAATCATGTCAGGAGCTTGAACTGATTTCTAGGTGGATAGGAAGCCACTGAAATGTCTTAAACCAGAGTTGGATAGGATATGATTTATGTCCTTAATAATATTACTCTGGCTGATTTGTAGGGTGTAGAGTTTAGAAGGGCAATGGTGGAGCTGGCAGAAGAGTGAAGAGCTAGCTGTGAACAATAATGGTCTCAATAGGGGATGATTTTGTATCTCCTAGCCCCACAGAGGATATCTGGCAATGTCCAGAGAGATTTTTGGTTTTCACAGCTGCAGACTGGGAGTGTACTGACCTGTAGTGGGTAGAGGTCAGGGATGCTGTTAAACAGCCTACAGTGTACAGGAAAGTCCCCCGTGACAAAGAATTATTTGGTCAAAATATTGGTAGTGCCAAGGTTGAGAAACTCTGATTTAGGCAAAAATGACGGTAGTCTGCTCCAGGTGGTAGCAATGGAGGTTGTAAGAAGTAGTTAGACTTAAGATATACTTGGAAACTGTACAGATTGTAGACAGATGGATGTGGGCACCTAGGTTTGGGGCCCGAGTAATGAATGAGGCAGATGTTGGTCATATTTACTGAGATGAGAAATATTGGGCCATTAGCCATTAGAGCATAGATGATATTTAAAGCCACGGGACTGGGTAAAATCACCCTGGGGGATAATGTAAACAGAGAAGAAGAGAGCCTGGCAGAGCTCTGCAACACTCCAGCATTGGAAGTCCTGTTGGAGGACAGAGGAGACAAGAGTGAGGTCCCTGGAAGGCCAGAGAGGATGTGCTTCAAGCTCAGGGGAGGGTCTCCTGAGGAACAGGGGCACGTCATCCACTGGAAAAGGGGGGAAGGCAAGTTTCATGAATAGGGAGGTAGGCAGGTGAGTGGATTTGGTGGCAGAAAGGAGGGTAGTTCCCATCTGATGGCATTTATCGTCCTTATGAACTAAAGTCTGGGTGTATCAGTTGAGTGTGAGTGTGAGAGTGTGTGAATGTGGGAGGTACTGGAGATGTGAGAAGAGAGGATGTTACGAAATAGCTATAACTTGGAGAGGGGAGAATGAGTCACCGTGGGAGTGGGATACAACTGTCTGGTAGTGTTTTGAATCATCTGAGATTTGTAGTCACACACTGAAAGTGAGTCCAGTCAGTAAAGTTTCTGAATTAATCATTAATTAATAACTTTCTTTGAGAGAATGAAATGCCATAGCAACAATAATGCGAACGGCTACCATTTCTTGACCATTTGTGATGTAGCACATGCATCAAACTTTACGGAAAACTCACTTAACACTCTCAACCCCGTGGATAGACAATATTATCCTTAATTAGCTGATGCAGAAACTAGAGTTCAAAGAGATTCAGTGATTTGTTCAAGTAAAAGGACAGAATTCAAAGCTGAACCTGTTGACTTCAAAGCTCATATTCTTCACTAACATTTCATATTCTACTCAGACCACTGCCCTGACCAAGGCTTTGTAATTTCCCTGCCTTTTTTTTTTAAGATACAATTTATTTTTAATTCTTATTTTTTATTGAAGTGTAGTTGATTTACAATGTCAGTTTCATGTGTACAGCAAAGTGACTCAGTTATACATATACATAATATATTTTCAGATTCTTTTCCATTAATCTCATTACAAGAAATTGATTCTATGTGCTATACAGTAGGTCCTCATTGTTTACCTATTTTGTATATAGTAATGTGTATTATTCATCTGTTAATCCCAAACTCCTAATCGTCCCTGCCTTTTTAGAAGGCTGAAGATGCCAGTAACTCCAAGGGGAGTGGTGGGAGTAAATGGAGATAGGACTAAAAAAAAAAAAATCACCTGGGGTTTATTAAAAATGCATATAATTGAGGCTATAATTTACTCTGCTGTGATTTTTCTCTTTCAAGATTCTCCTTGGAGATTACTTAAATCCAATTGTGCCTGTTTATCCAAGTGGAAGCCAGGAGAGTCTGTGGATAAGGGAACAAGACACTGGAGAGGGAACAGGGTACAGGGTGTGATTTGCCCTCAGCCTCCAGCCCCCTGAGGGACAGTCTTGAGTTCTGAAAAGGGACTAAAATGACTTCTACCAAGGAAACATTCTACTGTCTCCTTTTGGTTGAAATGGAGATGTGAGGGCTGGGAAAGAGGTTATCTGAAAACTCATGAGATTACCTGAAGAGAGTGGAGAGATTTTCCTTTGTAATCGGACTCCTACTGCACAGTCAATTCACTGCGCATTCTTGGCAGCAGCACGGTTCCCCACATGACCGTGGTTACAGGCTAAATGCAAGCTATGACAGGTCCTTTCAGTCACAACCACCAGAGCCAATGCCTCACTGAGTTTCCCTCATTTTAAAGAGCTGTCAGCCATACTCTTTGTTTCCCTCCCTCCAAATATTTTAGGGCCTGTTTTTTTTTTTTTTTCTTTTTTAAATCGAGGTAGTGGATGGAGAGCAGACAAGGATGGAACTGGATAGTTTCCAGATCTGATGGATGTGCATATAGCATTAATGGTATGAATGTATATCCCATGGAAAGTTGCGTTTATTCTGGGCCTCTCTGTTCCAGTAATATTTACCTACCATTTGCCATTAACCACCATAATGTTGCCATGTTAGCCTTTAAAAAATAACAATTTTTGACACCTGTGTTTAATACTTATGAAAGATCAGTTAAAACTCAGCATTTATTTTTTATAGAGCTATTTTTTTTTCTCTGAGCCTTGTTTCAAGCAATTTGTATATTTTGACCACATGCTTTCTCACCTTAATGGTCCTCATGAAACACGTTGGCTATGATGGGGCACCCTACTTGACACTGGGCGAGTTAACATCTCTCTTATACATGCACTGGGTTAAGCCTGTACGCATCTGGTCTTCTTCTCCAGGAAAGAGTTTCAGCAATCACTTAGCATTCCACAAACACCGTTAAAACACCTACTGCCTAACATGGTGTTAGATGCTCGAGTTACAAAGAAAGGTAATAAATGGTCATTGTTCTCAAGGAGTGGAAAAAGACGAGTATATCAAGTGTTCGTAGAGGGTAAAATAGCTCTGTCCGAAGGGTGGAGTGGAACAAAAGGAAGAAACACACAACCAGAATGTTCTGGCCTTTCTAACCGGAGACAGTGCCACTGACCATCTCTCACTCTGACCCCTTGTGATTAAATAGGGCTCGGCAGAGAGCATATTGGCTGGTACCAGAAAACCAGGATCAAGATGCAAACTTGGCAAGTTTTGTAAACTCATTGAGCCCAAATTCCTTCACCTTCAAAATAAAGCTTATTGCAAGGGAGGCAACGTTGTGAAGTCCCTAAGGAGTAAGGCTTTGCAGCTAGGCTGCCTGGATTCAGCCAGGTGACCTTGGGCACGTTTTTTAATCTCTCAAATTCACAAGGAAAAGATGATCTTAATCTTTTGCAAACTCCTTCAGTTTCCTTCATTTGTAAAATGGGGACAATAATGCTTTCTATCTTACTAGTTTTGGTGGATTCAGTGATTGGAGTGCATGGAACAGTGCCTGGTACATTGTAACTGGTTAATAAATATTAATGATCATTATTATTATTACTAATATTATATCTTCCTTATAGAGCAGTTGAAAATTAAATGAAATAATGTATGCAGAGTAGCTACCACAGTTCCTAATAATCACTTACTAAATGCAACAAATGAAACTAAATGAACTAAATGCAGCATTCTCACTTTTCTTTCATCAAATCTCTGCCTTTGACTTCAACAGAGGGAGCTTTTAAAACGTTAAATCAGACAGAGCACAGTTCTCCGGTGGCTCCTTGGCTCACTCAAAAGAAAAACCAAAGTCCTCAGAGCAACCTGCAAGTCCCTAAATAATCGAGTCCCATCCACCACCCACCCTGCCACCCCCTCCAACCTCTTGGTTTACCACTCCACGCCTCACTTACTTCCTCAGCCACACGGACCTGGGCTGTTAGTCATAGACTCTTATCTCTGATCCTGGCTGTTTCCCATCCCTGTAAGGCCCTCCTGCCCCCAGTTGCTGGCTTCTTTTCCTCGCTCAGGTTGCATTTCCAGTGAGGCCATCTCCTGTTCTGCAGTCCCCCTACTCTGCTTTATTTTCTGCTTAGGACATTGTTACCTGATATACCATGTATTTTTACCTATTTATCTAGCTCTGTCTTCCTTCACTAGAAGGTAAAGTAACTTTTATACTAAAAAGTCTATAGTTTGCTAAGCATATCTGTTTAAATACCTGTCAATGATTATTTACAAAAACTGACTACAATCTGGGCCTTGAAGCAAAGGCTGACAAATTTCAAATTCTTCTCACACAAAACACAACTTAAAATTAAAAGTCAACAATAAAAGACAAGTGAAAGAATTCTCATGTACTTGGAAAGGAGAAATTAAATTGTATATTACAAATATTTATAAATGAAAAGATTTAAAATATTACATGTCAAAACATGAGAGAACCAGCAAAAGAAGTTTTTGGAAAAAAATACAGCCTTAAGTGCTTGTTTTAGGAAAGAATAAATCAGCTGTAAAAAAATTAGAAAAAGAACAGAAACAAATTTAAGAAATAATAGACTAAACAGCAAAATTAATGGTTTAGAAAATAGAAAATATGATTTAAATAGGATCTACGAAATCAAAGCTGGTTCCTTGGAAAGACTATGAAAACAGATAAACCTCCAGCAAGATTGATAAAGAAAATGAGAGATAGCACAAATAAATAATGACAGCAATGGAAAAAGAAAATAACTTTATATCCAGCAAAACTGATAAAACATAATAAAAAATACTTTGGTTACTTTTGTGCCAGTGAATTTGAAAATTTAGAAAAACTATACAAACATTTAAAGGCAGTTCAAGAATTCACAAGACTGACAAAGTAATTGAACATCTTCCCATAAAGAAAACACCAGACGGTTGATGGGTGTGTTGTACAAAATTTGCAAGGAAAAGTTTATTCTAGTCTTTTGCAAACTCTTTCAGAAAAATAGAAAAAAGAGGGAATGTTCCCTTCGTATACTGTGAGTCTAATATAACCTTAATAACAACCAGACAAGGATTATATGAGAAAAAAATTACAGGCCAATTTTACTTATAAATGTAGATTTAAAAATTCTAAACAACTATTAGATACATCACAATTAAGTTGGATTACCTCAAGAATGCAAGGCTGATATAAATTTAGAAAATTCTAGAATGTCATTCATCAGAAGAATAGATTAAAGGAGGAATACATTGAAGAAGGTATAGCCTATATATTTTTTTTCTCAGAAATTTGATGCTATCCCAAGGAATATTTGGAAGGGAAAAAAACAATGAGTTGTTTGAGTTTATGGATAAAGATCATTTCTTCAGTTTTGCTGGGTACTCTATTCACAGACACTCAACGTTTCAAAGTTTGCGTGGCTCTGTTACTAAGCTGTTCTTTTATCACCTGGCAGAATGACAGAGTTAAAAAAGAAAGAAAATCAAACTTTCATAGTTTTGTTCTTGAAAGATCCTATTTACTAAGCCTGCCATGGGAACAGCTTTATTTTCTTACATGGTGGGGTTTTCCCATATTATTCCTTGCAAACATTGCAAGAAAAATTTTAAAAGGCACTATTTTATCACTAAGTTTGGTGGTCAGCATCTACTCCATTCTTTTATCATTCATCATTTTAAAATAAAGAATTGTTAACTATATAGCATGACGTGGTTTATTTATTTTTTAGGGACTAGGATAGTTTATGATCAAGTTTGCTTTGCCAGACTAAAGCAGGAATACAGTAAAGAGAAATATTTATTGAGCCTAACATATGACAGGCACTAGGTTAAATGCTCTACAAATATTGACTTGTATATTCCTACAAGAATTCTTACCCTTAAGAAGTGAAGAAACTGGCCGATGGTCACTGTTTCCAGCTAAGAGTGTTACGGGAACTGAAACTGAGTTTTATCTGACTGTAACAATTAGCCTTTTTCTGCCAAACATAGGGGAGTGGAAATGGCATACTGAGACATTTTCTTGATAATCCGAGAAATTCTCAATTTTCTTTCTTTCAAGGTTTTTGTTTTTGTTTTTTATTTTTCACTTAGGCATTTTTTAGGTATGGGAACCTTAACCAGATCATTTCTTCAGTTTTGCTGGGTACTCTATTCATAAATCAAAGGTTTTATTGAATTATAAATAAATTCCCATTTTGATAAGCTCATTTAGCATCCATTACAATTTATGGTAATTTGTGGCAGGTGTTTGGTTTGATGTCGAAGGGCATTGGTGAGTTTTTGTAGTAGAGGGAACTTATTTCACCTCTATGTCCGATCTGTGAGAAGAATTAAAGAATTTTTGTTTGACTTCATAGAATCTTCTAGATCTTTAAAGCTCTTCCCATTGTATTCCATTCTATCCATTTTCTCTTGACCTTTCATACTCAGCCTATCATTAATTATTTAAAATACAGCTTTAATAGCTCATGAAACTCCTCTGCCTCTTTACCATGGACCCACCCTACCTGAGAAAGCCCTAACTCTGGAAACCCTAAAAAAACTACATCTGCTGCTATTCTATTCAGGCAGCTCGACTGTAAAGGGAAAAATTTCCCAGTCATACAATTGTCTCCTCTGTAAGTTTATGCTTTGCACATTTGCTGGCACTCAATACTGCTTACCAAAGTACTTCTCACTGGAGCCAGAATTCACTATCCGACTCTTTTTTTTCTTCCGAAGCTGTCCAGTAGCTTCATTTTCTACTCAGGGTTCAGTTTATTTCTTCTCTACTCACTAACAGAAAAGAATTTCCCTTTCTCTCTCTCTCTCTTCTCTTTTTTTTCTTTTTTTTTTCTTTTTCTTTTTTTTGGAAAATATGGAGGTCTTTAGATCATCATTAGATTCATGCTTTAAAAGACTGGCTTTGCTATGCTGTTCATGTTTCCGTCCCGGTTAGCTGCTTACATCTGTTTTTGTTTTCAGTGACGTATTCCAAATATCATCCATGGAAGAACAGTAATGACCAAGGATGTTTTTTTTCTTTCTTTTTTTTTAGGAAGCTGTGTTATTATTTCTAGTCATTTGGATTATCCCCAGTTCTCAGTGATTCGGAATATCATCCATGGAAGAACAGTAATGACCAAGGATTTTTTTTTCTTTCTTTTTTTTTAGGAAGCTGTGTTATTATTTCTAGTCATTTGGATTATCCCCAGTTCTCAGTGATTCAAAACTCATTTTAAATGGATTAGTAAATACATACACAAAGTCCCTTAATATATTATAATTAAGGGTAGCTAGGCTGGTGAATGTAGCCACATTCTAATTGTTTTATTTACTATTATTTTATAATATTTAGAAAATAATTAATTTTCAAGTGTCTGTTTGCTAGTATGCTTGGTTGTGAGTGTAGATAAATGTTTTACCGCTTATTATGATTAACATGACTCTATAAGATCGCATTGAGTAGGTCCAAAATAATTCAGTACATCTCAACTGCTGTAGCTGACCTGTTCCGCCTTGTGTAGGCACCTACACTGGTCTTACCTCATGAACACCTTAGGTACTCCCAGTGGCCTTAGGTGGTCACAACAATGGAATTTTCAGACATCACGATGATTACATGTACACAGACAGCCCACATGCCCACACACAAAGACACATATTTTAAATGCAAACTAAAATAATGTTGTTAAATTTATGAGCTGGGGCAGAGAATATATCTTGTGCTTTTCTGTATGCCTCAGACGGCCTAATGCAGGCCTGTGAATATAGTAGATACTCTATACTTGGACAAATAAGAAAGGTTATGGGCATCAATAATGCATCTAGACACTGAAGCCAGGTGCTTGTGGACACTTCTTGGTTCGACTGCTCCCTAGCCGTGTGATCTTGAGCAAATGTTATAAACTCCATGAGCCCCAGTTCCTCAGTCATTAACTGTGGATAGTAAATTATATTCACCTCATAAAATGTTTGTGAGCATTCAATGAATTAATACACAGAGGTACTCAAAATTGCACCCAACACACAATAAGCATTCAAATAATATTAGCTGTTATCGTTCTTAGCAGACACACTAAAGTAGAATCTTGCCTTTTAATGCTTTTCTAAAACTGTTACTCCAGAGTGGCCTGCACAGAAGGATGGCTCAGCGACGTTCTCAGCGAGGAGGGAAGGGTGAAACCAGTGGGGGCGCTCCAGCTCAGCTCCCGACGCATAGTGGTTTTCTTCCTCCCTTCTTCTCCCCTGACCCGCCATGGCCTTCCCCTCAGGTCTCTTTCTGACAAATGCTACTCTTATTATTGTGTTATGAATGGCTTTTTAGCACGCTCATCCCACAACTTGGATCTCAAGTCATCTCCTATTCTTTGGATCTTTCATCTTCATTTATGAGAAAACCTTGATTCTGTAACCAAATAAACCTGAATTCAAGCCCTGGCTCTGCCACTGCATCTCCTCAGTATTTATTTGCTCATCTGTGAAAAAAGGGGATCCTCTAACCTACATTTCAGGGTTGTTGAGAGGATGAGGGCGATTTTATGCTGTGTCGCATCGTAGTGCCCAGCACGTGTGGGCGATCAAACTACATCCCTGTGTTTCCTTCTCTCTAGGAACTGACTTTTCTCATTTTCCATTTTCCTGTTTTACTTTATTTCTTTCAAAAACTGAAAGAAAACTCTGACTTTGAACAAAATCTTTTCTGCAGTATTTCAAATTTTCACTTTCTAAAAAAAGCTTGAAGTGGTTTTGAATCCTCCGGCTTCTTTTAAAGACTGTGCTACAGTCCCAGGGCCTACAGAATATAAGACTCTATAAAACATCAGTTTTTCCCTTCAGAATAAACCTACAATTTATAATTTTCATGTGAATTACTATTTGAAAGCATTAATCATCTCATTTCTTACATATATTGAATAGTGAGTATGAAGTTCTCAGGTCACAGATCTGAAAATTTAAGGAAATAATTCTATTTTTCTGAAACAACATAGTTGCTATCTCAAAAATCCCCTCTCATCTCAGCAGTCAATAAAATAATCAAGTTAGGGTCTTTTCCCCTTTACTTTTTCTCTGATATAGAATTTGATTTCCGGAAGCTTGTGGTATTGTGTCTTCCGATAGGGATGGTTGAAGGGTCTCTGGCCCATGACCGCCTGCTGTCTTCATGTTGGCTCCCACGGAGATGCGCTAGTCCTTGAGACTTGCAGACCTCCATGTCGGCATCCACAGAGGGATGTGGTGTGATCTCTGCTGCTTGCCTCTCACTACGGAACCCTCTTCACTAGGTCTGTGAGCTCCTCACCAATTTCCTGGCTAGTTTCTGCAGCCTTTTCAAGAGCATAAGAAAATTAACTCCAGTCATGCATTGCTATTGGGCTTCAGAAAATTCCATAGGACCATCTCAGGCTCTAACTGCCCTCTTCAATTTACACAACCACCTCTGCCACTGAGCTTGCTCCATGGTGGTAGAGGAAATTCCTGTTGCCTTCAAGAATCCTCTGTGATCTTGCTGTTCAAAGTGTGGGCTATAGACCAGCCGCATTGGGATTGTCCGGGAGCTTGTTAGATGTGCAGAATTTCGGGCCCTGTTTCAGATCTACCCAATCAAAAATGCATTTTCACAAAATCTCTAGGTGATTTGCATCCACATTAAAATGTGCAAAGCACATATTAATGAGATACAGGACAGAGTTTCAACTTACCCTCAGGACCCTGATCTAGCTAAGGGTTCTATTGCTTTTCTTTCCCTCAGGAGCTAACTATTTGGAAGGAGGGAAGGGAAAGTATGGCCTGGGAACCCTTCCTAGAGATCTACAGCAATGTCTTAACAATCTTGTTTCCCATCCCTATTCAAACTCTTTCCTCACCCCAGAAAAAGTTTTAAACTATCTCCTCTGGGAAGGGAAAATGCCCAGGAAATACTTGATTGAATCCTTATATCATGTAACTGGACATTTTTAGTTGAAAAGCCAAGAATTTGGTATCTTTATATTTTGGTCTGTGCTGCAACTTTCTCCCCTTCCCTTCGTCCTCACCCACTTCTTGGGGCAACGGGACAACCCATTCTAGTGGCCTGGATAGGAGAGTTTCAGGGAGAGGTAACACTTTACAGAATCATCCTGTGATATAGAAATTTTATTTAGATGTTTAAATACTTCAGTCTCAATTGGACTTGGGTTTTCTGGAAACCCAAATTACATTTCTGAGATGCAGTTCATGCCATCATATTGCAATTCATTCTACTAGCCTTTATTTTCTGACGATAAACTTTAATAGAAATTTGTGTTCAGATAGTGAATATTGGGTAAGTAAACTCATGCAAGTAACTTAAGCCTCTTTCATCTTCAATAATCCGGTTTGGTGTAATATGTGATGTTTCAAGTTACACGTTTTTTAGTCCCTGAAATCTCTTTGGATCCCTCAAGGGCAAGCCCTGCCTTCCCCGAGTGCTAGATATTTACATCTATGACAGCATTTAACACTCTGCTTGCTATATCCCCTGTTGGACTACCAGCTCACTGAGGTCAGGCTGAGTGTCTCTTTCACTGCTGCATCCCCAGTGCCTAGCTCCTGGCTCATAAAAAAGTACAAAAACTGCTTGGATGAAACAAATGAACAAAGTCACTGATATTATTCAAACCTTTCCTCACCTACCCTCAATACATACGAAGAAAGTAAGTATAAAAAGTGTTGCAGAGGTCTTTTAGTCCAATCACCGACTCAGGGGAAGAATCCTATATATAGAATCTCTACAGAGAGTCAAACTTTTGCTAAAATATTTCCAGAAGAGGGAATATAATTAGCTTTTTCCATTTATGGGTATTTCATATTTTTAGAAAGCACTTTTTAAGTTGAATCGAAATCTGCCTCCTTGATTCTGTCTGCCTTTTTGGAGTTTAATTGGTTCACATTTCTATAGTATAATTCTCCAAATTTGTTAAAAAGACACGAAATTAAAAAGATTGAAAAAGAGGTAAGGACAGTTTATCCTGCATAGAGATCACCATCAGCTGAGGTGTCTGCTTTTCCCTCCAATAAAATATACAGGTCTTGCTTTTGAACTCAGGTATTCACTGAGAAGTCAGAAATGGAATAGGACAAGGAGGCTGGTAGGTTTGGCCACCACATTTCAAGGAGGGGAGGTCGCCTTGAGTCTGAGCCTTGTCTTTGTGGTGAGAGCAGCATTGCTTAGGTACTTCATGCTGCACGTAATACATCGTGGGATGAGGATTCATTTCTGGTTGTGATAGCGTATGTTAGAAAAATGCTTGTCAAAATTTCTCCGTGTTTTTTGCTCTGTCCCCATATTGCTACTGCCTGCTAGTTGTCATTGCCACCTCAAATCCTATGAAAGGTCAAACTTACCTTGTCTTCTTAACCAGGGTCTTCTGCCAGCTACTGTACTTTTGACGCTGTTATTCCCACAGGCTTATAAAATGTTGGGTTAACTTATCCTTCTTGTTCCCCCATCCCATCAGCCACCTAGTCATGCAAATTTCTCCTCTGTAGTGGTTCTCACATCTCCTTCTTCCTCTCCAGGGATGCTGACAAATGGCTGCCACTGGCCATGTGATTCAACGTCTGCTTCCCTTCCTCACTCCAGCTTCTATCCCATTTTATTCCAAAAGACATACCACTGTCAGAGTAATTTTCCTTAAACTCCTCTGTTATCAGCATGTCACCTAATTAAAAACCTACAGAGTGTGATGTTCTACTGCATCAGATGCTAAATTCCTCTGCTTCCATCTCAAGGTCCTTCTTCAACACCACTTCAAACCATCCAGCTTTATTTTAGCTACTGCCCCTCCCCATCCACCCTGCCCTCCTCAAACTCCAGGTCCACTCTTGTCGGCACCCTTTCTCCCTGCAACCCACCTGCACCACCACCCACCTACAATCTTGCTACATTTGCATTTGTATGATCTCCCTCCCCTGGGCCAATTTTAAAGCCCACCTTAACTCCTGTTTCCTCTATAGATTTTTGTCTTAATTATTCCAGGCTTTATTCACCTCCTTCCTTCTTTCCCCTCTATGGTTTTTATTGTGAGTTATAAACAAAAGTAAATGAAACTTATGTGTACAGTTGAACAAGTGGTTGTAAAGAGGACACCCAGGTCACCACCCCTCAGATGGGAAATAGAATATTCTGGAACCCTGGGAGCCCTCCCTCTGCTCCCTTATATCCCTTCCCAATCAATTTTACGGCACTAATATTCTGTACCTCATAATTTAGCACTTACAGTGATTAAGTCCCACCCTGCTTTGCCTTGTGGCTTAAATGTGTTGATTTTATTCCTCCGACTCAACTGTAGGCTCTTGGAGGGCAGGGGTTCTATAGGTTCTTCTTCAGAATACCCCACAGTGTTCCAGGCATTGCTAAGCAAATAAGGGCATTCAGTAGATACTTGCTCACTGACTACAGACTAAGGAAAAAGCAACACTGAGAACAAACAATATGTATGTTTATGTCCAAGAGTTAACATCGTGATATCTCTCACAATCAGGCTAACTTTAGAAAATGGCATAATTCTATTTGTCAGGTTCTTGCCCACATCTTGTGCTCCCTGGTTTCAGTTTTCTTTTCCTTGATGTGGCACTCAGCATTTCTGGAGATTTCTCGGGGAATTTCCAGTCTTGCAAAGCAGAATGTAGAGGAATGCCGTGTCAGTGAATAGAAGTCCATGGCAACACTACACAAACACCAGTGATTCTCTCTCCTATTTCAGTCAAAGAACGGCTGTAGTCACAAAACAGGCTTCTCTCCTCCACTGCGCAGTTCTTTTTCTCATTAAAAAACTTTGTATTGCATCCAAATGTTTTTAGAATTAAATGCCTTAGCAAATGTTAGTAACATTCCCTATCTTACAGGTTTGATCACACAGGACTTCTAACAAAGATTCCATGCCAGGAATAGAGAAGAAAAGATACACGTATAATAAACAAATATGGAAATAGTAAACACACATATTAACAAAAAATAGTCTCTGAAGGAGCTCTCTGTGTAAGTAAAACATTTGACTCAAGGAAATAATGCAGTGTAAACATAAAAGATGTTTACAGTATGCCAATGATGGTACTAAGAAAAATAGTATATATATTACAAGACCATAATAATTCTAATATTTGGTGAGACCTATAAACCACTGAGATGTTGGATTAAATATGTATTCTTGTAAAGGAGGATCTGATTTAGCAGTAAAAGGAAGGAAATCCACTTTTTTGTCTTATCCTAGAACTTCTGGGGCAAAACTTCATTGTACTGCACAATTATTTCTGGCTTGGGTTAATTATAATGAGACAGTGGAGTTGAGCAGGAAGGAAATCCACACGTATTGAAATAGCTTATTTACAATAGCTTAGTCCATGAAAAGGCCAGTGAAATATCTATCAGCCAGGATAATAAGTGACAAGAAATAATATGTGACCACTGCACCCCAATGTTCACAGCAGCACTATTTACAATAGCCAAGACAGGGAAGCAACCTAAATGTCCATCCACAGATGACTGGATAAAGAAGATGTGGTATATATACATACAGTGGAATATTACTCAGTTATAATAAAGAATGAAATAATGCCATTTGTAGCAACATGGGTGGACCTAGAAATTATCATACTGTAATCAAGTCCAAACTCATTCTGCTCACTGCATGACAGGCCAATAAATTGGGAGATGAATTGTTGGGGCAAAGAATATGACTTTATTTGGAAAGTGGCAGACCAAGAAGATGGCAGACTAATGTCCTGGTGGACCATCTTCCCAAAGTCAGAATTCAGGCTCCTTTTACACCAAAAAGGGGAGAGGGTAGGCTTGGTTGTTGCAAACTTCTTGGTGTAAGAATTCTTTGTTCCTGGAATCCTTTGTTCTTGTAGCTGTGCTCGTGGGTCAGATCATGGTGTCCCTGCAAACCTCTGAAAAACAGACATTATTTTCCATTCTGCAACTTGTCATCTTTGTATGAATGGAAAGTGTTAATAGCCTGAAAGGTCAGAGCCTTGAGAACAGGCTCTCCTGTATGTTTTAGGCTCTAGGCAACATTCTTTTACAAAAGGTGCAGAACCAGCAAGACTAAGCCTAGGGAACAGAGCCCAGGGTTAAAGTCAAAGGAACAACTCCAACACGGCGTCAGAGTTGTTCTTTTCTATTACAATACTAAGTAAAGTCAATCAGACAGAGAAAGACAAATATCATATGATACCACAGATATGTGGAATCTTAAAAAACATGATACAAATGAAGTTATTTACAAACCAGAAATAGGCTCACAGATATAGAAAACAAACTTACAGTTACCAAAGGGGAGAAGAGGGGGGAGGGATAAATCGGGAATTTGGGATTAACAGACACATAGTACTATATATATATAAAACAGGTAAACAACAAGGACCTAGTTTGTAGCACAGGGAACAATATTCAGTATCTTGTAATAACCTATAATGGAGAAGAATCTGAGAAAGAATACATATTTATATATGCATAATATGTATGACTGAACCACTCTGCTACACAGCTGAATCTGTAGTGGCTGCTGGGAGTGTAGCATAAGGAAACTTTATAAGGAGATTTCCACTTCCAGTTAGAATTTAGCTAGTTGTGAAAGAACTCTGTTCCTACAGTAACAACAGGGTAGAAAACCCAAGCAAAATAAAAAAATCATACTCTTCTGTGGGGCTAGACAAGAAAGCGGGACAGAAGGAAGCCTTAAAGAACTAACTTGCAGAGGGATATGGGTGCCATCTATTTGATTGGGAGCTGTGGCTGCCTCCATACCTGGGTCGGGCGGGAGGTACCTGTCTTGTGTCCAAATGGATGCAGAAGCTGGCCTGTCATAGATGGAGAAACAGCATGAATAAGGGTAAATCAGCTAAGGCTTGCCTAAATGACAGAACGGAATAATGAAATAGAATGCCTTATCTGGAAGAGCCTCATATGCTAAGCAAATTGCTAGGTTTGACAATTCTCTATAACCCCACTCTGAATTTGTGCTGAGAACACAGTGGGTGTTGAGGAGGTGAGAGTGCAGTCCTTAGCATTCTTGTGGTAATTAGATTCTGGGGCTCTGCCCAATTAAGTCCAAAAAGTGAACCAAATATATCTTAAAATGCAGCACAATTGATTGCCAGCTTGACTATCAGTGAAATAAAAAAGGCAGAGAGAGGCATGGGAGGATGTAAGTTGGACTAATCACAAATGAGCTCTAAAACAAAAACAGAAACAAAAACAACCCCCTGCAATTTCTGATACAAAGAACTGAAAAATGTAACATTTGAAATTAAAATGTTATTGGGCATGTTTGACAGCAGCTAGATCATTGCAGAAAAAAATTAATGAACTTAGAAAAAATTTAATAGGAATTATCTAAACTGGAGAAGAGACATAAAATGATTTTAAAAAACAAACAAAGGGTCAGGAATTGTAGGTTAATATCAGATGGTCTAACATGCATGTAATTGGAGTCCCAGAAAGGGAGGGGAGAGACAAGGCGACACAAGAGATACTTGAGGAAAGGGAAGTCATACATTTTCCAAATACAATGAACTAATATATATTCACTCTGGGTGGTTGGCATATAGGTGTGTTATATTAATACGCATTTTTATTTCATTTTTAAACTTTTAATATTAAAGAGGTCAGTGTTTAAGAGGTTTTGGAAACAGGCTACTGGTGTTTGAATCTCTTCCATAATTATTAGTGGCATCCCTTAGGCAAGTTTCTTTAGCTCTGTAAGCTCTACCTCCCTCATCTGAAAGCTGGATATAATAGCAGGGTCATTTCATAGAGAGCATTGTGAAATGATACGTATTAAGTTTTTAGCAGTGTTCCTGGTGCCTAGAAAGAACTCAATAAATGTAAAATTCCCCTCCTCCTCCTTTTTCTCTTCTCTGTCATCACCTAGGAAATTTTCAGGGAGCAGTCATGTCCATGTCCATGTCCATGCCCAAAGACCAAGTTCACATCTGATACAGAAAACTGTAACACTTTTTCCTGATCACCCTAATTCAGGACAAAGTTTGCTTCAAATACATCATAAATGAGGTACTGTATGTGCATCATCCTCCAGAGAGGGTGAGCCAGACTACAGATGAGAGAGACTGGAATAATCAGGTCTGTCCATATCTGAAGACTTACCCTCCAGCCAAGCATACCTCTCTGCTGAATGTACCACACGGCTGGAAAATGGTGCTGAGCAGCTAGCCACTCAGTGACTAAGCTTCTGTTCTGGAGAGAAAGCAGAACAATTCAAGTAAACGTTCTAGGATATCGTGGCTTCCAGTTTCCTTCCTAAGCAACTTTCACATTTGGTTTGCCTTTCTGGAAGAAAAATACACTGGAGGAATGTCTGCTTGGGCAGTCTAGACCAACTCTGGGCCCCTCCCTGATAGCCAGTCATCTTTTATATTTGGACTATTTTTCTCTGTTACACCATCTGGCATCTCTCCATGTGGAAAAATAAGGCTGATTTTCTTGCAGGCACAGCCTTAACATTTTATGCCATTTATTTTGGTTGATTTTTAATTTCTTTATTAGGAAAATCTAAATGTCTTCTGAAAATCCAGAAAATTTCAATCCGTTCTTTTTTTTTTTTCAGATTATTTCTTAAAATGTCAAGGGACAGCAGTTACAATTTTTACTCTTGGAGAAACCACTGTTTATACCCTTTTAAGTTACAGTTTATTGCTACTTTAGGTTGTGATCTTTAGACCAGTTTATCAATTCAAACATTTAAAAATGTATTTAGTTAACAAACTGACCAGACACCTTTCTTGGTGAGGGGATACATTAACGAGTACAACAAAAACATGATGAATATGAACTTGCCTTTGTTGAGCTTAGAGCCTAATGAGGGAGAACAAGAGCAGAAAAACACCACCACTGAATTGAGGACAGCAGCCTACGAATGATGGCAGAACCAGCACCCACAATCGTGTAAGGTCAAGTCCTTGTAACAAATACAAATATCTGTAAAATCTCCTAAAAGTTTGGCTTCTCTGACTGAACCCCGACCAATACAAGTATTGAGCAGGGGTCCACAGGTGCTCCTTACCTGACAAACTCCAAGCAAGGCAGGAAGATGCACACAGGGAAAAATGATCGGTTTGCTCCTTCACGAAACTGGCTGAAGTAGACATTGAACATGTAGCTGTAGCAGGGACTGGAATAAAAGGGTTTGAAGTAGTACGCAAGAGGTGCCTGACACAACATTCTATAACAAAAAACATATATTGGATGCTAGGGAACTACTCAATTCAATTGGGGGAGGGTATACCAAGGGAAAGATTCATGGGTCTCTATCTCTGGAGAATAACGTACTCAAATAAATGTCAGCACGTTTGTTATAGTAATTTTAACATTCTGGTTTTATCATTATAGCTTGTTCCTTACCTTGGAACATGGTTTCAGTATCCATATTTGGTAAGGAGACCAATGCTTCTGCTGCTGTAAAAAATAAAACCTGTCGACGTGAAATTGGAATGGATTCAAATGTTCTTAGTTTGGTCTGTGAAACATCAAATCCATAAAATCAACAGCACAGGCCCTTTTGGAGTTTCCACAGATAGGATGTCTTTTTTGTTTTCTGCACAGCTTCCCAGCACTTCTCTCATAAATGAAGGTTTTAACGCTGTATTTGTGTTACAACTCTCACCTTCTTTTTCTCTTCTTAACTTATCTTTAGCAACAGGAGGGAATTTGGGGGGCTGTGATAGATGGAAATCAAAAAAGTAGACTGGGCTTAGCACATATTCATAGTGATGTGTGCAAGGTTTGCAAAATTCTTGCTTGGGTTTTGTCTGCACATAAATATTCATGACATAAACCAATGTGTACTGTAAACAACCATTTTTATACTATTAAAAAGAAACTATGAAATCAAGTCTTTCACTAACTAGCTTTGTGTCATTGGGTAAATAATGTAAACTCTGGGCTTCAGCTTCTTTTATACATAATAAGATGTTTTGGTTAAATAAGCTTTCTTCTATTTCAAAAATTCTGTTGTTTAGGCTTTCGTTTTGCAATGAAATTTCCAGTCAACAAAGAAACCCAGAAAAATATCAGCAAAAGTAACATGATTTCAGTTATTATTATTACTGAGTTTCAAATTTCATTGGTGTTAAAAGTTTGATTTTAATGGCATTTTGTTAATGGGGTTGCTTATTTTCTCAGCAGCGGGAAAAAGTAACATCCAAATGCTTATACTAGACATATTGTTTTTAGATTTTTATCACTTAAAAGCAGCAGGAAAAAAATTCCTTTTTATATCGTCTAAAGGAAATGAAACAATTCACTTCCAGTAGCAATAAATCAGCTAAGTGAAATTTTCTGCACACCACACCCCTAGAAGAGTATCTTGAAAGAAACATCAAAACCCTTTTAAAATTCTTTTGGCATCAAAACCCCCATTTTTCTTGGGAAGTTCCCCTGATTCATGAAATTCAAAAAGTCTAAAGAACAGGATCTGATGAAAATTGAAAGAAAAATCCCCTAATAATTGCATTTAACAATATTGTAAAAGAACAAAGTTTAAAATCTTAGAGGGTGAGTTAGATCAGATGTGAGACATTCCCAGACCATCTTCTTTGACTCGATTGCTATCAGATACAAAAATAAATTCAATTCGGTATTCAGGAAGGGCTGCATTTCTCCGTGTAAAATGAAAGCTATTCATACTCTGACAATCATGAAACAGAAGAATGAAAGATAAAGAAGGTGAAGAGGAGGGAAAGAGAAATTTACCCTGACTATCTTTGCCACCAGTGGCACCATCTATTAAACTTCTGTTTCCCAATCTCCACTGAATATTTCACATACATGATACTTCACGTGCATGGGTGGGTAGCTCAGCTTGAGGCTAAGTCCATCCGCTTAAGCAGATCAGTTGTGTCTGAATAGATTTGGGCAAATCTATTTTCAAGAAAGTGTTCCCAGTGCTTAGATTCTTGTCTCGTTGCAGAAAGAATTCAGAGACGGGACTCAGAGGTTAAGAAAGCGGGGATTTATAAGGATGGATAGTACACTGTCAAGGGGAGAGCCGGCAGGCTCAGGTGAGCAGCTGCCCTGAGTTTCTTTGGCAAGTTGGTTACATACAGTGTAAAAATGAACGGGCAGAATACTCACTGGGGAAGGAAGGGTTTGGAGTCGTTTTCCCTGATTTTCATCCCAACTCCACCTTCCCAAGGGAGGAGGGGTTTTTGTCCTTATTTAGTCCGGATTGGAAATGTCATGGCGTTAGTGCATGATAGGTACTTCTAATCTGCAAGGCTAATTGTACTGAAATGAGGGCATAATGAGCAAAATGTTACATTAGGACATTGGTGATTCCTGCCTTTTCCCACCTTTCTTTGTCATCTCCAGGCCACTTGTCACCCCAAAATGTGTGATCTCTTATCAGTTCAGAGGTTCCTGCTTTTCTTTGTTTGCCCAGGGACCCTTGTTTACACTACATATGTTTCCTGCATTTGGCCCGGGCCCCTCCTTTTTGCCCAATTCCTGCCATTTGTCCTCTGTCCCCCTTTCTCTGCTCACATCTAGCTATATGACTGCTCTAACAAAAATGCTGAGGATCGCCAAGAAAACAACTAGCTGTAAGGAAAGAAGGAACCAGCTATCACTTGCCTAATGCAATAGCAAAGCCTTAGTCATCAGAAAAGAGGAGAGAGAAGCGTTTGCTCACTCCTCAAGTGACTTCTGCATCACTTGGATTGACGCCTTGCTCGGGGGCCCTGTCTGGGTCAGGAGAGAGAGCCAAGTGAGGGTGAGAGGGTGTGCCCTAAAAGAGCACTCCCACTAAAGGTGTATCGGAACTCCTTTAATGCAGTGTAACATAAAATGAGGGAGAGCAACATACCCTCTATGTACCACAATCCAACAAATAGTTTTAGCACATTGAGGGAGAAGTGTGCAGCAGGTGTCTACAGAGCTCTTTGGTGGGAGGCAGCAGATGCTTGAGAAGTAGCAGTGGGATCAGCAGGATGTCCTGTGATAACTGATTTGATATATTCAGTAGCATTTCTGGAAATTCACTGTGACTTCCAGAAAGTATGTAGGCAAAAAGATGGGTGTATATGTCAGGAGTGGCTAAATGGTCATAACAAACACATCACTTCTATTTACAAGCCAATGATCAGAAGTCCTAGAGTCTTGCCCAGCAGCAAGTGGGCTGTGGGGGAGGAGATGGTGTCTGTTACCATAAAGGGTGGATGCTGTAGGAAGCAAGTAGGTGAGGGCAAAGCTAGTGTAATATACTGTTAATCTGACCTCGTTCGTTCCCACATACCAGTGAGACCAGTATGCATAATACTTTGATTTAATCCGTATGACAGTCAGAGGAAACAGATTCAGAGATGCTAAGTAACTTACTAGAAGTCACACAGCTGCTCAGTTGTCCTTGACTCCAAGACTGTTTTATTATTATTATTATTCCATGTCTGTCACTAAGCTCTATGCTTTAAAATAACTCTAAACATTTACTGAGTTCCTACTCCATTCTTTACTGTCTTATTTAGTTTTTTCATTACAACCCAGTGAGGTCAGATTGGTATTATCCTCAACAGGCTCAGAGAAGTCAAGTAACTTGATCTAAGTCACAAAGCCTGAAAGAAGAGATATGGCTTGAGTCCAGATTTTCTGCCTTCAAGTGGAGGGCTATTTTCAGACGATTGTACCCAGAAAGCTTAATAATTTGTCCAAGGTCACACAACTAGCAAGCAACAGACTGGAATTTGAAATCAAATCACACAGCTCCCAGTCTGATCCTTTTTGCATCATAATGCCTCTCCTTAGTGACGCAGACACTCCATTTATACCTGTCATCAGTGTCATCAATCTCAGGCTGTAAACTTGGTTCACTGCACACTAGTGGTTCATTCAGTGACTGCTACTCTGGAGAATAATAGCTTCTAATAAAAACTTTATTTTCCATTTGAACAAGTCATTGAACATCTCTAAAGCAGAACTCCATTATTCTTCACAAATTGAACAGAAATAACTTTTCCATTAATTGTATTAGACATTAAGGACGTAAGTCGAATGCTTAACTCTAACTCATGGGATGTTTTCGAGGCAGAATCTACGGAGAAAAACCGAAACAATGTCAGAGGGCATCAGTTGAGAAGGAAAGCAGGTAAAAGCATAACAGGAAAAAAAATTTAAAGGAAGTAGATACTAAATACTGACTAAAGGTTGAGCACAATTATTTTTTCTAAATGTATGTCATGAAAAATGGCAGGAGGCAGATCCTACGGTAAGAAGGTATTAGGGTGTAGACAGAATCAAAGCAAGGAGGGAAAAACTAGAGGAAGTCAAAAGAGTTGTCTGAATGTCAACTAATTTATAGGTTATTTTCATCCGCAAAATCCAGCCCATTTGCAGGTAGCATTTGAGACCTGTCTCAAGTAGATTCAACTTGGTTTACCTGCAAATAGACTGATTTCCACATATGAGCTCTTAAAATGCTACTTTGCTTGAAAATAGCCTTTATAACAGGATGTGTTTGTAAGATGACCCATAATAATCTTTCTTCAAATTATTGTGAAAACAAGGGATGTTAGACTTAACTTTTACCTTTTTCTCTAAAGAGCCAGCAACTGGCTCCAATCAGAGAAGGCATCAGAATGACTGCCTTTAAATCCAAAGTTGATACGGAGGGTCTAGAAAAATGCCCCAACTCTGCCTAGTCTTTAGCATCTCCTGAGGAACCGTCAATAAACGCTGTGCGCGGGCCCCACTGTCGCAATTCTAATTAAATTGAAATAGGAAGGTCCAAACAATTATGTATATTTTAAAAAAGTATTCCCAGGTAAGCTGGCGTCCAATCTACAGCCTTTCACTCTCAGTCCTATATGAGTGTGCACTTCTTTGAATAATCAGCCAGCCCACCCAAACAAACACAGCACAAGCTCCCAGCGCTTGGGAGATTAGCCATGTCGTGCTACGGCTGGTTAGCGTTATTAGTGGGTTTTTTTTTTTTTCAGTTTAATCATTTAGTTATTAGTGTATTCTTAGCAAATGCACATCACGAGTGGCAGTGAATCACATTTTGCATGTGAGAAATCGTAACAAGTTGGTGTTAAACCTTTTACCTTAATGAACACGGTGAAAACCTTTCCCACATCTTATTGTTAAATTTAAAGCTTTTATCTTTAGCAATTCTCTCTGTTGACTTCTGTGCCCTCCCTTGCACCGGGTTTGATGGCACTCAGCCTCAGCACGTCTACTGTCTTTGTTTTCGTATTCATCTATTCCTTTGTAATGTGGTAATTAGTTTAAAGATGAAAGTCACTCCCGACTGAGTTTAGTACCGAGCTATTATTACCGCCGGCTAATGCACCTCTGGAAGACTGTGCACGGCAAAACAGAAGAAAGTTTTTCTCATGCACTCTCATTGGTTTATTATTACAATTAGGGGAATGCTGTGCAAAATGTATCTCTTAAGCATAAATGAAAGTAGAGATGGGGGAAACGTCAAGAATACAGAGAAGAAAACAGTGAGTTTTCAGAGAGCAATTACTAAGCCTACGTCATTTTATGACTCAGAAGAGCGGGGTCTGGCACGCCCTCCTGGTCCACTGGTGGAGGCGGAGCGTCTGGAATGCCACGCGTCTTCTGAAGTGACACGCAAAATACTGCGTGTGCGTATGTGCCACTTTCGGGAGACAGATACTTCGACCTTCGCCAAAGGCTTATGAGTGAGGCACCTACAAACTGGTTTGAAGGAACATTCTTTCCTCAAATCTTCTCCTTCTTATCAGTAACTGACACTGACTTTTAGACTACTCTTCATTTAGGATCTCTCTGCTGGTACAAGCCATACGTACTTGGTACGTTTCTTCATTGTGTCCCCGCGAGAATTCCGAATTAACAAATACTGGAATCAGGCTTGCCTCTTATGTACACAGGCCACCAGGGCCAGGATCTTAATTTCCTGAACAACTGCTGCAACATCTCTTCCTTCTCTGCCAGTACTGCCTCTGGTGAGGCTGTCTTCATCTTTTTTTTTTCCCCAGACTTTTTTGCATGTCTGTGTGGTTGGTAGGTGCACCTGCTGGCTGGGTACCATGGAAGCTTAGCGCCTACCCAGGTCCAGGCTCTTGTCCCTTGCTCTATGGAGGAGTAGGTTGACATCCTTAATGAGAGGGCAGGGCCTCAGTTCTCCCGAGTGAGTGGGAAGGTAGAAGACAGGGGCCTCTCTCGTTATTTCTTAACACTGGGTCAGGATCTATCCATTTATTCATCCATGGCTCTATTCTCTTGCATAGAGAATTCTCTGTTCTCTATTTCAGTTCTTTTGGAATGCATTTGTATGTGTATGAGTGTGTGTGTGTGTGTGTGTGTTTGTGTGTGTGTGTGTATGTGTATGTAGAGGGCGTGGTCTGAGAAATCAGGCTGGAGGAATGGGCCTTTAATGCATTTTCCTGATAATCAGGGCTCAATGCCAGACTGGTTACACAAAGATCCCTGACATTTAAAGCAAGTTGTAGCCTTCAGCTCTATACATAGGAGACTGATGCCATCTGCCATGTCAATAATAATTGTTCTTATTTATTGAGCTCACTGTATATCAGGCATTAATTTATATTATCTCATTTAAGCTCTACAAGAATCCTCTGAGATAGGCCCAATTATTATTCTCGATTATCATCTACAGATAATGAAATAATGATGTAGTGTAACCAAGTAATTTGGGTGTCATACAGCTAGCGACTGGTTGAGTTGGGATTTAAACAGAGGTCTGTCTGACTCCAGAGCCTCCATGATCATCAGTATTAACTACAGGTCATCTGTAAGGACCCAGAGTCTCCAAGGAAGGTAGTCACAATCAGGGAAAGGTTAGTCATTGTGAGCTTGAGGCCTGGGGAATACAGCATTAGTTATATATTTCTCATGGATATTTATGAAATACTTTCCAGTATCAAGAACAGTGAAATTACTAATTTTGATGTGGGCTTAGCCACCAAAACCAACAACAGCAAACAATATCTTTAATCACTACAGACCTTGAAATCATCTAAATGTCCCCTTCAGAACATCCACAATTATTTGTCTGCTCATCACAATTACAGTGACTTTTCCTCAAGGAACAGCTTTTTAAAATTAAGTTCAATTACTCTTTACTTTTTAAATTATTAATATCAGAAGCTGTCATGTTCTATTACCCGCCTATACTTAAGTGACTCTGCTTTAACACTGACGATTATGTGCCCAGCTATGTTGGACATGATATCCATTTCGTCTTGGGATATGATCTAAAAATTATGGGACGTCTTCTTACTTTGTTCTCCATAAACTATATCTCATGTCTGCCACTAGATTACAAACTTGGTCTTCTGTAGTCAGTAACAAGGAGCTACTAGGTGCTAAAGTAATTTTGCAGCGATTTTAAAATTGTAATAACAACTCTCACTAATTTGAACGGCCATTCGTGAACTTTGTATTTTGCTTTTTTTTTTTTTTTTGGAGGGATATGTGCCAGCCACTACGAAGATAAAGACCTCATAGTTTTTCTACAGGAAGTCAGTGATAAAGTTTTTATGTCCCTGGAATATTTTCCAAAGAAACTTGATCACCTAGTAAAATTTATTTTAAAAACCATGATATTACTAATCAAAATAAGACATCTAGTTACCTAATATACTTCACAATATCTCATAAAGCCATACTTTTATTATCAGTAATTAATGGAGAAAAGGGAGAATGAATGTGAAGTCTGTGACATGAAAGTGACATAAAGTAGTTTCTTGAGAAATCAAGTGGCCTGCCTTTAAATGAGTGACCTTGTGGAAACATTAGTGCCCAACAGCCACTTATTTCTGTACATTGTTACATGCTCTAACCTATGTATGAGGTAATCACCTCAGAGTCTAATCTCAAGTGATCATAAAACAAGAAATGCCCTTTTCTGCTGTGATTTTTTAGCTTTTCTATAGTCCTGCTTCTCTAGAAGAATCACCTTTTTTTGAAGCCTACTTATAATAGAATCCCTCTTCTCATTTCTCACTGTTAGAATCTTCAAAGGGCACTTAGGGAGATCCTGACTGTCCCACACGAACAGGGATCAATCAGCACTGTGTCACTGGAATTCCATCAAATTGTACAAAATGATTGAAGTGATAAGCCTACACTAGAGCTATGGGTGTGCAACCCTTTGTGACAGAATGATTACTGCCTTCATGTTTCTGGAACAGAGTCACAGCCTTATTCCTACAAATACCCAACAATTTAAATAATTGAGCCTGTGAGCTCTTTTCTGAAAGTATGTCCCATAAGTTCTTTTCACAAGCATCAGCAATCTGTTAAAAATCCATGGTGTCAGCTCCTCGTTCTGTTGTTATAGCAACCATCACACCATAGACATATGCAAAGAAGGGAACACCACCTAACCAGTAACATCAAATTGTCATGACAATTGCTATGTTAAATACAAAATGACAAACCATTTTCTAACTGCCGAAGCATAAAATCAAGATAAAACCATACTTTCAGATCTCCTTTTGCAAATATGGATAATGGTGATGGTGGTGGGTGTGGGTAATACGTGATGGGACTGGAAGGGGAGATTGGAAGAGATAAGAGATGAGCATATGAGACCCTTATGTAAGATGAGCTTAACTGTTCAAGAGTTAAAAACCAGTGTTAACTGAGGCTACCCAGGCATTGAGAGACTACTAATCATAAAGTGGTCAGCTACCATGCAGGTATAAAATATGAGATCCGAGTTTTAACCGTCTAATAAAAAAGCTCACCTCTTATGTGCATCTTTCGGTTTGAAGGGGATGTTTGTCAAGTATCCCTCATGGCTTCTCTGATGCGTTGTTCCACTAAAGCTGGGAAGATCTTAACATAGACCCCTGTGGTTCAAGAGCAAGATCACGCCATGAGCAGGGGAGAATTACACACCATTCAGAAGACTGCTCTTGGCATGCTACCAGGCACACTGGTAAAGACAAAAGGTCTGACTGCGAAGCAGTAGGTAACCATCTGGCTAGAGCTGCTCATCATAAGAAGAAATTTGTCAGACCCAGCAGCAATTCACTGGAAGATGGAAATGGAATATTTGAAAGCAGGCATGAGCATGGGCCAGAGGACACAAGTAAGCTGCATGAGCACGTGTCCCAGACCCACACATCACTAAACACCTGCATGGGCCCTCATCCTCACCTTACATCTGTAGCCACCGGCGGGGAGGGGAAGGGTATTCCCTTTGTGATGAGCTGGTGGAGGATCAAAAAAACCAAGCTTAGTTTATGGATAGGTTGGTTCATGGTGGGGGGTGCAAGCTAAAAAAAGGCTGCTGCGCACTACAGTCCTATTGAAGGGGGCCCCGAAATCAGCAGTGAGGGAAAACTCTCCCAACAGGCAGAGCTTTATGGACTAAATACTTTGTGTAGAGTTGGCCCAAAATAAGAATATACATGAACTCATGGGTAATAGTGAATGGCTTAGCTGCACGTTTAAAGGGCCTATAAAAGACAGACTTGAAGATCAGGGCTAAGAAAGTCTGGAGAAGAGGCATGTGAATGACCAAAGGAAGTGGATGTAAAATATGAAGATCTCTGTACCACATATCAGCACCCAGTGGAGATCACCTACCACGGAAGGGGCACTAACTACCAAGGAGACAGAATGACTCAGCCGGCTGACCTCACCCGGCCCCCGTCTACAGCCATTCGCATGCTTGTACCGTTGGCCCCTGGAGCGGAACTGTTGACAGAGATGAAGGCTTATGAGCAGGGCTCATGTGGGCTCCCGTTCACCATGGTTGATCTAGCTATTGCTGCTGTCAGGTGCTCAACCTGCCAGCACCTGGGCCCCACATACAGCCTCATCCTTAGAAGGGACCCATCAGCCACTTGAAAGCAACAGGCTCAACTGGAGGATCACAGAGTGTCCTTTAGAAACCCATCATGGGACCAAGCTATGATGCTGGGTTCACACGTGGAAGTTTTGATTTCCATTTGCTAGTCAGATGTTAAAGGCATTTCTTTTTATCTTCCTGATTAACATTTAATATTTAGCTCGATAGTTTTCACCAGATAAAATGCTGCTGACCCTTGCCCACTAAAATGGAAACCGTCCAATTTGAAATCAGTCATCAGTCAGTCCTCCGTGTGACTAACTTATTTTGGTTTGATCTGGGTATTAATAAGCCCAAAGTTGAAGTCATTGACCTTTTTTAAAAAGTTTATTTTAAGAAGGCACATTTTATTTTTAGAATATCTGCACAGCAGAAGCTAGCTGGTACAAGCCATCCATCTTCTGCTTGCCACTCCAATCCTCAGTCTAACTGGTAGAGTAGGTAGATTTGCTTCTGTACTTGCTCCTCCTCCTAGCCCTGGGCTATAGAACTCCTTAATGTCATTCCTTGGTGATCCATATTTCTGGTGTTGAACTCAAATGAGGTCAGTGGCTACTATTCTTAAGTTTAACATAATACCAGTGTGCCATGAGAGACATATCTTAGACATCTCAAGCACTCAAAAGGTGTTTGTTGAATGAACTAATATGCATGAGTAGTTTCATAAGGCATAAGTATTTGTAGAAGCATCAGAAAATATTTTAAAATCACCTGTATCCTCTATTTTCCACACTCCATCAATTATTCTTTTACCTTATGAATCTACCTACTTCCCTCCAGTTCCACAGCCACCACCCTAGTCTGAACCACTGTCATCAGTCGCTTGCAGTGCTGCTAATTGGTCTTTATGTCCCCTCCAGTGTATCCTTTACAGGGCAGCCAAGTGATTTTAAAGAGAAAACCTGATCACTTCAAACCCCTGCTTAAAACATTTCAATGGCTGCTCATTGCTTTTGGGAGAAAGACCAAGATACTTACAGAGCCTTTGAGATCCTCCAGATCTGTCCTCTGCCCATGTCTCTGGCAATGGTGTTTCTAGAGTTCTGTTAAGGCCAGCAACCTGGAAAGTGAGGTCTGGAGACTTAGAAGCTGTGATTAAGCAGCAAATACTCTACTTTTCCTGTTTATGTGGGTAGCTTGGGGTCCCCTGGGATGTGGCCACTTTCCAGTTTCACTCCCTTCCCTTCCTCCTCATTCTCACTTAGCGCTCTCTGTGAAAGCTTTGCTAGCTCTGTTTCAGTTCTCAGAATGTCCCGGGCTCTCTTCTTCTCAGGGTCTTCTTGTTTACCACTCTTTCTACCTAGAGCCATTTCATTGTTCTAAATATTACTCATTCAGTTTTCAGATTAAATGTCATTTCCTCAGGGAAAATGTCGTTGGACTAGGGCGGTTCCCCCAGTCATAGCCTCTGTTCTTCAAATGTGTAGCCCAGTCTTTTCCATTACATCATAAGCTTTGGGGCGGCAGGGCAATGTTTGTCTCGTTCACTGCAGTGACCTAGTGCCCAGCTCAGTGCCTGCCTGATTCACTCCACCCATGTTTGTTGAATGAATCAACTGCATTGAAGTTGGAAGAAACTTTACTGATAATGAGATTGGGTCATAGGATTGTTGGTAGTATTGCTCATGGTCTGATAGCTAATTAACAGCAACCTCAGAAGCAGGATGCTATAAAGAACACTGATTCTGGACCCAGAAAACTTGACACATACGAACTCATTTAATCCCCCTACAGCTACACGAAATAGGTTCCATTAAGGTAGCTTACCCAAGGTCACACAGCGATGAGCGATTGAACCAGGAACTGAACCAATTTAACTCCAGAATTTATAATGTCAACCACTACCCTACAGTGTCTCTAAGTGGAGGGGTCATTTCAAACACACTAGTAGAACTGAGAAAACAGACAGAACACGTCCTCATCACAGGCAGAGAGAAAATAAGCAGGTAAAATAAGAAAAGGTAAGGATAGTGGTAAGAATGCAAGGGCAGGCAATGCCGAACAGATGATTCTTTTACACTGAATGTATATCTTGTGAGGTTGTGTGTGTTCAAATGTGTCCTGTTAATTTGGTAAGCACCATCTGTGCCCCAGTGTAAGGGTGGGGTGTATTTTGCAGCTCAGGAAGTTGAGGGAATAGCAATACGTCAGATCTGATGAAAACAAGCTTTGTGAGAGCTGCTGACATCCGGGTCCTCCTTCTGTGCGAGACAGTCCCCCACCCCCAGGAATGGAGCTCGAGGCTGTGACATGAGTGGGGCTAACAGACCCCTGCTACACGACACCTCTAACCGAGACGCTCCGCAACATTCTCAGAACCAAATGGGAAGAAATGCTGGCGTTTCCGAGAAAAGGGGGAAGAAGGAGGGAGAGAGGAGACCAGGACAAGGGGTGAAAGAGGACAGAGGAAAGAGAGCTGAGGAGAGACTCGGAAAGACAGGAATGAAGAACAGAGTATGAGACAGGGCAGCTTTGTAGGAGAGGCTTTCATGCTTGTCAAAAGAGCTGTCTCAGAGGTTTCATTAACTTAGATTGTGAGTGATAGGATTAATGGATTTGGTCTTTTTAACATTTCTACTGCTGTTTCTAAAACATACTACTTTAAAAAATAGCAATGGCATCTTGATAATCATCATTGTCAATCTCAGTCTGTCTCCTTTAAATGTGTTGGTTAAAGTTTCATCTTTATGAAGTTGTGACTGTGGACTAGCTCATCACTTCTCTTAGAGCCCCTGCAAGCTTCCTTCTAGAAGCTCTGTGTGTATGTTGTACCCCAGACCTCAGCACTCTCGGATATCCAGGCGTGTGATACTCTGTGAATTGGGTATAAGAGGGTAGGACTGGATCAGAATGAACTCATCACCATTTCTTATCTCACTTATCACAAAACTTATCTCACTATCGACTATTTTTGAGTACTAGGGCAGCATGTGCTTATAAAAATGAACACATACTTGCAACTTTTAGCATAAACCATGAACTGGGTGGACTTCTAGACAACTCAGTTTGAATAGAGCAACATCAGAGAGAGGTGGGATTCTGATTCTAAGAGGGAAAACATAATCGGGAATTCAGTCAGACGTTAAGAGGAAAAAGCAAAGCTCAGAACGGGAGTGCTGGTCCAGGTGCCACATGTAAACTGGGAGTCGTGCTGTCTTTTCCCACGTCCCCTCTAATAACATAGATGTCATGTGTGGTACAGTTGGTGTATTTCACAGGTGAATACTCTCATCCTATAAAAACATCCTGAGACTGTGGAATATGAGTTCTGACAAAAATCTCAAAGATTATTATCTTTTTTTTCCTCTACCCAGGGAGGGCTCAATTTTTGCATCTCACCTTTAGCAATGTACGCCATGAAGAACTAATAAGATAAAGTAAGATGAAAGCAGTATCCATATATAAAGCCAAGCGTAGATCATAAAGTGCTAATTTCTTCATTTAAATTATATTGTTCATTTTTAACAGAGTGGCTAAAAGATTTAAAATCTGACATTACATTTCTTTGGAATCAACCTGGAAGCCTCAGAATTTGTCTTAATACGTTCTCTTTGTATTCCAAATTTCCTTCATAATGGAATGCATATTTGAAATCTGTTTGGTCTATTTGCCAGTTTATTTTGTATTGACCTGATTTCAGTATAGTAGATTTTTTTTTGCATATTTAACTAGTTCTTGACATGTTACGAAACAGAATATCCCCCAGTCAAATCTGCTACAATTATGATTTTTACTTCTGTTTTATACAGAAGCTAGGTTATTAACAAATTTACTCTAGTCCACTCATGTCAAAAATTGATTTAGTAAATATCAGTAATTGATTTATTCCAAACTTATTTTATCTCTCTTTCTCTATATAGATGGATAGGTAGCCCACTACTATTTAATACACATTAGCAAGCTTCCTGGAGTTCTTTATGACAATTACACGTCACTTTAATCTTACATACAATGAGTCAACCTTCCTTATTTTTCTATTCAGTTGTCATCACTATAACAGTCCTACTTACTTTCTTGAATATATTTTCTTCCTTCTGTTTCTTTTCTTTCATTTTATCTTCCGGTGTGATCTATTTTTATTTTTCTCCTATTCATTTGAACTTTACTGATCTTGAACTTGGTTATGTTTAGTCCTCACATATGTACTTTCCATCTAGAGAAGGATGCTAGTTTCTAAAGATCACTTATGTTGTATCGTTGTGTTTGGGCCTGCTCTAAGTATGAGATTAATTTAAACAAGAATTAGTTGATTATCACAGGTAATATATATAATTCCCACCGGTAACTATTCGACCTTTGTGATACTCAGGGGCTAAAATGCTTGCTCAGGAAAAAAAGAAATTAAATCCATAGGTATAAATAACATTTAGATTAAAATATAGCCATGTAAATCGACTCACAAGCAGGACATTGTACCAGTTCCTACAAGATGCTCTGTGGCTCCAACTGTGGTTTGAGGTACCAGCAAATACTGAATCTGCACTGCAGTCCTGGCTCTGCAGAGCTTCCCTCACATCTCCAGCAATTCAGCGATTATTCAAATCTTTGTCAGTAGAACGGTGGGAGCTTGTGCAACAACTCACTGAGGCATCACCTTAGGGGCTGAGCCCATGGTTTGGGGGACAGGTCTGCCCACTGTCCTGCTGTGGTCATCATGTCTGGAAAGATAACCATGTTTCAGAATCAGGCTGTCCCATTTTGTTACTGACTTGCCTAGCAAGTCTTTCTGAACGTTAGAACTTCTGCCTCTCTGCACCTCTGGTACCTGACCACTCTCAACGTGTGTGTGTGAGAGTGTGTGTGTGTGTGTGTGTGTGTTAATGTGAATTACCCTACTAGCTCTGAACTTCTCAACATGCTTTTCTACAGTCCTTTTTTTGGGCATTTGATCTTCTGATTATTCTGATAACTGCGTATCATCAATTCGCCTTAATATCCAGGAACTTAAACATCTGACTCTTCTGTCCCTGAAAAAGCATAGGTCCAGCTTGATACTTTATTTTTAATGAACCACACAGATAATATGAGTCATTTGGGACGGAGGGGTAAAACTGTGCACTTTGCTAGACATTTCCCCCCTTTCTGCATCCGTCCTGCCATGACTGGCTTTGTGTGTCTCATCACCCTTCTCATCTTCCTGTGGTCAGAGCGGCTCCCATTTGGACTGAACTACTGAAAGGAACATAGATGTTGGGCAGCTGAGTTGAGCCCATTCTCCTCCTCGGTACTACGTTGAGAACTAAGGAAATTAGTCTGAGTTGTTTGTTGTGAATCACTATGTTCCTAAGGTCAACAACTATCTTTACAAATTGCTGTTTCAACATAATTTGACAAAACTCGCAAGTGACCATAGCTAATAATTACTCTAACAGCAAACATTTTGTTTCTAGCCTGGAATGAGAGAGGAATGGGAAATATAAATCAGCGTGGCTGTCTTTACGTAACTGAACCGCAAACACCAGTTCAGCCTCAGCATCCCCTCACTTTCCAGCAGTTGTTATAAACACAGCCTTCTTTTTCCTAATGAATTACCAGACTGCCTCTACAGTGCTGCTCATTCTCTTATAGGTCTGGTTCCAGCATTGTGTTCTGTTTGTTTTACTCTAGCTGTTTGGTGGTTCTAAGAGGATCCACTTAGAAGAGTCTTAGCATTCATAGGTTTAATATTTAGGAATATGAAAACCCATGGAAACTATTGATAAGTAGGTGTTAGTAACAATGGAAATATTTCGAGTAATTAGCTTTTTCCTTCTTCATCATGTTCAGCGAATGCACAGCAGACAGTATTTTGTTCCCAGGCTTGTTACCTGCAGAATTATTCCTCGGGGAAATGCTGTCATTTCACTGCAATATGTCACCACTAATGGGGCATGGAGAGAGCATGGCTAAATAATTACTGGTCTGCTCATCTCAGGAGGGCCTCCTCTCTCTCTGTCTTACAGTAAAGTCTGGCAAAAGTCTGTTTACTTCATCAACGTAAGGAACGTATAGAATCATGCAAACTAACTGAAGAGATAGATTCTTGTAAGTGGCCAAATTTAGTTGTTCTTTATTCCAAAGCAATTAATTTTATTTCAGGTGCAATGATAGTGGGAGTCATTACTGCTATTTGCCAAATATTCTTGTTTCTGCCCCATTCTGGGCACACAGTAGACTCACAATTCTCTGCTCTTTATTGCCAGGAAGAGAATCATGTGAATTCTGTACAATGAGCTGTAAGTAAAATATACCTCATTTCTGGGTTAAGATGCTTGGTCTTCACAGTGAGACTCTCCAGATCTTTCTCTTTCCTTCTGTATGATGACAGATATTAAAAAGAAAATAATGTCTGTCCCATCAATCTGGGTCCCTGAGTGACTGGGATGAACTGAATCCCTCAATCCTGCCCCACTGCCCACAGATGGATATGGAACAGGGGCAAGGAATAAATCTTTCTCGTTTTAAGCCACTGAGCTTTTAGAGTTGATTGGTTCTCTAACCTGCCTTCACTGATGTCTACACTCATGCAGAAGTAAAGTTAGAAATTACTAGTTGGATGTAACAGAAGGAGGAAAATACCTCAGGGCAGTGCCTGTCTGACCGTGGAGATTGTCGGACAACTTGCCTCCAATTTCAACCATCTTTACTTGGTGTGAACTCACATTAAAATTCCTTTCATAGTAGCATCCTTCAGTGCTGCGTGCCACTAATAGCATGCTTCTCAGACAGCTTCCCAGGAGGGCTCTACGCGCAAGATAACATGGAAAGGCCTAAAAATAACGTGGTTAAAATATGTTGATGCTTTGAAGTGAGCTCTCTGCAACTTCTAAATTTATTTCAACTCATCACACTGTTGCTTTGCAACCTACTGGGGTTCTTTCTGGGTATAACCATCCTGGTCCTGGGTACTCCGGCACCCCGAGGGCAGGAAGAGACCGCAGGAGGAGGCATGTCATTCCAGGTTGGTAGGTGGGAGTGGTTAATAAACAAGGGAACTTATATACAAGGCTTGTTTTAGGTGGCCGCAAGTTGAGTGGATCTCCACATCCACCACCAGAATCTTAAAAAGTTTATGTAGAGAATTTAACTGTGTTCAGTCACGTACATAGACCAGACGGTCTCATCACCACGTTATCATCTCAAGGCTGGATCCTTGGGGCAGCATCTGGGAGTGGAGAAGGCAAGGGTAACGCACATTCCAAGGACAGGGGCGAAGAGCCCCCAGCTGCCTGGGTCCAGCTTGCGGCTCAAACCAGCAATCACATCCCTTGATTCACATCTCTTGGTGACTTTCACCATCACACACTCAGCCCAATGGTGGCGACAATCATGTAAAATACATCTTCATACTCAAGGGCCCAAATCTATGGGTGAAAAAAACATTTTTTTTCTAAGTATACCGTGCTGTGGACTTAAATACATTTTCTCAGTGAATCCTTTAAACTTTCTTGTGACCTGACACTGTGATCTCTGGGAACTGATGGTGTTGACAATTTATTACACGTACAAGGCATTATGCTAGGCACTTTGTTTACATTGGCTTGTTTACCACAGCAAGTTCATGAAGAGAAAGCTGAGACACAGAATTTGGAAGAGTTTTCCAAAGAAACACAGGAGCAAGTGACAGATATGGGATTCACACTCAGGTCTATTTTCAAAGTCCCTAAGTGCTCCATTCTGTGGAGGAGTTATGCTCATTAGGACTTTAGCCTCTGTTGGGAAGATGACTAACACAGACATTTCCTGACACGAAACCGAGAAAACCTCTGGCAAAGTTAAGTAAACATGGCCAGTAAGTTCCTTTCCTAAAACACTGTTCCTCTGAGATTTTCCCCATTGTCCATCGATTGCAACCACAACCTCTGTTCAGTGGTATGAGTACTCATTAACTTCATTTAACAAGCAATTATTACACAGTAACTAAGGGCCAGGTATCTTTATCCCTTTTTCTGTGCCTGGGGTCTCTGCTGCTCTTGTATCTGCCCACGGTCTTCTCTTAATTTAGTGTCTTTAAATCTTTCCCTCTCGTTTACTCAGCTTGTACCTGGGACTGACAGTGTAGTTGTACGAGAATATTTTTTGGCAGTTCAGGAAGAACATCCTTTCATCTTTACTTGCAGGTGATTATTTCTCCGAACTTAATTAGACCCATAAAATGTAAGCAGGCCACTGGAGACGCTCAGACATGATGAGAGGAAATTTAGGATGTAGACTCAAGAGATGCGAGGGCTATAAAGACAGAAGAGGCATCCCTGACCTGGGTAAAATCTTTTTATTTATGCTCAGGTTTCTGCTGTGTGTTTCCCGAATATGTCTCTTCCTGTAAGTATGTCGCTCTGCAATCGTCTCTGCCAGCCCTTCCTCAGGCTTGGTGGTTTCTCTGTTCTCATCACTATTTGCTTAGTTTCAGCCGGAATCTCTTCACTCTGGTTCATTTTCTGCATCAAAGTCTGAATTTGCATCCTGAAGCATAAATCTAGTCATGTTCCTTCCGCCCTTCAAATGTTTGCTGGCTCCCCACTACCCACGGGGGGACATAATCAAGCCCCGTGGCCTGCCATGCAAGACACTTTGCAGCTCAGCTCAGTCCCAGCTTCCTTCGTGACCCTTCTTTCCTGACATTTCACTCTGAACCTCTTTCCTTCCCCCATTTCCATCTCACCCCACCACTTGGCAGGTTAATCAAAGAACAAGTCTCTCTTCCCGGAATATCCTATGACTTTTCAGGTCTATGTGATTTGGAAGCTGGCTTGAACGCCTTTCCTTTGACTTTTCTATCTAGAAAACTCACACTTACTCTTCCAACCCAGTACAAATGTCACCTGTTTGGTAAAGTCTTTCCCAGCTGCCCCAGGCAAAGTACATCAGCCTCTTTATGGGACCAGCAAAGCACTTTGTTTCCATTTACAGCATGGACTTCACTGTGTTATAACTTATCTGTTCATATGTCTCTCTTTTCTACTAAATTGGGAACAGGTTCTATAGTGTCTTAGGCATTGTCGTATTTCCTATGACTTGTATAATGCTCAGCACAGAGCAAATCTTCAAAAATGATCACTGAATGAAAGGAGGAAGTTTTCTCCCTTAGTATGTAAATTATCAGTCCAAAATGATAACTCAGTCACAAGAGACAGACTTGTGGTCCCATCACAGTAACCTCTGTCTCTGATAACCGAGTTTCAGCAGGTGTTCCACTGAAACAAGACAGGCCGTTCTCTCACGGAGCTGGACACAAATACCTAGGTAAGAAGCGTTGCTATTTTGGGCAACCTGTCATCTCCCACTTGTCCCCAGAGCAGTCGCAGAAGGAGCTTTGTGCCGGCACTGATGTCTTGGGCATTTAAGCTCTGCGAGCCGCCACTGCCTCTCCTCTTCCCGCCGCCCGCAGGCCTCCGAGCAGGCTCTCCGCGTTGTGTGCGGGGTCCTGGCCCAGGGCACGTCAAGGCAGACGGCGCAGTCCTCATGCAAGGTTTTGACAGATAAGCTTGCTAGCTCCAGGTTCACAGAAGACTTCTCTCCCTTGGTGTATGAATATTCAATTACATCAACACTCACACAAAATCCTTGCCCAGAGAAAGGAATATACAGCAAGAAGGGGAAAACCACACGCATCTTCAGTCATTTACGTTGGACACAGTCCTAGAAAAATCTGCTTCCATACATGATCCTTTTCCCAACCACAAAGGCCCAATTTAAAATCTATTTGGTTCTGGAAGCTTCCTCCACTGCTCAACCCCAGCTGCAGAATGAGATAGACTCTGAGTTGCTCTTTGAAAGGGTTCAAAACTTACCAGTGTCAATATTTTTCCAGGGACCGCCAGTTATGCTAATGTGTCACTGCCAGAATTCATTTATCAGTCATCTGTGAGCTCTCCCCCAACCCCGTAGACAGATCTATTTACGTGCTCATACTCCAGTGACAGAGAACAGACGGGCTGACTCACTCTGCTGTAGCCGTGCACCGTCAACAGTTTGCTTTAACTTAGCTAATTAAACTTCAGAATTAGATAGCTGATTGTATTCTCCGCACACATGGCCAGAGTATTTGGAAACATACTGTTATCGCCATCCTAACAGCTATCCTAGTTTATTTCATGTTTATGGCTCGTCATTCCTACACTCACAGTTTTAAATAGCAAGCAGGGGTGGAGGTCATTTAATCAGTTCGGCTTATAAAAATATGCCCCCAAACTGTGCTGATTCATCAGCGTGTTAATGTCACGACACATACATGCATACACAGCCCGAGTTCCCTGCTAAGAAAAATTGGAAGATGAGATTTTTTTTCTCTTTCAAAAGTTTTTTCAATATATATGGTGAAAAAGATGAAAGACATGGTTGGTGTCTTTTGTTGTCTAGTACAAATTCATATTAGATCTTAGTATAGCATTTGGGTTATTAAAACTGACATTCCTGACACTAATGAACTCATCTACAAAACAGAAACAGACTCACAGACACAGTAAACAATTTTGTGGTTACTGGGGGAAAGGGGGAAGGGATAGATTTGGGAGTTCGAAATTTGCAAAGGTTAACCACTGTATATAAACATAGATTAAAAAACACAAATTTTTTCTGTACAGCACAGGGCTAACTATACTCAATATTTTGTATTAACCTTTAATGAAAAAGAATATGAAAGTGAATATATGTGTGTATATATATACGTGCATGACTGGAACATTATGCTGTACACCAGAGACTGACACATTGTAACTGACTGTACTTCAATGAAAATAAATAAATAAAACCACCATTGCCGAAACAATTTTTACATTCAAAGTAAAATAGCAAACTGGGAGTTGGCGTGCCTACATTACAGGCCCAGGGAGACTAGGTTTCGAGATTCTGGAATCTTTAGCTTTACAAAATTTCATTTTCATAGCTTTAAAATGAGGGGGTTGAACCTAAAATAGTGTTCACCTTCTTCTTATTTCTCCTCTGCTCCTTCTCTTCCTCTTTTTCCTCTTCTGCTGTTTCTTCTTCATTTTGTCACCAAACTGGGAGAGTCAGCAGAATCGTATACAACTCCAGTTACACATGTAACCGGAAGAACAGAATTCCTCCTGACTTTCCCCTGGGGGTGTTGCATGTACCGGCCTCATAAATGCATATGTTCTCCCTTCAGCTCACAGAGTGTGAATATGCCTTGCCTGGAAATGCTATTCGGTCTAAAGTTGGTGAGAACTATCATTTCACAGTTTCTGTCAGCTCTTTGATAAGTAGATGGATTTGAAACAGCTTAGAAACCAGAACATAACAAAATGGCTAGCAGGGGGGTGCAACTAAGTCGTTTGCTCACCCTGTGGGGGGCTGTTCCTTTCGCAGGCAGGGGTCTGCACAAGTTCTCTTGTATGTCGGGCAAAGCTTTCTTCTTAAAGTACGGAATTAGGTTACACTGTTTCCAAGAATGTGTCTCTGGGAGATGGTCTTGTTCCTCTGTCTCATGCTAGCGGGAGATTTTAAAGGGATCGCACCCCAGACTCCCTCATTAAAGGCCCATCAATGGGTTGGCTGCACGGAATAAATCTATCTTAGGAAATTGCATTGGAAGGGATTTTATATTCCACAAATTGTCTCTTGGGGGAAGGAGATAAACTCTGATGTAACTAAATGTCCGCCTCTGAATCTCCATACATTTTGGACAACTTAACCTCAGTCCTTTCTGTGTGCCTTCCTTCGAAACCCCGTAATCTCAGGTTTGCGGAGGGCTGTCGTGCACAGAGTGTGTGGAGAGAGAAGCTTATCTGGGTCTGATCATTTGTCCATTACCCTGTTTCTCTTTCCTTTCTCCCCAGTCCAGGGGAATCTCTGGTGATTGAACGGGCAAGAACCCACTTGACAGCCTCACTCAGATACTTAACAAACACCTTGAACTTCACACATAACAAATCAAGGCTTCTGGGTTTAGTTCCTCAAAATGCTACTTCTTCAATGTTCCCCATCTCAGAAAATGGCACTTCCTCCCATTCAGAGTCATCCTTGACTCCCCTTTTGTCCTCATCCTCCTTAGGCCAAGTCTTCACCGGTTCACCCTCAGATCCAAGTCTTCCCTTTGCCCTGCTTTGCTCTGCATCACAGAGGGACGGACTCCTGCAGGCTGTACTTCACAGGGTCGCCTGGCAGCCAGCTGTCAGCTGTATTTACCACGGAAGCACTGGCAGCAGATAGGAGGGCAGGAAAAAGGAAGAAGCCAGGGTGTTCACCTCTGCCCTGGGAGTGAGCCTCAATAAAGCTGCATCTCCAGCCTCCCAGTGGACAGCCTACCCCCTTCGCCCTCCTTCCCTCCCCCTTCCCCTCACCTGTGCCAGTTTCTGCGACACCCTGGCTTCTGGGCGATGATGGGATCACTTCCTCACTTCATCTCCCCAGCACAGGGACGATAGCGGCTTTTTGCTGTTACTAACCTCTGGGATATCCCACCATCTTACGTGGCTTCTTGGCTCTTCTATCACGTGTATAAGTAAATCTTCTTAAATTCCCTCCCTTGCATCTCGCTGGTCGGGGTGACATCAAACGCGCATGCTTAAGCATATCACTGGTGAGAGGAATGGAATGAGCACAGTGGCTTATCTTTATCCACCTTTGTCCTCTGGGACCGGGGAAGAGCTGTGAAGCTCGAATGTGCATTTCCCCATTTCACCTACTCATTGCCAGCCGCTGTCTTCAGTATTTCTTAATCAAAACAGGAAAATGATATTAAAAAAAATCCAACTCTGTTTATGTCTCTACATATTTGAAAGTATTAGTAAGTATTCTCAGAATTTTTCCTACTCACCGAAAGACTTCAAGGCGGGTAGCAGTGAGATTAGAAACTGCACTTCCTCTGCTTTTGTATTCTGCTCGAGAATTTTATCTTCTTCCCTTTGGTTGTCATTTTTTGAAATGTACTACTTTAGGCTGTATGCCCTTGATTGTTGTGGGTAAAAAAAAATTGCTATTTTTGAAACTATTTTTCTCATTTTGTGTCGGGAAAGAGCAACTTTATGAGAAAATTTTTATTGATCATCTTAATGCAGAAGTCAAATGATATTTATATAAAATTTAAGAACATGTGACATTATATTGTACAGGGATGCATTGCTAAGAGGTAAAACTATAAAGAAAATCAAGACAGTGAATACACTAAGTGTCAGGATGGTGGTTACTCTTGGGAGAGAAACATTTCTGCTCTGGAAAGACCATGTTCTGAGAGTGCTTCTGGAAGTCAGCAACGTTCTATTCATCGACTGGGTGATGGATACATGACCTTTGCTTTATAATTATGTACTAAACCCTATACATGTGTTTTATGTATTTTATTCCTATATGTGTTTATATTTCACAACTGAAAAAAGTTAAAAAATCAACAACAGTTACAAACTGTAAGACACTACTCCTTAAAAGAAAACCAGATTATGCCACTCACACAGTTAAGAGTTTCCAAAAATCATTTCCCAATACAGTTAAAATCAGATCCAGATTCCTCACTGTGGACCCTGAGGATATACAAGCCCCGGTGTCCATTCACCTCTCCACCGTCTCCTACACATCGCCCCTTCTTCTCTCAGCCCCACCCACTCAAGCCTTAAATCCCTTGAATATGTCAAACTCACACCCACCTCAAGGTGTTTGTACTTGCTGTTTCCTCTGCTTAGAGTATGCCATTCCAAACTCTACACCAAGCTGGTGCTGCCTCAAGTGTCATATTCATCTCCCAGTTTATCACCACTCAGATGTTCTCCCTTAGTATCTGAGCTGCATTCATCCCCCTGCCCCACCATCCACCCCATCCTCTCCCCACCACTGTGCTCTATCCTATCACCTTGCTTTGTTTCTCCCATACACTGATCACCGCATGAAATTATGAAATATAAAATATTATTTCATGTACTGATCACTACTTGAAAGTATCTTGTTACTGTGTTTACCTGTCTGTTGCCATCCCCTACTAGAATACAAACTCCATAAGCACAGGAAATGTTTCTATCTTATTGTTTTTGTCCCATCCCCACCCCCCCTCGCCCCCCCCCCCCCCCCCCCCGGCATCAGAACCTGACTGGTACATACCAGATGCTTACTTGCTGAATGTTTGTTGAATACATATTATTTCTTTGTAACAGTCTCTGTCGTGAATATAAATTCATTTATATTCACAGTCTCTGTCTGTGAATATAAATTATCTTTTCTGAAGTTGCCTCCCTCAGGGCGACCTGGTGTACCTCCTTCATGAGTTTAAACCAGGAGTCAAGCAATGCTGACAAGAGCAAGGCAACTGATATGAGTGAGTGAAGCTTCCCAGGTCAAGGAAAGGACAGTGGTGGGAAGGCTGGAGAACTGGAGGGTGCGACACCCACCCAAGGTGGCAGCCTCTACTCAGACACAAGAAAACAGCAGCCCAGTGTGGCTAGACCTTCAAAGTTTTAAGAGAAGTCAGAAACTCAGATTTCTCTGTGAAATGTGTCAAATTATTAAAAGTTGGCTCAAGCTTTTAAGAATTCCATATGAACCTAATAAAACTTCTCTGTAGACCAAATTTAACTCTGGGGTCTCTGGTTTGAGACCTGGTTTCAGAAGCAGGAAAGAAAATCTCTTCTGGGGCAAAGAGGTACAGTGTTTGTTATCAGCCTGAAAGGAGGGAAGGGGAAGAGGAAAATAAGGGTGAAATAAAAGTTGGGTTGATACCTCAATATTATCCTGCCACAGGGTTTTTCTGAGTGGATGGTCCGTGTGACCATCAAGGTGCTAAGATTGGTTTTAAAGAGAAAAGCAAGAAGGCAGAGTTTTATTTGGGTTTCATGGATAAAATAAGACAAAATGGTGTCCTGAGGAAGGGAGAATTGATGAACACGGAGGGACTCTTTCCTTTTAGAAAGCCCATCACTGCTGTCCATAGGGTAAAAGGAACATCACGTGACAAGGATCAGAAATCCATTAGAGACAATTTATGGAAGCTACTGAAGTGTTTCTAAGTCAGAGGATAGGAACTGGGCTGTGTATGTACACAGACTAGAGTAGCTTGCATTGGAAAACTAGCCGAATGAAATCGCCAAAGAAAAACCTTTGCTTTTTTAAACCAATGGCTGTTTTGATTAACTAGTGGTCTTGTTCTGTACATTTTGGCACAAACTAGATCTATTTTACTTTGTATATCTACTTTGTGAATTATCAGGCAGTACAAAACTCATCATCCGCTAGTGTTGTCAGTTCCATGGAATGATTAGGCCTATTTCTCAAAACGAGAAGTTTTCATAAATATAAATAAACACTAGCTATTTCAGAAGACAAATGGAAAAAATTCAGCCCTGCTCATGGGAGTGGGTCCTGAAATTTGCTTTCTAGTTAACAGGTGACTACAAGTGCTTTCATTTATTGGTGAAAAGTACCTGTCATGGGCAAACCTACAGTGCAGCATAACCAAGGAGAAGGCTGGAGTTTAGCCAGAGCCCAATAATATAAACACAGACAATAAAACGTGAATACTGGAGGAGAGAACTTATATAAACAGAGTGAGGATGATGGTGATGAGGACATGGTGGGGGTAAGAACCAGAATACAATAAGGCATGGAGGGAAAATCAGAAAGGGGAGAATGACTTGGGAATAGAGGGTTGGAGAAGAGAGGGAAAATAGAACACCAAATTAAAACAAACGAACAAGCAAAACAAAAGTGGAAAGGAAACCAGGGGAAGGGAAGGCAGAAAGCAAGAGAAGCAGGAGAGGAAAGGTTCTAACAGTAGCAGGAAAATGTTTGCCCCCGATGTGGGAAGTCTCATAAATCTTGCAGCGAGACATATGATTGGAGACACCGGAGGTCACCCGGCAGAATGTACAGTTAGAACACAGCTGTTTTTCTCATGTTCTAGTGTTGACTTCTGAGTTCTGCTGCCTCTTTCACTCTGACTTCTGCTCCAGATAATGAACAGTTACCAGTAGGTCTGGATGCCCTAAGTTCCAGTTTTCTAAGTAGAGCTTGGGCAAGTAGGAGGACTTTTGCCAAGGAGGACCCTGAATTGTGTTACAAGGGACTTTCCGAGGTTGCCCTTAAAATAATACCTCCCCCCGGGGGGATTGGCCCCTCACAGGACTCCGGGACGCTGTGGTCACTGGATCACAGCCCAAGCCCATCAGTTATCATCACAAACGTCCGTTTCTTAAAATCTTTCTCATTTTGTACTGCTCTGCTAACAGTGTCTTTAAACACATCATTTGACAGACCCCAGATGGCATTTTACTGCAGATTTTACTCTCCCTCGGCAGAAAACTGGCCACGTAAACATAAGCACACACTAATAATCTGATCGGTGGCTAGGGAAAACTTAAATGCTATGCCAGAAATCACAAAGAAAAATATAGATACCATGTAAAAGTCTTGCGTAAATAAAAAGCAAATTAAAAGAGAAGGCAAGAAGCTGAGGGAAATATGATTTTAAATTTACTATGTCCTACTGAATTGCCGAAGTAACAAATGCTTATTTTTAAAAAAAGACACAAGCAATGCAGAAGGTATATATGGAAAAGTGAACGTGACTTCCTTTCCCTCACCGCCACCGACCTTTCATTCTGTTAACAGTTTCTTAATAGTTCTTCTGCACATATACAAAGGCTTTTCACATGTACATGCAAACATGTCCCAAGTACCTCCACCAGCCCTGCACTCCTCTCCCACGTCTGTGCTCCTGCATGGACCACAATCATGATGCCGAGGATCACCCTCCAGAGCCCGTAGACCGCCTTCAACAGGATGCTCTTTGCTCTTGTGGAGCAGGCTGCATTTCCCTTGGCTGCCCCAGCACCTTGTACTCCTGGGTAGCACTACAAGGGTTGGAGATTTTACCCAGGTGGTGAAGTCAGAGGAAAAGCAGAACACTGTTACAATAAATATGACTTTCCCCAAAGTTTAGGGAAAGCAAGAAGCAAGGAGTTGAAACCTTCAGAGGGACTCCATCCATGGGCAAGACTCTGTGCTCCCTAGTGTCCTGTTTTAGCTCCCATGAAAATACTTGCTTCTACCCTTGGCCTTGGAATTTTTTTTTTAACTTAGGAAAACATGAACTGTTATCATAAAGGTGGTTTTATAATTGAGTTATCCCCAGGATGCCTTAGGAGGACAATCAGTGGTAGCTGCTGACACCCGGAGTCCCACATGTGTGGAACGACAATAGGGGGCACCCCGCACTGAGCGCCTTCAAGATTTCCCTGACCCCAGTTACTCAGACATCTGTTTATTCTCACGAATATTTAGTAAGTATTTAGCCAAACACACAGAGGCACATATATATTCAAAGTAAAATACTAATTCTCAGAGACTGCACTGTGTGAACCACTCAGGAGAAATAGAAATATAATCTTGACCAACTCAAAATTTGTGAGGTGCATATTTCAGTTTGGAGTTCATATTCCAATTATTTTGCAGGCTAGAGTTGCTTACTTTCTTTCATTCTCAAACCTCCTCATTCTCAAACTCTTTCAAATTGGGCTCCTTCGTACCTACGTGGGAAAAGAAAAGGAATTATAGAAAAGCAATGTCCCTTTTAATGGCTGCACCCTTAGCTAACCAGTTTAAGATCAATCTGGCTTATAATAGCTCAGTTAAATTCTTAATTAAGACTTTTCCATTTGAGAGGGGTAAAAACACTAACTTTATTCTTCCAGTAACAACTGCTCCTGCTGATACACACTGTTCTATTTTATGAAAGGGAGTAATACTGTACACATTCTAAAGATTGCCAGGAAGTACATCATTTGTAAAGAAAATGTAAAAGGGTAATACTCTTGATAAAAAGTCCTCTTATAAATCCCATTTTTGAAAGGTGAAAGATTTGTATGATCTGAGGAGAAACCAGAGTATTAAATCCCATTTTAAAAAGTCTGTAATAGCTAGATGTGCAAAAGAACAATGCCATTTAAAAGAAAACTAAATAATAAAATAATAATACATGTATCTTTCTAAATGTAGAAATCAAAATAAAGTAACAATGGGACATCATTGCTATTCACAATATTTCAAAAAAAAATTTGTTAATGAGAATCCTGGTAACCATCTGATGAGATAAGCCTCTCGCCTAATCTTGGTAGAATTATAATTTAGTAGAGCTGATATGAAAAATAATTTGGCAACATGTATTGACACTTTCTCTTAGTACTTCCAGCATATTAATCTCTTCTACATAAATGATAAGAACTATTTTTATGCATAAAGTTTTATTTTGATATTAATTAGAGTATCTAAAATTTAGAACAATGTGTCAAACATTAGGGGACCATGCAGGTATATTATGGTGCATACATGCCATAGAATATTATATACATTTTAAAAATGTCTACAGATCTTCTTTTTACTAACATAAGAAAAGATTTAGTGGAAATGTAGGATATAAAATTATTTTAACATCAACATAAAGATGTATGGATCAACAATTGAGTAAACAGTGGCTAATTCTACTTGTTCAGGGGTTGAAGATTTAATACATTCTTCATTCTTGGTTATTTTTTCCAAAATTTTCCACAATGACCATGTAACACTCTTAGCAGCAGAAAATAACCACTCGTACTTAAAAACTATGAACAGAGTTAATATGTTAGATTTAGGCAAAATATCAATGACAGAGAGAAAATGGTGGAAGTTGGATCTGATCTGAGGGCTTTCTGACTCTGAAGCCAGAATGTTTTCAATACACAGGCACTATGATCTGAAATCTTATATACTCTTAAAGTAGACTTCATAAGTTTCACCTGTAGATCCATTGAAAAACCTTGGAATGATATTCTATAAACCCAATTACTCACATTGAAAAAAAGACTGTCCATCCATATTATTTTATAATTTACCTAGAAAAGAGTATGATTAACCCAAAGTTATAGTGAATTAGGCATTTATATTTAGAACCATATCACACTGTTATAAAAAAATGTAGTGCTTACCTTTATAATGTTAATTAACACTGAGGTATATATTAACAAGCACATAGGCAAAAACCTCAGAAGGTTTTTAAATTATAAATTCAACTCAAAACTATGTAAATTAAGTAAAATATATCCCTTAAGAAGGGATCATATAATGATTCAGATTTAGATGAACGGATTAAAGATTCTTATGGGGAGTTTTCACACTAAGTAGACGGGACAAGCCCTATTTAATAAAATCTAGAAGTCTTGTAATAAATTCATTAGTAAGGCAGTTAACCTAGTAATGTTCAGTGGGCAGACTTCAGGATGAATTCAGCATTTCTAAAAACAAGAAGTTCATGTGAACTGAGGAAGCAAAAAAATCCCTATATCCTTTCATGTGAAAGGCAAAGAGCCAAAAAAGAAGTTCATGGAAGTTCTACTTGAAGTTAGCATTATCTACAGAAGGTAAAAAAGAATTCACATGGTTATTCCTTAGGGCAAATGGGATGATTCTTCAAGATGTTTCTCGATTCTGTTGAGCAACTGAGAATGCAAAATGCAACAAAACCCTAATGACAAGCATGGAGCTACTTGAAAGCTCTTTTATATTCTATTTTCTCATCATAATTGGTTAGTGGATAATTAGGCCAAAAGTCGGGTAATTATATATACTATAACCACATACTCAACAAATCTTTATTGAGCACTTAATCTAGGCTGCAGAGATAACAGCAATAATATAAGCCAACACTCCTGCTCTCAAGGAGCTGATGTTTTAGTGGGGGAGTACATATGTAAACAATGAACACATAGGGTGATTTCACAGCAGTAAGAGCTATTGAAGAAACATAAGCAGGACAAAGTGTTTGAGTAATAATATATGGTTGTGTGATAAACTACTTTAGATAGAAAGCATTGGAAAAACCTCTTAGAAGAGGTCCAATTTAGACTGAGTTAAGAAGGAAGTGATAAAACAAACTATGACGTGATCCAAAGGAAGAGTGTTCCAGGTTGAGGGAAGAGGAAGTACAAAGAGACAAGGTGGAAGCAAGCTTGACACCGTTTAAAGAGAATAAGAATAGCTGAAGTTAGAGTGGTCAGGAGAGGAAGAGATGGGGAAGCCAGTGAGGAACTAGCTCATTTGGAGCCTTAATGACATGATTAGGATTTTATTTCAAATGCACCAGAAGCAATTGGAAGGCTTTAAGAGAGTAAAATGATCCAATTTATTCTGAGTTATGGCTGCTGTAAGGGAAATAGATTTTTCAGAGGAGCAAATGTGGAAATAGGGATACTATCTAAGAAACTAATATTGCAGTAATTCAGGTGTGAGATGATAGTGGCTTGGACTAGAGTGATAGAGATGAAGGTGGTGATGAATGATCAGATTGGAGATGTGGAGACTAGAACCAACAGAATGTGCTAATGGGCTGGCTTTATCATACGCAATATGGAGAAAGGTCAGTGATGATTTCCAAGTTGATGGTTTCATTTACTAAGATGTGAACTGCTAAGGGAGAAGCAGTTTTGGGGGCATCAGAAAGGAGGAAGATTGGGAGGTAATCAGGAAATAAATGTGTTTTTTATATGTCAGATTTGAGGTAGCTGTTAAATGTCCAAGAAGATGTGGTAACTAGATAATTGTTTAGTATACTAGAGTCTGGAGCTCAGGAAAGAGGTTTGGACAATAGATATAATAGCTATAAATTTTAGAATCATTAGATTATAGGTAGGATTTAAAGCCATAGAACTAATTGAGATTGCTTAGGAGGTAATTGTATCAGGAGAAGTTAAGGACTGAATACTGCTGGATCGCTTCAATAATTGAAAGTTGGATAGATAATGAGGAGCCATCAAAGACATGGAGAGGGAGTGTCCAGTGAGGCAGGAGGGAAACTATCTGGATGCTTAAGGGGGGAGAGTGTTTCTAGCAGAAGAGGGTTGCCAAAAGGTCAAGTAGGACAAAAACTGACCATTGTACTTGGCAGCTTGGAGGTCACTGTTGACCACAAGGAGAGCAGCATATGGGAGGTGGGTACAAAGGTCTCAGTGGAGTGAGTTAAAAGACAATAGAAGCTGAGGAAGTGGAGACAGCAGAAAGAGACTATTCTTGTCAGGGAATATTTCTGTGAAGAAAGCAGAGAAATGGAGCTATTATTATATAGGGAAATGTCAGTAGAGGGGAGAGTATATATATATTACTTTTTAATATTGAAAGATACTAAAGCAAGCATGTATGCATGCTGATGATTGAAGTGATCCCAGTAGAAAATAAAGATTCTCTGTGTCTAATAAGAAACAATGGTAAAGTTAAAATTTTCAGATAACGAAAATTCTGTTAAAAATTTAATATTCAGACAAGAGTGTTTTTCCTATGTTTTATGAGGCAAAAGTCTGAAAATTTGAGAAGGTACTGGAGCACTTAACTGTTGATAAAAAGGAGAAGGGAGATTATAAATAACATTGATACATTGCCTAAATACTCTACTGATTTTCGAACCCACTCTTTGAATAGATAATGTTATCATTTTCATCTTATAATTAGAAAATTAAGCTGAGAAATACTAAGTAATTTGTCTAAAGGTAGTAAGAGGGAGAACCAAGATTTCAAATTAGACCTGGTTTACTACCAAAGCCTTAATTCTTAACCACCGAGGCAATGCTCCAAAAAAGTCCTGGTTTGATATATTCATCAGTGACCCGCATATACTTAAGAAGACCCTCCATTAATGTCAAAAACAAAAAACAAAAACAAAGACTCTTCAGGTGGAGTTTTGGCTCTGGTAATGGCAGAGAAGTTTGTATAAGATAAATATTTTTGCAAATAACACATTAACTCTGGACAAACTATCAAAAATAACTTAGTGAAGTTATTGTGGAGTAACCATTAGCAATTAGTAGTTGAAGATTTGACTCTTAAAAGAAGGGAAGTGTGTTGATTAATATACACATTTTTAGGGTTTTATTCCTGGGGTCATTCCCCAGTCCATAAAATGTAAAGTGACTAGAACTCAAGCAGAAAGCTGTAACTTTATTGGTCTGAAGAGTTTATAGCAGGAGATTAGGACTGCCAGAGCAGGTAGAATTGAAAGAAAACTATGGAACCACAAAAGACCCAGAATAACTAAAACAATCTTGAACAAGAAGAATAAATCTGCAGACATCACTCTACTAGATTTCAAACCATATTACAAAGCTAAAGTAGTCAAAACAGTATGACATGGGACTAAAAAAGACACATAGACCAACAGAACAGAATAGAAAGCCCAGAAGTAAACCCATGCCTATATAGCCAACTAATCTTTGACAAAGGTGCCAAGAAAACACAATGAGGAAAGAATAGTCTCTTCAACAAGTGGTGCTGGGAAGACTGGAGCTCCAAATGCAAAAGAATGAAACAGAATCCTTTTCTTAGATCATACACAAAACGTCAACTCAAAAAGTGGACTAAAGACTTCAACATAGGACTAGAAACCATAAAATTCCTAGAAGAAAACATACAGGAAAAAGCTCCATGTCATTAGTCTTGGCGATGATTTTTTGCATATAACACCAACAAAAGCAAAAATACATAAGTGGAGCTACATTAAACTAAAAAGTTTCCACAGAGCAAAGGAAGAATATACAAAATGAAAAGGCAGAAATTGGAGAAAATATTTGCAAACCATTTATCTGATAAGGAGTCAATATCCAAATTATATAAGGAACTCATACACCTCAGGAGGAAAATGAATGAATGAATAAATAAATAAATAACCCAATTAAAAATGAATAAAGGGCCTGAATAGACATTCTTCAGAAGAAGACATACAAATAAATGGCTAACAAATATATGAAAAGGTTATCAACATCATTAATCATCAGGGAAACATAAATTAAATGAGATATCACTTCACTCATGTTAGGATGACTATTATCAAAAAGTCAAAAGATAACAAGTATTAGCAAAGATGTAAAGAAAAAGGAACACATATATTGTTGGTGGGAAAGTAAATTGGTACAACCATTATAGAAACTGTATGGAGGTCCCTCAGAAAATTAAAAATAGAACTACTATATCACCCAGCAATCCCAATTCTGAGTCTATATCCAAAGAAAATAAAATGACTTTCCCAAAGTAATATCTGCACTCCCATGTTCATTGCAACCTTATTCACAATAGCCAAACTATGGAAACAACCTAAGTTTCTGTCAGTGGATAAATGGATACAGTAAATGTGGTATATGCATACAGTGGAATATTATTCAGTCTTTAAACAGGAGGAAATCCTGGCCTTTGTGACATATAGACTAGTCTGAAGGACACTATGCTAAGTGAAATAAGCCACACAATACTTCATGATTTCACTTATACGTGGAGTCGAAGACACAGAACCAGTAGAAGGAGGTTACCAGAGGATGGAGGGGGTGGAAATGAGGAGATGTTAGTCAAAAGGAACAAACTTTCAGTTATAAAATGAATACATTCTGGAGACCTAAGGTACCATAGGGTGCCTGTAGTTAATGATAATATATTGTATACTCGAAATTTGCTAAGAGAGTAGATCTTAAGTATTCTCACAGCATCCACGCACGTGCACACACACACACACACGCACAAAAGGTAACCATGTGAGGTGATGAATATGGTAAAATTAGCTTGACTGTGGTAATCATTTTACAATGTATACGCACATTAAGACATCACACTGCACACCTTAAATATATTCCAATTTTTGTCAAGTATACCTCAATAAAGTTAAAAAAAAGAAAATGAAAAGAAAAATAAAAGAATCAAGGGGAAATGCCAGAAATAAACATCAGTGAATTTGAATATGAGACAATAGAAATCATGTAAGCTGAGGCACACAGAGGAAACAAGATTGAAATAATTTGAGAACTGATACTAAATGACTTGTTGGAAGTAACAAGTAGTAAAATATATGTGTAACAGTAGATACAGAAGGACTGGAGAGAGGATATGGGGTCCACAAAACATGAGGAAATACAAACTAAAATTTTTCTAAATTTTTTCAGTGTAACCCACATATCTAATAATCTCTGCAAACCTAAGCAGAATAAAAACAAAGAAAACCACATCTAAGCATATCATAACCAAACTACTGAAAAATAGAAATTAAAAACAAAAATAAGCTTAAAAGTAGCCAGAAGAATAAAATGCATATTAAAAGTTGATGAATAACAATAAGATAATTGATTCAAACATTAAAGGCTACAAGTTAATAAGTAAGGTCATAAGTAAAAATATGAAGTTGGACCCCTGCTTCACAAAAATTAACTGAAAATAGATCCAGGACTAAGAATAAGAGATAAAACTATAAAACTCTTAGAAGAAAATATAGAACTAAATCTTCATGAACTTGAATTTGGTAATGGATTCTTAGATACAACACTTAAAGACATGAGCAACAAAAGAAAAACAAATAAATTACACTTCATCAAAATAAAATAAAATAAAAACTTCTGTGTGTCAAAGGGCATGATCAAGAAAGTGAAAAGACAACCTATAGAATGGGAAAAATTCTTTTCACATCATATATATGATAGGGTTTAATATTCAGAATATACAAAAATTCCTACAACTCAACAAAGAAAGACAATCCAATTTTTAAATGGGCAAAGACCTGAAAAGACATGGCCAAAAAAGGTATACAAGTAGCCAATAAACACATGAAAAATATTCAACACCATTAGTCATTAGGGAAGTGCAGATGAAAACCACAGTGAGTTAGCACATCACACCTACCAGGATGATTATAAATTTTTTTAGAAAGGTAAATATCACATGTTGATGAGATTGTGGAGAAACTAGAAACCTAGTACATTGCTAGTGGGAATGCCAGAGGTTGTGACTGCTGTGGAAAAAAGCTTGAGCTTCTCCTTAGAAAGCCAAACATAGGCTATGATCCAGCAATTCCATTGTTAGGTATACACCTCAAAGAATTGAAAACAAAGACTCAAATAAATATTTGTACACCAATATTAATTTTGGCATTAGTCATAATAGCTAAAAGGTGGAAACAACCCAAGTGCCTATCAACAGATGAATGGATAAAGCTGTGATTATATACATACAGTAGAATGTTGTTCAGCCAAAAAAAAAGAAAAAAAAAAGGAATGAAATTCTGATATATGCTACAACATGGATAAACTTTGAAAACCTTATGTTAAGTGAAATAAGCCAGACAAAAAGGACAAATATTGTATGGTTCTACTTACGTGAAATATCTATACTAGGCAAATTCATAGGGAGAAAGTAGATTAGAGGTTACCTGGGGCTAAAAGGATGGAAGCTATTGACTAATAATTAGCACAGGGTTTTGGGGGTGATAAAAAAGTTTTGGAAATAGATGATGGTGATAGTTGCACATTATGAAAGTAATTAATATCACTGAACTGTATACTTAAGATGGTTAAAATGGCAAGTTTTCAGTTACATACATTTTATCATAGTGAAAAAAAATTTAAGTAATATAAAAAGAAAGCAAATGAAGATATTTTAGATAATCAAAAACAGATTAAAAGTGTTGTCAGCATCTCTGTGTTACAAGAAATGTCAAAGGAAGCTTTTCATCCTGAAAGGAAATGATATAAAATAGAAATCTTGATTGAAAGGAAGGAAGGGAAAGAACAGGAAGTTGGAAATATGTGGGTAAATTCTCTTAATTTCTTTAAAAGTGAATTGACTAAAGTAAGATAATAATGTATTTTGAGTTGAAAACATATTTTGGGTTTAAAACAAAATGTGTAACAGTAATAGCAGAAACATCAGGAAGGAGTATAAGTGAAAATATACTGTTGTAAAGTTCTTTCATTATGTATCTAATAGTAGAATGTTAATTCTAGATAGATGGTAAAGAGTTAAGAATGCATATTATAATCCCTAGAGAAAGCACTAAATATGATCCAAAGAGGTAGTTAAAACATAAATATAAGAGATAGAATGAAATTTTAGATAATACTCAACTGAAGAGAAGATAGGAGAAAAAAACCCCACAAAACAAAGCAGACAAATAGAAAACAGAGTAAGATGCTAGATTTAAACCCAGTCATATCAATAATTACTTCAACTGTAAATGAACTAATATAGTTAAAAAGCAGAGATTGAAGATTAGATGTAAGAGCAAGACCCAGTTATACACAGTTTAGAAGGGATGCACTTTAAATATAAAGACACAGGCAGTTTGAAAATAAAAGGGTAGAAAAATAAGCAATAAAACACTAAGTATGAAACAGTCACACCAGTCTGCTACTAATATCAAAGGAGTCTTGAAGATAAGGAAGATCATAGGGATGAAGTTATTTTATGACAAAATGTTCAATTCATGAAGAAGATCTAATGATCCTAAATATTTATGTTCCTAATAACAGAGCTTCAAAATACATGAAGCAAAAATTGACAGAACTAAATGGAGAAGCAGGCAAATAGGTTTGTTTCTACATGTTGCTGAATTTGATCTGCTAAACATTTTTGTGTCTATGGACGACACAAGGATTGGAAGACTATATTGGTAAGATGTCAGCCCCTCTACCCTCAATGATGTATAGATCCAAAGCAATCCTATTTAGATTCTAAGCAGACTTTTTTTTTTGTAATAACTGTTATGCTAAACCCAAAATTTATGTTAGAATTCAAAGGACCTAGAATATAATCTTTAAAACAGGTGAATAAAATTTCAGCTTTTACACTGACTCCAAAATTTATTAAATTATTAAAAAGCTACAATAATCAAAGTAGTAAGGTATTGACGAAAGTTGAGAGAAATAGATCATTGGAACTGTACAAAGAGACCAAAACTAAACATACATTTCTAAAAGTTAAGTGATTTTTGACAAAGCACCAAGATAATTCAATGGAAAAAGGAAAGTCTTTCAACAAATGCTGCTGTAACAACAAGATATTTGTGTGGGAAAAAAATTAATCTCAACTGACACATCATGTGATACATACATATTAATTTGAAATAGATGATGGGACTGAACTAAAAAAACTGCAACTATAAAGCTTTTAGGAAAAAATAGAAAAACATCATGATTTTCTGATGTACAGAGATTTCTTAGAACTCTAAAAGCACTAACTATAATGTAAATGTTATAATTTGTAAGTATTAAGAACATCTGCTCTTAATGAAAAGCTGATAATAAAACAAAAATATAAGCCACAGATTGGGTGAAAATATTTGCAATATGTATACCTGACAAAGGATTTGCTTCTACATCATACAAAGAACTCCTGCACAATCATCATGATGCAAACAACCTGGTTTTTAAAATGGGCAGAAGACTTGAAACAGTTCATTAAAAAGACTATATATGAATGGACTAGACATTTACAAGCCTCTAGACATCACTAGTTTTCAGGGAAATGCAAATCAAAACCACCATGAAATACCACCCTCTGTCCACCAGAACGGTTAGTTAAAATTAGAAAGACCTGCAATATCAAATGTTGACAATGATATGGAGCAAGAGGAGCGCTCCTACTTTGGTGGTGGCTGTGTGAAATGGTATGACCACTTTGGAAACAGTTTGACAGGTTCTTATAAAGTTAAACTTATACCCATCCTATGACCGACCAATTTCTCTCTTAGTTTTTCAACCCAAGAGAAATGAAAGCACACTTGGTGGTGTTAGCTCTGAGCAATTGAAATGATGTTTCCAGAAACAAAGTTTCTAAAAGGTTAAAGCATACTTGCTATCTCCATTTCCTTTACTCTCGTTTATCCTTCCAATCACTGTTGTCATGTATCATTCTCATAACTCCCCTGAAATGACTTTGGCAAAGCTCTCTAATGACCTCCCAGTCACCAAGTGCAACAGTTACTCTTTAGTCATTGCTCTACTCAATTTCACTGCAGCCTATGGCATCACTGAGCACTTTCTCTTCTTGACATTTTCCTCCTATGGTTTCTTGATTACATTCTTACCTCTCCAGTTTCCTGACTACTTAAACTTTTATTCTCCTTTGTTGTATTCATTTATTCTACCACCCTTTATTATTATATATTGGTATTCTTAGGGCTTAGCTTTCCCCCCTTCTTACCTGATATAAATTATCTTGATGCACTCATGTATTTCTCTAACATCAACCACCATCTTTGTGCCAGTGACTCCCAGTTCTCTATCTTCAACTCTGGTTTCTTTTCCTAACTCTGATCTATATATTCATTTACATAATGGATATGTTTATTTCTATAATCCCTGACCCCATCATTAAATTCTATTTAATTCCTATTTTAGTGATTATTATCCCTATCTTCCCAAATCTGGAACCCTTGGAATTTTTCACTTTAACTTCCCTCATTTTTCACATTGAATTAGTCACCAAGTTCTACCCAATCCACTTTCTAAAATTGCTAATATCCATCACTTTGTCTCTATCTGAACTACTCCTGCCTTAGCCCAAGCCCTCGCCATTTTTAAATTGTGTTACTAAATAACTTCTTAACTGGGATATCTGCTCTCAGTCTTCCCTAAGATTCAGTCATATTGAATCACAGTTTCCTGAATTATGTCACTGGGATAGACATAAACAGAGATGCTCACTCAACGATTCCCTCAGAGACCAGGTGCATTTCCCACCACAGTTATGTATCAGATGAGAAGACCCTGCATCTCTGTTTTAGAACAGTAGTCAGAGAAGAATTGACCTGGATTAATTACATCAATTAGATTCCACTCCTAGGAATTTTCAAACTGAAGGCAAAAGGAAGAGAGTGTCTTTTCTCTCAGGTCAGAAGATAATAAGCCACTGAACTCGGAGCTTCTGTCAACCTGGCCTCATATCTTATGGAGAAGCTCATCTGAGAATAGAGATTTGATCCATACAGAGAAGCAGAGACGAAAGATGGAGGAAAAAAGTCCTGAGTTTGTAGTTTCAATGATCTGTCCCTACCCTTCTCGAGGTTTAGTTAGGTAGGCTCAGAGAATTACCCTTTTATCAGATTGAATTTGTTTTCTATCATGTGCTATTAGAGCCTTGCTTTTACCCATCCTTTTCTCTTAACTTGGAACTCCTGTTAGCCTCTTTCATTTGGATAACAGCCATTTTTCAAGACCCAACCCAGATGGCAACCGTGTCTGGAACACTTTCCCTGGAATCTCTGATAGGCTTTGAGTGAGCTAAGGGAAGGGACTCTTTTATGCTTTTGTCTCACATATAATTTGTTGAATAAATACTAGACGGAATGAATGAATGAGTCTCATATCATTTTGTTATTTTTTATAAATCTTATGTCAGGAGTGAACACTGCATTTATTAAATCACTTATTATTCACTTTATACTCATTTAAGTGTTCTCCAATGTCCTTCTGCCTTTAAGTCCATGGGTGTCTACTCAGATGCATATCATCTTGATAAATCTGTCTTCCCTACTAAATTGTCTTTTATGATGTTTAAAAATATTCTTTTTTATTATATTCTAATTTAGACTCCCATCTGTTCAAAATTCAGTAATTATTACAAGATTTTATTTACCACTGTATATTAAAACATTCACATTATTTCTCATGATCTCAGCGTTGATATATAAACCTGTAGACCATATGCCTTGATTCTGAATAACTGGCCACTCTTTTTTCTTGCTTTTTATTTTTTTGTGGATGAACCCAGATCAGCTCAGCTTCAGATCAAATTTAAGATTTCACTTTCTTCTTGAATGCACTTGAATGAAGAAAAAGTCATGAAAAGAACTGAAGCTTTGCATCTCAAGTGCTTGAAACTTCATAATCATTAAAGGGACTTCCTTGGCTTGAAATCAGCTGGAGTGAATGGTGTTTCATGGGGTTGGTTATTCTCAACCCCATTGTTTCCTGGATTAGGGCAACTACATTATGGTATATCATTTTGTTGACTATGTTGACTCTATACACAACCAGATCCATGATGTAATTAGACAGCGGGACCTTAGATTCTCTCTCCAGGCTGTCTTATATGCCCCTCTCCCAACCCACCAGCTGTTACTTCCTTTTTATTTTTGCAAGAAGTCTCACCTAATGACTCTGCCTCCTCTCTTGTAACACCCACCTACTCTTCACAATGCTAAGTGAGTAACGCTCCTAAAGCACATCTCAATTCAAATAACTCTGTGATTTCTTTTGCTTGCAGAACAACTTCCATACACTTAGGGTTGATGTTCAAGGCCCGCCATGATCTGGTCCTGATTAAGCATGTCCTGGTCATTTTAAATACTTGATTACAATTCAACTGATCAGGGCAAAGTTGCCAATAAAAATACCTCATGTTTGTTGAGTGTTTACTCTGTGCCAAGTACAAATCATCCTTGGCCAAGTGGTCACAAGATCTGACCTAAAGTAATCCTTGTCCTCACCTGACTCTTCTGTCATCTCGCCTTAACCACCAGCTCCATTACTTTACTTCCTTCTTCCACTCCAGTCCCTCTGATTGTGGCATCCTGGTGTTTTGGCTTCTCTAGTTACCTTTGCCATCGTTTTCTTTGAATTCTGTCTTCTCATCACCATGACGTTTGTCCAGCTTTCCTGTTTGTTAACTAATCCTTTGTCTTGTCCCCTGGATGCCCTCCTTAGAATTACCACTACAGGAAGCCTTATTGGCACTGGCCCCAGCAATTCGGGCTCTAGTCTATTCTTCGGCTTTGATATCAGAGGGGTGGACCCTGGGCATTCCAAACCTAGCCTTCCTGGTTTATTATAAAAGCATGATGTAGATTTCCTAGAATCTCAGGTTTAAAAGGAATGCTAAAGTTTATGAGTACAATCTCTATCTGAGTTACAATCCATATGGTTCTTTCTATTATTTCCCCATTCCTTTTAATAGTACTTCAAATATTTTGATAACAGATTTCTTACTCCTAATCTCCTCTTTCCAATCTAAACACCTCAGTCACTTTAGTCAGTCTCCAACATGATTGATTTCCTCAAAATTAGATTTCCTCAAAATTAGCTTCATTTTGTTACTCCCCCTTTCACAATGAATGTTGGATGGAATTTTTTCTTTAATGTCATAGTTATATTCTGACCAGTTTGGACTAGATTAGGGCTTTAAGTTATTTACCATTAACTTTTACCTAGCTTTTCCCATGGTGCAAATTGGGATATTTTTAAATCCTGGTTCTAGAATCAGTGTATTAGTTACTTCCTGTTCAGCTTCAGTCTCATCTCAGATCTGAATCTTGAAGCTGGGGTCAGAGGGCTGTGCTTCCTCCCACCAGGGTGGCAGGTTTCTCCACAGCGATGTGCATACACCATACTGTCGTGGGTACGTCCAGATATGAGTGTTTGTGGGTTTTGCACAATTCGCTTCTGCTAATTGTATCTTCCATTCACTCCCATTCACCTAAACCATCTGAATGCCAGTGAGGAGGCATTATTAGATGGAAAACCTTGAATCCATGTTGACTTACTTTCAGCATTAGTAACAAATTCCTTTTCACACATCACTGATCAAAACACATCAGTGTGTCTATCACAGATGAGATTCCTCCACGTTCCTCTAGGTTACTGATCCATTCACCCAGTACACATTGTGTAATCATTTAATCAGTTATTCTGGTTCACATCCTCCCCAAACCATTAAAAAAAACTCTGTCAAACCCTTGCCAAAAGTCTGATTGTCATGTTTATTGTATTCCTCTTTTTTAGAGTCTTCTTAAAAAATGAAAACTAATGTAGTTTGGCATAACTTTCTTTTCCCTTTTATTTTTTCTTTTCCCCTTTTAATTCTGATTATTACTACTTAATTTTTGTTTTAAAAGCTTTAGGATCTTAACAAGATTCATGTCAAGCTCCCTTTTCTATGTTGCTTGGCAATCTGCCTCCATTCACCAGGGTTAGACAAGAATTGGTGGATTTTTTTTTTTCTTAGAAATTGGGATGATTCTCTTCTCTAATGGAATCACTCTCCATCTCCAGAACACACCCTCCCTCTTCTGTCTTCCATCTGCCTCCCACTCTCTCTGCCTTTGCTTAAGGTCCTTAGTCTGAAATGTCCTGTTGGGTGCTGCTACATAGCTGTATGCCTTTACTCCTCAGCTTCGGTCAGAGTTTTCTGAAGGTGGGAGCCCTTTATCACACTTCAGAGTGTCTAGTGTAGGATGGAGCACCTTGCCGTTCAGTAAAGATGTACTTTCTGAATGGATGAGTTAAACTTTTTTTTTTAGCTTTTTCCACGATGCAACAAATATTATAACGTATATGCCTTCTTATGTACTGATTTTTTTATTTCTATAGTCAAGAGTCCCAGGAGTGAAGTTATTTGTATTAAAAAAAAAACAGATGTTGCTAGATTCCTTTTTCAAAGGCTTTAATGTGCATTTCTCCCATGTATGGGAGAAATCTCCTTTAGCAGTAAGTATCTTGTGTCTCACTTCAATCTTTGCTGAGCTTAAATTGGTACTTCGTTATTACACATTTGCTATATCCTTACTATTAAGTTTGCACTTATTTTCTTTTTTTTTTAAAGCTTCTTGATTTTGACTTCTGTGAATTTGTCCTTTGTGTGACTTTTCACATGCTTTGCCCATTTTCCTTCTTGGTTGCTTCCCTCTTCTTATCAGTTTATAAGCTTTTGGGATATTATTGATATTTATTCTCTGCTCAAACTTAGCATTGCAAAAACTCTCTCCAAATAAATGTTTTGACTTTGTTTATTGTATACTTTTCAATATTTTATTTTATGTCTTTCAGTAAGATTGTATAGCTTTCTTTATAAACTGTATTGGTAAGTCGATCCCTAATTATTTTATGGTATTTGTCAATATTGAGAATTTTTTTTCTCATTTCTATTTCTAGGCCTTTATTACTAAGATAAAGAAACATTATTCACATTTGAATATTTATCCAACGATTTTACTATTACTGCTTGTTATTATTGTGATTGTTAGTCAGATTCGTTGGGTGTTCTAGGGTTTCACCCATCCATCAACAAAAACAGATAACCTGTTCTCATCTTTCTGAAACCAGTTATTTCATGTTCTTGTAATTTTATATTATCTAGAACTTCTAAGCTAATGTTCACTGATAGAGGTGGCATGAACAAAAATTTGTAATTACTTGAAAATTGAAACTGATGCTTCTAGACAATTTTTGGATCAAACAGAAATCAAAAGTAGAAAGCTAACCAACCTGTCTAAAGAGGAGTGAAAAAGAGACATTCTGCAAAACCTGTAAAACATAACAAACACTATAGTCAGAGGAAAATGTATATATGTTCTTAAATGACTTCAGTATTAAAGAAGGAAAGCATACATAAAACCAAAGGGGAAAAAAGAACTTAGTATCCATTTTCAGAATTTAGGAAAGAAAAAGAATATAAAATGGAATTAAGAAAGAAAAATTTAAAATAATGACACTGTCCCTTCTCTCTCCCTCTTATAAGACCTTTTCTGATTACTTTAGACCCACTTCAGTAATCCAGGATAATCTCCCCAGCTCAAGATCCTTCATCAACTGCCTTTTTAATGCCCTTTTAGCATATAAGGTAACATATTCATGGGTTCCAGGGATTAGGACAAGGACATTTTTTTGGGTGGAGATGGTTCATTATTTGGCCAACCACACAAAAATTTAGTTTAAGTTTCTCTTTTCCAGAATGATCAGTTTCAGCTAAACACACATCACCACGATCTTCTTTACTGCTTGTCTCTTGTTACCTCTTTGTTTGGTGCGATAACACCAGTTGGTGTCAGGCTGGGTCTACTTGGGCAGCTTTGCTCCTTTCTCCCTTACTCTCATCTACAAAATATCATAAAGCATTCATTTCACCTTTTAAAATTATTCCTTTGTTTTCTTTTCCATTTTCCTTCTTGCTGACTTTTAACCTCTTTTTTTCAAAGTTTCCAAATTCAAGAAGTGCAAACATACATAAAGATCAAACATGTGCTGTACTTTGGGCCCAAAGCAATCTCCTCAAGAATTTGCCCAGGATGGCAGATGGCCATTTAAACATAGTAAACCATATGTTTCTTCTAAATTCAACAGAAAGAAGATAGTTGTCCAGTGAAACAACCTTGGATATTCAGCATAAGCAATCTGGGATTCCTATGCCCTTCAGAAAACACACAGAGAAATCTTATCTGAACAATCTTATCAGCCCTTCTTCCTTCCCATAACAAACTGAGGCCCTAAGATAAATTTGTTTTTTAAGACTACTTGCCATCTGTCCTTCAAAGATGCCTAAGCCTATGGAAGTCTGTGTCATGTTTATGAATTAAAGGTAACGCAGTATAGAGAATAACAGTACAGATGCTGGAATCAGACGAACTCATGGTCAACCACACTCTATCTATCACTGCCCTTAGGAAAATTATTTAAGTATTCTAGTTTAGTTTTCCCATTGGTCAGATAACATTGCTTAGCTGGATTGATGTGAGTACTAAATAAAATAATTCATGCAAAGCACTTAGTCCAGGATAAATTCTCAATAAACATTACCAAAAGTTCTTTCTTAAGGTCCCATTAAAAATATGTCAGACTCATCACACAGAGACACTAACCCTGGAAGCGATGGGACCACTGCTGAAAGAAGACCTTCATGGTCTTTATTCCCCTATGCATGTCATCAATGTTGGCCTCACTTATTGGCTAGAAAGAAGCAAGCTGGTTTATGCCATCATTATCCTAAGATCCTGAGGATGCATTTCTTCAACAGGAAACATGAAAAAGAACTACTTTCTCCTCTAGAATTCCTCTGTTACTATTAGTCATGTTTCGCTTTCCCTTCCTGACATAGCTATAGGAACTCTTCTTAAAACCTCTTCAAGTTTTTTGCTTTGTTTGGAGAGTTTGAAAAATTAGGATGACTATTACTCAAATAAATCCCAGAGGAGCCCATGTCCCCTTTGCATGGCAGAAAAAAAGAGCCAAAAAGCAGACTTTGGTTAGCAAGGGTGAAAATGGACAAGACGTACAGTCGAATAATTTTCTTCTGCAAAGACACAGATGTACAACTGCAGGGCTACTGGGTTAAAATTTTCTGAGGAAACCGAATGAATAAATTCAGTTGCTCCAATACAGTAATTTAAAATAGTAATGTGGCAGTTTTTCTCCTTTCCCAGGGTTTCTGTAAATCTCTGTCTGCTTAAGAATTATCAGATTCCCACAGGAGTAAATTATGCAAGACTGGGGAAGAGTGAACAAATGATTCTTGAGGCACAAAGTCAAAATTTGCACGAGGCACCTGTAGGCAGCATAGCTGGTGTAATCATCACTGTGCCCTGAGGTTTAAACCTCAGTACTTCATTCAATGCGGCCAAGCAGTGATGGCCAGGTCCTTCCGGACTCGAAGCCCTGTGAGAGTGCGGAGCGATGGTGTGCAGACTCTTCATGTCACCCCTTCTCCAAGGCTTTATTTAGAAATTCCAGAGGCAATCTGGTGGTGAAAGGTTGTTCAAGTACTTTCCTATCCATTTTGCTCTCTTCAGAGCAAACACTCAAATACTCCGAAAGCCAAAGCAGCTATCTCACTCCACGTCTGGATTGCAAAGCCCTAAATATTTATAGGTCTTGAGAATTCCAAGGCTCAAGTTCAGGTAGGATACTATTCCTATTTGGTTGCTGTTTGAAGACTTACTTGCTATGGTTAACACACTAGAAAATAACTTTTTTTTTACTATAACTGTAATACATCCTATTTTGGAAAATGGATATGGTACAGATAAAATTTAAATACCCATAATGCCACTGTCAGTGTTAGCACTTTGACTTCTTTTCCTCTCTCTATATGTGGGTGCATATAGACACACAACATTTTAGGTGTTTATGATGCTTTCAAATTTTAGGTACAATTCTAATACTATTTTTATTAATCTATAATTTTATTGTTTCATTACTGGAAATACAGGCATTTCCTCATGCCAATAAATAAATGTAACACTAATACACAAGTTAAACCAAGTGAATTGCTGTTATTGGACAGGTTTTGACTGGCAATTTTATATAGTTCAACAGAACGTGAAAATGCCCCGAGATTACTTTATCGCTCTTAGCTCTTATTCTAAGCAAGCTGTCTTGTCTCAGAACCCACGCAGCAAAGAGTGGTTGGAAGTTATCACCATAACAATAAATGACAATAACAGTAAAAAAAAAATATATATATATATATTAACTATTGAACACAATTGAGCAGTCCAACAGAGAAGTGTGTGCTGTAAATACTAGTGTTCTATACACAACACTGGGGAGAATCACTCTCAAGTTCAGCTTTTCCAAACTTCAGTACTTTGTGTACCACCTTCATGATTTAGGGCACTTCTCCATCTCACTGTAAGATGACCTACGTTGTTTTCCTAAAAAAAATTTATCTTAATGAAACATCATATCCCTTTTATATATGGATCTAATTAAATCCTGGCCCTCTTTGAAGATCATATGTTAAGATAGACGCATGTGTAAACCCACAGGGTCTGGATAGATCATCAGATACACAAGCAATACGGGGTGTATTATCAAACACAAAAGATCAGAATTCTTTCTTAGCAACAGTGTGAAGAGGGCAGGGCTTTCCTTCAGCTCCAATTTCTCTTTTTCAGTATACTCATCACTCTGCAAACCACGACCTGAGGCATCCATTTCTTCCCCGTGCCCCAAATATCACTGGTCTATACAATGACCCTTGAGCTAGAACACACTTCTGTGGACAGCATTTGTGCTCCAGAGATTTCTTGTCTTCTTTCCCAACCACACTTATCCTGTTCACCATCTTTGTGGGTCTTGTTCTTCAACTGCAAGTAGTGAGTTAATATGAAGAATTCACCTAGACTATTTTATTCACACTTATGCTTCCAAGGTACCATGTAAGTGCCAACTATTTTATTTTGGGGTTTACTTCTTTATATTCTGACCTTCCCATAGAATACTTGAGGCAACTTACGGAAAAGTGTTTAATAAAATAATAAAATACAAGTGTAAGGAAAAAGCATAAGAGCCAGAAAAAAAACGCAAACTAGTAAAGATGTAACCAAGGGGAGAATATCACTCAAACAAACAAAATAGACCATTGAATGCCACACAGATGCTACAGTTCAGATATAAATTGGACAGAGTCTCTTGGCTGATCAATGAAGAAAGAAAAACAAGCCTTTTGTATTAATTTCCTGAATCATGATTTAGAAGAAAACTAACTCCTTAAGGGAAGTTTCCTGCATTGTATTCTGAGATTAATCTCTGATATGGATCCTTATAATGTGGGGCAGAGATATGTAAAATGTAAAAAACATTCCTACGACAAATAGAGAAATAATTTCAGGAGTGTTTCTAGAGGTACTCTTTGACTAAAAGTGAGTTCAGAGTTTCTCTTGTGGACAAGATAAAGGGTTGGACTTACCGTTACAACTGAATGAAAAAGCCAGAGAAAATACATGAAACAAAGTTTTTCAGTCACCGAATACGAGGTTGCAAAGAACAATGATATCTGAGGGAGTGGAAGCAAATGAGGTTAAGTCTTCTGCCCAGACTGACTGCCTGGAGAGGGTTTCCAGGCTATAAATGCAGGAGAGGAAGAACCCAGGCAGGGCCTGAGGACCTTCTGAGACTGAGGAGAAGGAGCTGGACGTCGAGAGAGGCCGGGAGTGGTGGAGTGTGCAGGACAGAGTACCCCAGAGAGGAGAGAGCTACCCCGGGAGAGCTCTGGAAATCTTCAGAAAATGTTCAAGTCTTCCCCAAGCTGGGCTACCATAGTGCACGCATGTAGGGCAACCACCCACATCTGGGGACAGATCACCCAATGAGAACAAGGGGAGCCACTCTTGGGGTTCCGTAGGGCAAAGGATAATTTGTGCTCCCTCCAACAAGAGTGGGAGAAACTCATAAATCATGAGATATCAGGGAGAGGACTCAGAAGAGTACTGATTCAGTAAAAAGAGAAAATCGGCCCCAGACTAAAGGTTGCTCCAGTCCCATATAACCCTACTTAAAAAATAAGGCCCCCAAAGGGTCAAATTTTCTCCAACTAACTTAACTATGGCCTAGAACAAAAGCTCAAGAATTTTTTAAGAATATGACATACCCAGCACCAAGCATGATACAATTCACAATGTCTTGCATCTAATTAAAAAAAAAATTAAAGATCCTAAAAGAGCAGGAATATATGACTCCTATTGAGCAGATGAGTCAATCAATAGAAACAGACCCAGAAATGACACATATGAAAGAATAAGTGACAAGAATATTAAACGCTATTATAATGATATTCAATACATTCAAGAAGGTGAAGGAAAGCTTGAGCATGGTGAGTGAAGGCCCAAGAAGAAATACCAGTCATGAAGACTACAATGTCTGGGATTTAGAAGCACACACACACATACACACAAGATGTGATTAACAGCAGATTAAACAATGTAGAAGAAAAGACAAGTGAACTAGAAAATATAGCAATTAAAACCATTCAAAATGAAAAAAAGCTGGAACAAGTAAGCAGAGCACCGGTTAACTGTGGGACAATGCCAGGAACACTTCTAGATCTGTGACTGGAGTCTACAAAAGGGGAGGGGTTGGTGGTACAGAAAAAACTTCTGAAGAAATAACAGTTGAAATTTTTCCAAATTTAAGGAAAACTAAACTAACAGATCCAAGAATCTTAACAAACCTCAAACACAAAAAAATTATAAAGAAAACTATGAGGGCATAACACAATCAAATTTCTTAAAGTCAGTCATAAAAATATCCTACAAGTAACCAGAGATTAAAAAAAAAGACATTGCATTAAAAGAATAAGGATAAGCAGATTTAGAAGACAATGAAATGTTTCTAAAGAACTAAAAAAGAAACCTGTCAACCTAGAATTCTCTACCAATAAAACTATCTTTCAAAATGAAAGACCAAAAAACAAAAAAAAATCAAGAGAGTGAGAGACTTTCTCAGTAGAGAATTCATCATCAGCAAACATGTACGTACAATAAGAAATATTAAAGTAAGGTTTTTAAACAGAAGGGAAATGATGGTAGAGGAAAATCTGAATCTACAGTAAAAAATGATGAGTGCTGGGAATGGTAAATATATAGTTAAACATAAATTTTTTTTCTTAGTTTTCAAATATCTTTAAAACATAACCAATTATTTCAATTCAGTAAGTTAGGATGGTCCCAAGAAAGACGAATGTTTTTCAAGTTCTTATGGTGATTCTGATAAAAGTAATCTGAGAACCACACTTGAAGTGTCTGCTTATTATTTCTATGGGTTTGAACTCCTCCGTCTTGGAAATTGGCATTTCAAAATGAGCTGCAACATGATTAAAGGAGGCAATTTATAATAAATAAACACACAACTCTTTTAATTCCAGAAATTATCATTTTACTATACAAAAAAAAATCTTAAGCATTTACAAAAGAAAATCAAAAGAAGTTGCATTTTTAGACCATATTGGAAAAGTTACACAAGAGTCTGATGAACAAAGAACATGATAAAACATCTCCGTACCATATTAGTACCATCCAGAGAAATCCAGTCAACCATTATACCATAGGCTGAAGCATTTAGTACCTGAAAGTCAACCCAGTGCCCTCTTGGTTTATCATTTGACATCTTTACAAAACATTGTTGTCCATGAACTTTATAGGAAAGAAATTTTGTTAAAGGAAATAAAATATTAAAAAGATGACATAGTTCAGCTGCCAGTCAATATTAAGATGCATTAAGTTATAACAATCAGTCCAAGCAACATTCTAATAATTTTAGAAATGTGAGTACAGAGTGCTGATACTCCAAGCAATGTTGCTATGGGATAATTTTATTTTACATATATACAAATCATGTTATCGTATATACACATCAAGAAACTACTCCAGTCATCACATCTCAATGGTAGCGTTTATTTTTTTAGGCAGAAACTTTCCTTTGGCTTCTTGCTCACAGCAAGGGGCACAGGCAACCATTTCTTTCCAAGAGTTCACTACATTCAAAGACGTCTGGACTCCCAGTTTATTATGTTCCTTGTGGAATGATGAGCAGCCTTGAGGATTTGATTTGATGGCTAGTGTCTCTGGTTGAACATTTCAAATGTTAGCTACACTTTTGATTTCTGTGCTTATACAAGGCTGTATGACCCTCTCATGTTCGCTCTTCTGGCAAAGTAAATAATCATTCCAGTGGCAGGTATCACTAAGGAGGATGCACAATAGAGCACGAGAAGTTCCGGAGAAAAATAGTCCTTGCTACTTTCTCTTTCTGAAAAATAACAAAATGGACACAATTAATGTCTAGTACAAAAAGAAATCATTTAATACTAATAGTGACATGTTTTAACAGTACAACTAGTTCTCTAAAGAGAAATGAATCAAAGCAGTGAGAAGGACCCAAAATGCATATTTCTTTGAATTACCCAAATCATCAGTTCGCAGTTGCTATGGTCAAGATGGGTCTAAAGATGACAGCTGTTGACTTTTGCAAACTTGGATTCAAAGAGGCTCAGGTTCCATTGCAGAATGGAAAGAAGGACACAGCCTTTTAGAGCTCATTTACAGGAGAAAGAATTTGGAGAGGAGTGTTTGCTTTGGGAAATATAAATCTCTGCTAAAGAACTAGGACTCTGATCACTATGGATTCAAACAACTAACCAGTTCTCCAGGAAAATCCTTGTAACACCTCGAGTGTAACCATTATAGTCAAACACTCCATAAGATAATAAGAGAAAAATTCTTGCTGATGACTTTTTTCAGGAATAGATGGAAAACTTTCCATTTTGTATCTCTGAAGTAGGGCATTTTAATATATCTTATTCCTCTTCAGCATTTATATCATTGCTTGATCATATGAAATTCTTTGGATAGCATTATATTTTAGCTTAAATGCTACTAGAGAAGCATTCTCTGACCCACATCTCCCCCAGCCTAAATTAGGAACTTTTATAACCCACAGCATTTTCCCTCCATAGCTCTTATCACAGCTTATAAACATTTGTTTGTATGATTATCTATTAACATTGGTCTCTTCCTTCAGTCTGTAAATTACACAAGGACACATATCTATTTTCTTTTTGATTCACCACTGAATAGCCAGTACCTGACTCACTGCTTGAAGTTGCTTGCACCCAATAAATATTCTTTTAATAGTAATACATTTTTTTTCTTTCTACATCCTGTCATTTTGTCACTTGGTTGTAAATTGGGTACAGAAGTTATTGGTATACAAAAACTAAAATTAGTACTCTATCTAGTCTACTAAAAACCATCTGACAGCTGCAATACTGTTTACCATCTTAACTTTAAAAACATCTGATGAAGATAGCCTGGTATTTACTGAAGATTCATCTTTATTTGCAATTGTGTTTGCACAGCATTGTACGACCTCACAAGTATTCCGTTTCTTCAAGTGGCACATATATTGTCTCAGTTCTGGAAGAAATGACTGTGGTAATCATTGCTTTCCCTCTAGATGTTTCTAATTACTGGATGTCAACCAAGAAAGAAAGAATCACTAGGGTCAGATGATGGGAAGTCCTTTTTTTTTTTTTGAATTATTGAAATTAAAAATACTTCACCATAAACATGACAATTGCTTTATTTTTCTGCTTTCCTTTCTCCTTTGTCAGAGTATAAGGGTAATATTTTAATGGAATATCCATTATCATAATTATGGTGAGACATCAATATTGATGACTTGTTGGGCAATGGTATTTCTGCCCCTATTGTTTTCTTTCCAATTTAATAAATATTATCTTTTGCCTTTGGTTTTCCCCTCAGGCATCTGCAGTAAAATACAAATTGGTTGCTGAGTTGGTTGCCAGGGAAACCTCCAAATACAATTTTCTATTAGCTGTATAAACACTGAAAATCCTAAAGACTCCCAACCATTTCTACAATTGGAATACATTCAAGCAAAAGTGTTTGTCAAACAAAATGAAACAAAATTAATTTTAAAACTTAGCTAAATTCAAAAGATGACTAATTCAAAAATTCCCAGGAAAAAAAGTCAAATTTTTGACTCCATTCATTTGTAGTTATTTTAAACCACATTTATTTTGGGGGTCTGAATTTCTAGCTGAGTGCCAAATGAGCTTTAATTTTTTATTTAAGCAATGAGTGAAAAAAGGCAAATATGTAAGTTACTAACTTAATAAAGCAATTAGAAAAGACAACAATTGTATGAGAGAGTTACACAGCTGGAGAAGAAGATTTGATACGTCTTTAAAAAGGAATCACTGACTAGAAATAGAATTGTAAAAATGTTAGGAGTCCAAGTTCCTGCGGCTAGGCTTAAAGGTGGTACTGAGGATTAAAGAAAATAAGAATAAATGAATTTCAGACTACTCATAACTGAGATCTCAATCCATCCAGAATCATCGCCTGATTGGAGGCACTGATTACATATCCCCCTGTGTCGTGTTGCATGACATGACACAAAGTAAATTTTCCATTCTTTGAACACATAGTAACTTCATTGGCTAGATCAGCTTTTTTCAGGATAATCACTGCAGGTGGATGAAAAAGTTTTACATGTAATCGCGATACTTTCCCCTTTAACATTCTAGAGGGAACTATTGATATTGTCATCTTTTGAGGAGGTACTATGAAGACAGAAAACATGGTATTCGGTGATACCTCATTGTGGTATATATATATTCATGAATGGGACATTATGTGTACATCAGAAATTGACACATTGTAACCGACTATATTTCAATTTTTTTAAAAAATTAAAAAAAACATATGATAAGGCTTGTAATCTTGAGAACTTTGGCCAGATAAGTAAAATTTTTACCCATTTTCTGACTAGGTTTAAATTTTCTTTACACTGATGAGTGGCTGTGAACTCTGAAAGCCAACCTCCAGAGGCTCTTAAGAGTTGGCATTTGTTCGCAGTCTTATTCACTCCAAGTTTGCCTTCCCATACTCAATGAGAGCTCATTAGCACGCGTGGAGTGGGAGACTGAGTAGTAAAGGCTGACAAATTCTGCTTCCGCTGATAAAATCAACAGATCCTACTATGAATTCACAAGAGTGATTAGGAGATTAAGCGGCCCCTAGAATTTCTTTGCTGGGACCATTGCCCCCCCCCCATCAGAGAAGGGTTGGATGGACAAGGGGCTTGGATTTTCTAAGGAGGCAGTTCCATAGTCAAGAGATTCCTTTATGTTGTTCAACATTAAGATCATCACCGCAATCATTATCCTGAAAAGAGTCAATCCAGAAAATACGCAGTTACTCCACGTTCAGAGAGTGGTGCTCTCTTCCGGTAGGAAGGAAAAGGGTCTCTCTTTCTATGTGCCCATTCTACGTCTTTAGTTTCCTTGTAACCTCCAGGGAAATGTTTTGAAAATATATTTAAATGCTTAAGAAATGCAAGGCCTCAGAGACCAGTGATGAATTGTCAATGTTTAAAAAAACAAATGAGAATTCTGCACTGATCAATGATTAATGTCAACTTCCTACCCTGCAGGCTAGAGCAGCTGTGCGTGATTATTCTAGGAAACACCAAGAAATGACTATAATCAACATGGAATTCAACTCCATTTTGCCAACTTATTCATCCAATCCTTGAAATTCTTTACAATCCACCAAATCTCTGCCCTATTATAAAAACAACAACAACAAGTAACTAACCTTTAACATTAAGCGTTATACTTCTTAACTGAAAGCCAACTTCATTTTTAGATTCACACTCATATACTCCCGCATCCTGTAACTGGGCCTTGTGAATGGTATATGCACCATCTGTAGACTTTAGCAGTGTGTCACCAGTCTCTGCTTTTTTCTTCAGGATTATCAAAGTCTGGGGAGCATTTCCACACGTACAAGAGATAATGACCGTGTCTCCTTCCCTGACGCTCTCAGAAGGAAAAGCTGTAAGTTGTGTATCTTTTGGAGCAACTGTAGAGAGAATTTAAAGACACCTCTGATTGAGTGAAATATAAACCAATTCGATATTAACTTAATGACAGTAACAATAGCTGTCAAGACGCTATTTGTGCTTACTGTTTGAATGAACTGTTTAGAGGCGCAATTAAAGAAGTCAGGGCTTTCCTGGATTGTTGTAAATCATCCTGCTTTTAATAAAAGAAGACACCTCTTATGCTTCTCATGTCTCTTAATCTAATTCGTTACCCAGCCTAGCCCAAGAATAGGTGTTCAAAAACAGCTATGGATTTCAAATGTGGAAAAGAACTTTTTCTTTGGTCACACTGTTGTGCAAATATTTCTCTAAGTATAAAGGCCTTTGCAGGTCTCTGAGTTTTGATCTTGATCCCAGATCAAAAAATTAAGCTGTGCAGAGATAGGTCTTACTATCCTTAACAACAACAATACCAGTTACTAAATGCCAGGCACTGGGCTAAGTATTTGACACCAACATCTTGTTAATACACAACTCATGGAAGGAGCTACCATATTACCATTTTATAAGTGAGATTGCCTCTAAGTTCATCTGTTTTGTGACTTGATTTGATATTCTTGCCCAGCCAGAGCTACAGTACCATGACATCCATCCTATGGGCTTTCCTTTAAGTAGTGCATTGCCCTTCCAAAGTCCTCCCAATAAAATACAAGTTACCATTGATATGAAGTAACAAGAAAGTCACTAATACCTTAGTGGAAATAATACTGAGATGTAAGAGAGGAACTAACAGCCCTAGTGAAGAAATGGACCTTGAACCCCAGAAGGGAAAGTATAAGGGGAATTCAAACTGATTACCACACGTTTCTGCCCCAAACTCCTAAAGTTTCAACCTGTCAAGTAGGAGTTCTGTCTTACCTCTCCATCCTGGAGAAAATGGGTAAGGGTCTGCTAACTTAATCTACCCTAGTGGTTTTATGCCATTAAGCTGGTGAACCAGAGGGCATTATCTCTGCTACTCTTAATCTCAGAATTTATAAAAGGCTTAAGTGCCTTCTTAGGTTTCTAAGCAAATATTAGCAGGCATCTTGTGAGATTACCACTCAGAGTTTAATTCAGCTCGATAGGGTGACTTTCATCTTAAGTGATTTCCAAATACATATATACTTGTCCCTGTCCTTATTTCAACATCATAATCATTGCCCCAAAGGTGTAACTGGAACTCTTGGCACAGTTCCTGGAGCTAGGATTCCATCTGAGGTTAAGAGAATTTTAGAGTAAGTGACTTGGAAGGGGTCATGAGAAAATACTATCCCAGGAGTTTTCCACTCATAGGAACAACATGAGCTTTTCAGAACTCTAAATACATTTTTTTAGTAAGAATTTTGTTTTCAAAGAGGACTTTACTCAAAACCAGTAACACAACCAAAATACAACTAGCAGTAATAACTCATTTAATCACTTAGCTCACCTTGGATAATTAATTCAACTTCTTTTCTGCTTATTCCAGCCTGGTTAATTCCTTCACACACATAAATACCAGAATCTTCCATTTTTGTGGACATTAAGGTGAGAGTTGTATTCTCAGAAAGAGGCTGGAGATCCCCATTATTTAGCTGCTTGCTCCACAGGGTTTTTGGAGCTGGAAGGCCATCGCTAGAGCATGTCATGTTCACAGAACGGCCTTCCTCCAGGACGGAGGAGGGGCTGACCAAGATGGCTGTAACCTGGGGAGCAACTGAAAAGGGAGGGACACCTGTTAGCTTGACCCTTATACCCTGAGCTTCAAAGAGTTTTAATAATGTTGCAAAACTGGGCTATGGATTTAGTGGATTGGAGCAGTTTATAAACTTTGATAACTTTATGGCAGGAGGCTTCTGTCCTCATTTGCTTGGCAGATGCAGAATGGGGGAGTAGAATGTAGACACATTATGAATATTTTCTAATGGAGTTATTTCCTTTCTATAGAACTTATATTCTATAGAAGTGCTCTTGCTACAAAGAGTGGATGGTCGTGATAGTGTACATTGACGTTTATGGTACATGAAACGTGATCATGAACTACGTGAATTTCCTTTGGAAAGGTGGAGTCTACTTGTCCGCCTCTTGAACCTAGCTGGCCTTGAGACAAACTCTGATATATCCCAGAAGAAGTAACACTGTCGGTCTTCCAAGCCCAGGCCCTAAGAGGTATCTTCCACTACCACCCTCTTCAAACACTGTGCTCTGGTGGCTAAACCTAGGCTACCTTCCTTGAGAGATACCACATGGGGAAAGGAAGACCCAGATGCCCCAGAGGAGGCCCCAGACACATGAGTGAGGCCACCTGGACCGTCCCCCACTGACCTGTCAACGGACTGAAAATGCGTAAGTGAGGTCATCTGATACCGTATTGAGCAAACTGCCCATCTGACCTCTTCCTAAATGGTCAGCTCAGACTCATAAGCAAATAAATGGTTGTTTTAAGCATTGGGGGTGGTTTGTTCCAACAATCATTATTTTGAAGTTTCTTTTCAATTATTTTTTTCACAAAAGTTATAACTATGAACCTCATGTCAACTATTGCCTGGCAACCATGATTTAAAAATCCATATTAGGGGAAGGGTTAGCTCAAGTGGTAGAGTGCACGCTTAGCATGCATTAGGTCCTGGGTTCAATCCCCACTATCTCCTCTAAAAATAAATTAATAAACTTCATCATCTCCCCCACCCCAAAATAATAGAATTGAATTGAATTGATTTGAATTAAAAAAATTAAAATCCATATTAAATTGTGGTTCCATCACACATGGACTTACCATTAACATAAAGTGTCTGTGTATTCTGCTCTTGTTTGAGTTCGAATTCCATTTCATCAATAGATAACTTCGCCTGACAAACAAGAACTTTTCCAGTATCTTCAGTGGTTGGGATGAAGGTCATTTCCAAACTCTTCGTCTCTAGGGATTTTGTATCTACATTTCTCAAAAAGGTCTTATTCTTCATAATACTCTCCCCCTTAAGCAATTCAATTTCTAGTCGATCAAAAGAATATACATCAGGAACTTTGCAGCTTACAGTGACGGGCTTTCCACTCACGAACAGACCACTCATCTCAATTTCTAGGTTTCTAGGGAATACTGCAAAGATCAAGCAAATGTTTATATGAGGCATTCAAGGGAAAACAGAACTAATTTCTATCAAATGCAAAGGTCTCAAAATGAAGGTTTTAACTCACCTGGGACAGAATGATCACCAACATATAAATAACAACAGTAAGTGTAAATGTTTATGATATTAAATATAAAAAATGTTTGGAACAAAAAGCCACCTAGCACATCAAATCTTAAATAATAAATATAATTCTTATTCTTTTCTTCTGAGTGACGCAGTCTTGCTGACAGCTATGGACCGATCTTTTCGAAGGGCACACACACTTCCACCATTTTGTTCAGTAACTCCACATTTTAAATGTTTTAAATATTTGCCATGATGTATTGAATATTTACCATGTGCTAGTCCCTTAATATTCATTATCTCAGTCTTCAAAACAGCCTCATCAAATGAGTATTAACTTATTCTACAGCTAGAAAAACTTATAGAGAACGTATTTCACTGCTAGGAAAACTTACAAAACTTAGCAGAGGCTAAGAGTCTGCCATTTAGTATCATATCTAATAAGTCACTGAGCCAAGATCAGAATTCGTATTTCTTTGGGCTCAGAGCCCAGGCTTGGTTTCAGAGTCATGCAGCCTCATCTCACATAAGACCCAAGGGTAATTCTCAATTTAAACATTCTAATTTCTAGTGGCCAAGTTCAGGCATAAAGTTTTATATATTCCTCAAATAATACTTGAGTTACGACAAAAACTATAAGAGACTTAGATTCTAAATAATATTTACAACGCTTCTTACGCAAACCAATAAAAAGGAGATTAAACTGGTTACCAAGAGCAAAAGCAATGCTAATTTTTTTTCCCTGAAACTAAATGTTGTTGCAGCGATACATTCTCTAACGTTTCCATGTTACAGGAAGGCGTCACTGCTGCTTCTCATTGCTGTTGGGAATGCGCTTGCATCAGCAGATCCTGGACTCTTGGTAATAGGATATCACAATAAATTTACCCTTCTTTTGAGAGATTCAAATCCCTTTACAGACAGACTCTAACTCATTCTGAACAAAATCCTGAGAGTAACACAAGTTTGGGCAGGATTTCTGGTGGAAAATCTCTACAATTGTTCTCTTGAATTCTGCTGAATAAAACGAGGTGGAAAAACCCTCCCAAAGAATAACTTTATGATCCTTTTGTACATTTTTGTCCCTTGTTCATAATAAACTGAGGAACTCCAGCAAAGTCAGCTTATAGAGATTTGAGGTTGTAAAGGATTTTTGCTGAGGTGACAAGAACAGCCAGAAGAAGTGCAGTGCATGTACGCGGTGTACGTCAGTATCACAACCTAGTGCAATCTCCTGCCTCTGCTTTTCACTGAGCTCCTGCCACTGAGCATCCCTTTTCACTGAGCTCCTGCCACATGACCAATCTAACTCCCTGTACTCATTTTTGGCTTTTTCCTGCTCCCTGTTGCCTCACTGTCCCATCCTGCTAATCAGCTTTCAAATGCTAATTACCTTCAAAACAGTAGGTTGTGCCTCACCCACAGTTTGAATAACTGAGCAGCAGTCACTCCACCCCATCATCTGAACAGGCTCTGACCCCTCCTTGCTCACAACCCCCTCTGTAGACCCCATATACACACAGAGGTGGGTGGGAAGCAGGGAGCATGGAGTGTGTCCAAGTGTGTGATTCCAGAGAATTGACAAGATACAAACTGAGGACTGGGGATGCTGGGTACATGTTTAATACATACTTAAGATTTAAGCCACATCAAAAATTCTGCTTCAGAGATTCAGGAACCACTCACAATGCTAATTTCCCCTTCTAAACACAGGGATCTTGTTGTGTATAGCAGACTTACATTCTATTTCTTCCAATGGAACTGAGAATGACAACATCAACAAGAAAACAGTAAACGATTCCGAAAACCACTTACAGTAGAGCTTCACTTGGGTTTTCCTTTCCAGTTCCTTTTCATGCCCACATGTCACGGCACACTGGTAAGAATGTTCATGCTCAAGACTCACAGGGCTCAGGGTCAGCGTGGATTTGGATCCTTCAGTGGTCACATTCCCACTCAGGGGGCTGTCTAGCTGGGTTCTCCAAGAGAAAGATGGGGACTCACAGCCCGTGACAATACATGTCAACATGACCAAGTCACCAATCTGAGCAGCGACCCAGGGTCCAGGAGAGATCTCTACAGTAAACATTTTCTCTGGGGGGAAAGAGGACAAGACGAAAAGCACATAAGGTTCTCTTCTTTCACCACAGTCCAGTATATGGTCTATTTTTCTGATCTCCTTTTGGCTAACATCTGTGCTGAGAATAAATTACTCCTTTCCACCTTGGGACCATCAGGAAACCACATCGTTTAAGAACAAACCCACAAGTCATTGATCGGTTCATTCAACAGAAAGAATGAGGATAAAAATTTGTCAAGACCAAGACTGGCATCTTTTCATAACAAGAATTCAATCTCCACCCAGGTGTAGTTAATCAAATCCATGTAATGGTGCACAGCAGCTCAAAATTTTAAGAGGATCCGGCGTGTCAAGCATTGTGTAAACCACTTTACATCCATTATCTTGCTTAACCTTCTCAACTTCATGAACTGGTACCACTAATTCTTCTCCTCCGCTTTCACTTTCTCCTTGTGCTTCTCTGCTTTTCCTCCTCCATCCCTTTCTCCTCCCCTTCCTCCTCTTTCTTCTTGAGGAAATTTAGGCTCAGAAATGCTAAATAACTTTACCAGGCTTGCAAGGAGCGAAATGAGAACTTGAAGCCAGGTGGGTCTGATTCAAAATCCCAGCTCTTCCATGGCTGGAACAATTAAATCAGATCATCCTCATGGGGCGATAAAACAAAATCTCAGAGAAGTACTGGAAAATGCTATAAAAATACGTCTTCTGATTAGAAGAAATACCCATAATGGACCAGCACTTAGAGCTTCTGCATCAACAGTATAAAGTTACACCATTGAAAGTTGCACAGAATCACACTCATAGCAAGTCAAAATCTCAACTTTAAAGTGATATGCAAGCCACCTCTTAAATTTGTTTGACACATTATAAAAGTACTTTGCAGTTAATTTGAGATGCCAGGGCAAACTCCTAAGTCTCAAACATCCAGGAAAGCTCTTTGGCTGCCAGTGCCATCCGTGCTGGGCACCCAGGCTGCTTTGGGATGGCTGCTGTCAGGTGAGAAAGGGAATTCCGATTCTTGACTCTGTTCCCCTGACGCAACTGGGAGCGTTTGGGCAACTCTGAAAGTGACAGATGAGACTCCACAGAAAAATCACCAAAAATTGCCCTTGTAAATAGCAGGCTGGTGAGAGAAGAAAGCTCAGTATGTAAATAATCCAAACACATTACATTTTGCAGGGTTGTCATCTGTGCCAAAAGGTTTTTTTTTCTCTCAGTTTGGTTTGTCTAATTGGGACATTATAGCGTCTTACAAAGAATGCTTTCCTCATATTTCCTTATAAAGTAATGTGCTCTCAGATTTTGAAAGAGAAAGATGATTCAGAACTATAACCAGAGTTTTTGAATTCCTTAAACGTTAGGGTGAGAATGGAGAACTTTAAAGACAGATCAACTTCCTGCCCATGGATGGGTCTCAGAGCATTCTTTACAGGGGTGTCATCTCTGCCATGTGGACCTGTGGCTCCTGCGGGAGCATCTCTGAGCTGACTGAAAGCCCCACTGAACATTCAGTCCTCTCTCTAGTACTGATGGTTCTAGTACTGAACGTCCTGTGATGCAAATCGCGAAACCACACTGCCTGCCCCCACGGCACACCTTCTTTTCACATTGAAATGCAACACAGCTTATCGTGGGGTAGAGCTGCTCCAGAACGGACGGACGGTAGCTTCACATGCTTTGATTAGTGTCATGTTCTTCTTGGTTTCTTACAAACGCTACCCTGACATCCAACCGGTTCATCTACTGATAGTGAGTTTGAATTTTATCTTTTTGGCTATATCCAAGCTTAAACTCCGTGTTTTCATATTTTCAGACTTTGTTTTGCCCACGTGTACAACTTACTCATTCAGTATCTACTAAACACCTATTAATGGCAGGCAACCAAATATTAAATCATGCGCACACACATAGTCCCTTACACCCCGTAAGTCCCTATGTTTAAAAAACTTACAGTTTAATTAATGGAAAGACACACTTAAATAGGTATCTTATTTTGGTTCTTAATAAAGAACACTTAATTTATCTATTACTTATATATCTCTCCCTCTTAGATTGGAAATTCCTCCAGGACAATCACCATAACTTTTTATGTCTGGACTTCCAACACCAATCACAATTCTTGGATTCTTGGACAAAGGCTCTTAATTAATACATGGTAAACTGAGCAAAAGTGCCTACACATTCATAAGAAGTGCTAAATGTACTGAAGGAATCAGCAACCAGCTTTGCCTGACACACTCTGCAATGGGGAGGCTGGTGTCAGCCTGATCTTGAAGGATGGCTGAGCCTTTGCCAGGTGAAGGAAGGAAAAGGACATGCCAAGCAGAAGGAACAGCATAAACAGAGGCACAGGGACAGCAACCAAGCTGCAAAGGTAGTTTCTGACTAGACTGTGAGGAGTTTCATGCAACTATATTAAGAAATGTGAATTTTAATTTATGTACAGTTAGTGTTTGGCTGAAGTCATATAAAATGTGCACCGTTTTGTTTAAGGTAGGTAACTCTGGTAGCAGTGCATAGGATTATGTTGGGGACAGAATGATAGCAGAGTGACCATTTAAAGACAATTAGCTATAGTTGAAAAATCATGGAGTTTTGGATTTAAATGGGCCTATGTTACAATCACAGCAAATACCACTAATGGGCTGTGTGACTCTTGGCAGACTGAGCCATGCTGAGCCTGAATTTTTTTTCACCTCACAAGGTTGTGAGAAAGACTAAAGAGAAAACATTTATAAAGTGGAAAGTAGAATTCCTGGCAAATATTAGATGCACAAATAGTAGAGGCCATTATTCATCTCTATGAGACACTATTACCTCATCTGTAAAACGGATATAAAATACTTACTCTTTGGCTATTTCTTGAAGATTACAGGTAACATATGTAAAGTGTCTGGAATAGAGCTGGTGTTCAATAAATGATGATATTTAAGGCATCTTTCAAGAGTCCAAATGAGAGATGATAAACCAAGGCAATGGCAAGAGGGTTGAAGAAAAGAGTTCAGACCCTAGGGATCATTTTGAGGTAGAACTGACAGGCTTTGGTGATATGGAATAGGAACATGGATTTCAGAATAAACAGCATATAACACAGTTCACATCTCAGGGAGTCCAGAGAGAGCTGAGAGGAGGACCAGACATGGTGACCCAAGAATACTAATATTCAAGGGGTAGAAGGAAGAGAGAAAGCCAAGGCATGAGGCAGTGAAAGAATGATGAGAAAGGGAAAAGAATTAGAAAAGCAGAGCCATGAAAGCTCTGGTACCAAAGATTTCCAAGAAATATGAGTGAGATGAATGCATAATTGTGCTAAAGTACATGACAATCACATGGATCATCAATAAAACTTAACGAAGTAATTTTGACATTGAAGCTATTTCACAATTGATCAAATCTGAATGATGGCACCTTTACTGTGCCTTTTTCACATTCCACTTACTTTGAACAATTAATGTCACCTCTTCTCTGTCTTGCCCAACCTTATTAACTCCTTCACACACATAAGTTCCAGAATCTTCCATCCTCATAGCAATTAAAGTGAGCGTTGCATTCTCAGAAAGGAGCTGTAGATCCCCATTGTCTAATTTCTTTCTCCAGAAAATCTGTGGCGCTGGTAGACCTCTACTGGAGCACGTCATCGTCACGGAATCACCTTCTTGCAGCCTTGTGGAGGGACTCACAGATATAACCGTGTCCTTGGGCGAGACTGAGGAGGCAGGGCACAGTGTTAGTAACCGTGAAGCATCATCTTGATCCAACAGGGCTGTTGGCATTTCTCTCACAGACTGTATTTACATGCCTTCACAAACTTGACAGACTTAACTCTGCCAAACTGTATAGAGAATTGCTGAGTCATAAAAATTAGTCAATCTAGAGTCTGAGTAATTTGATTGAATTCGTTTTTTTTATGTTTGGTGTTTTCGGATGACCATAGATACCCAGAAATTTAAAAAGACCCTTAGGGTAATGTGGTTTGATCCTCCAGATAAGGTTCCATCTTAGCATCTTAGCCAAGTGTTCTTGCAAGTCAGTTTCAACACTTAATGGTGCGAGGCAATACCCCACCTTACAGTAAACACAGCGCATTTGATTTTTGGACAGCTCTAATAATTAGAACATTTTCCCCCCTTTTGAGCTGAAATCTCCCTCTTTGTAACTAACTTTTACACAGTGGTCAGGGGTCAGTCCTCTACTGCTAAAGAATATATCAAATCCTCCTTCCACCTGACTGTCTTTCAAATACCTAATTATAGCTCTCGTTTCCAAGTTTTCTATTCTCCAGGAAAAATACCTCCTATCTTGAGTATTTGTCTCAAAATATTGATAAAAGCCTTTCCATCTCATTCTCTTTCAGCTAAACATGCAATAGAAGGCAATACTCCTTTTAAGTATGGTGTCTAGAGCAGGCCATAGCATTTTAGTCTAGAACAGAGCACAGAGTCCATACTAACACAATTTTGGGGCTACAAGATTGCCTCAAATCCCTCAGTAGTCTTGGGGCACATGGAGACAGTCTAACCTCATACCTCTCTCCCACTCCACGCACATGTGTACAAGTGAGCATACACACACACACACACACACATACACACACACAGAGTAAGTGCTCATCTTGTAAAATCTCTGTACCTTGATATTTCAAGGCGTATTATAAGAGTTTACCAAATGTGCTTAAAATGTTGTATCACTTGAGCCCACTTCCTACTACCCAGCCAGGTGGTGTTATTATCCCCCTTTGATAGACTGAGAAATTAAGTGACCCAAGTTCACACAGTTAATGGAGCCAGAACTCAAGTTCAGGTCTTCTCAACCCCAATTCAGTTCTTGTCTTCTTAAATAATGTTGTTGACAAATATGTTCTCAATGAATAATAATAGTGTAAGAACTACAAACAAGTTTCTTCTTGACTTTAGCTGCTCAGTTTATTGCTGTATGCATCCGAGGCCAGATGCCTATAGCCATCACATACATACTTACCGTAGATGTGCAGTTGTTCCGTAGTCTCCCTTACTTGAGGCTCAGAATCAATTTCATAAACGTTTAATGTAGCTCGACAAACAAGAGCTGTCCCGTTATCCTCGTCAGCAGGAGTAAAGGTTGCTTCCAAATTCTTCGTTTCCTGGGACTTTATATCCGCAGGGTCCAGAAATTCCTTCTGACTCAGGAACTGGTTGCCCTTCAGTAATTCTATCTTCAGCTTATCAGACGGGTAAACATCAGGGACAAAACACGTGACAGTGATCGGCTTCCCAAGCTCTGGATGGCCACTGAAACGAATCTCTGGGTCCTTAGGGAAAGCTGCAAAGTTCAAATGAATACACATGAGTGGCCTTTTTGTTTATGCTGTATAAGATCCCTTACTGACTTAACGTACTATAAACGAAGACTAATATTTTTGTGAATATAGTATTAATACAGCAGAATTAATTGTTTAAATAGCCTTTCATGGTTCCGGGTGAGTTCAAGAATGAGAATCACCTTTGAGAGAGTTCTTCAGTTCGGATCCAGCACGTACTAAGGGTTGCATATTATTGGAGTGAAAGAAAGGAGAAGATATTCATGTTTATTAAATACTTATATGTGCCAATCACTGTGCTATTCATTTTAACATAAATGACTTTATTTTATTCGCACAGTAACTCTAAGAAATAGAGACCACATTTCACAGATATGAAAACATAGACTTAGCACATTGGCGTAACTTTCCTAAGGTCACACAGATGGTAAAGGTAAAGCTGGGATTTAAACTCGGGATGTCTCTTATTCTGTACGGCTACTGCAGGTGTGTATTATATCATATCACATCCTCTTATTTTAGTCAGGGCAGGTATATTTCTTTTTACGGATAAGGAACCTGAGGCTTAGAATGTCATTGCAAAGAATAGTCATTGGGCAAGATACACAAAGAAATGAAAAGAGCAACTTTAAATAACTGGCTTCTGAAAATGGTGCCTCTGACAGGAATTCATCCACCAGAAAGGTATGCCTGTGCAAGCTGTAAATTCTGGAAGGCAGATTTGCCTCCAGAAATGCCTAACTCAATGTCCTAACCAATCCTCTGCTTGAACTTTTTAGTGACAAGGGAACACACTAGTTCAGAAGAACCATTGCCTCCTTTTCAAGGCTACTTTTCATTGCAAAACATCACAATGGTAATACACTGGCTTGATTCAAATCTGTGAAATAAGCAGAATACAAAGGTCCTAACTCTAAAGAATATTACAATCAAATGTGGGATGGAGACAGGACTGTTAAACATAATGAGAGACAGACATTCTTGAAAAAAAAAATCTCAGGCAAGATAATTTAAGCCAGAAGCGGCTTCATTTCTCTCTTTTTGAAATCTTCAACTATTTGGTACTTGTGAAGAAAGACAAAGGAACTGAAAAGGCTTTGCTATGTGAAGAAACAGTACTTTTCATTTTTCCACCAATAAGTCTGTCATATTCTGTAAGAAATGTGCCTGTAATCCACATAGTTTGCTGTCAGGTAATATGAGAACTCCCTACGTCTCCCTGTATTTACGTAAGGGGGCCTTTCAAGGAGCTCAGAGGGCTGCACAGACATAAACTATGCATGTACAACCAACATAACTGAAAGCAGCCGGCCAGGCAGGTTCTCGGGACGCATTAGCAGCATATGGACTTGCTGAAGAATCAGTTAAAGTTACTGGACAAAGCTGGGTCCCACTACAGCAGAAGAAAACCAACACAAATATAAGACAATCAAACGAGGTCTTCACAAAGAAATAAAGGATTCCAGTTTTTTTTTGAAAGATCAGTCACCAGTAACCGGAAGGCAAGTGATCTGTTTTAGGTCATTTTTCCACTCCTGTTGCTAACTTCATTTGCTGGATTGAGAATGGAATGGGATACATTTTGGCTGGCTGGTAAAGAGATATTCATTCCCCATTCACAAGGCAAATCTAATTCATCTAATTCAAATATCCTTCAGGTGGTGTGATTGAGCATTAAGACTTAATGGGACCAAACAAAAACAAAAACAAAACCTAAATTTATCTCTGCCGAAGTCAAATGAGTGAAATTTTTGCAGCTATTTTTCTTCTGCCTAAGGGGAAAATTTCATACAGAAGCCCGTTGTTAAATGATAGAACTCCTGCTTAATCTTTAAACTAATTTTAAGCACCAAATTGCATAAAAATAAATATATGGAAAATCCCTGAAGGATGGAATTCATAAATCATTTAGGCACAAGGACAAGTAAATATAAGGCTACAATCAAACAGATGTATTTTTTTAAAAATAAAGTGAAAAAAAAAATCTTAGAGATCTTTCCTTTATGACTAAGAAAACAAAAGCCCAGAGAAGCTGAGTCTTACCCATGGTCACCATGTTTGTGGTAGAGCTGGGACAGAAGCCAGGATTTGGACTTCTGTCTAGTGCCAGATTCAGCTGTCTCTAGCTTTCTTGGTGCACTTGTTCTCTAGCCAAAAATCTGGACATGAATATTCTTTGTAAGTTTTCTTTTAAAACTATCCTTTAAAAAAAACTTATTTTAAAGCAAAATAGAGAGAAAATCAAATATTCTCTAAAGTACTCACAATAGATCTCCACTGAGAATTCTCTTCGACGTTTCTTCGACTCACAAGTCACGAAGCACAAATAAGAGTAGTCATTCTCCAAATTAACAGGATTCGTGACCAGCGTGGATTTGTTCCCTTCATTTATCACCTTCCCATTCAGTGGCCTGTCCATGAGAGCTGCCCACGAGAAAGCTGGGGACTCACAGTGTGTTGTGCTGCAAGTCATTGAAACGGAGTCACCAAGCTGAGCAATAATTTTGGAGGCAGGGGACGTCTCAATTTTAAAAGCTTGAGCTGTGAAGGCAAAAAGAGAAAAACAAACTTAACCACTGTTTGTTCAGTATTCCTCTCCCTCTTCTCTGTTCTAATATAACACTCAGAATACCATCCGGCTGGTCTCTTTCCTAAACTGCTTCAAACCAACGCAGGGCAGCATTGGAGTCACTGCCAAAAGGTGTTGAACTCATCTTCACGTAGGAGAACTCTCACTTCTGACCGTGATGCCCATTAATCCGAGTTGTTTTGTGACTAGCTAAGTTTGAGCTCATATCAACTACTAGAAACTACAGAGATAGAACTTACTAGAGACAGAATCCAATTACTCATCTGACATTGGAAAAAAGGTACCCAGAAAACATCAGCTTGCAGCTCCAGCTGTGACAGGACAGGGGTGTATAGCAATGTTCAACAGCACATTAAAAGTTAGGTTCCACTAAGTTTTCCCACCGTTTAAAAACCCTAGTGCCTTTCTTCACTACCAGAGCAAAACTGACTAAAGCCAAAATCAGGGTAAAATAGAATGCTAGCATTTGGAACAGATCAAGGAGCAGAACTTACAAGCTGTAAACACCATCCAAAGTATACTTGAGGCTGCAAAGTTCACGACCATCTTCCTAGGCATTTTAAGTCGCTGTTGTGATGAGGAAATAACGGTCCCCAAACCCTTCTTTCTGTCCCCCTGAAAGTGGCTGGGAAGAGTCTTGAGCTCCTGGAGCCAGGGAGGTTCAGTGAGGAATGAAATAGAAAGTCTGCTCTTTATAAAGGGTCTTGTTGCAGAGGCTCAGAGGCGGAGGGAGGGAAATCCCTTCAAGGGGAAACTCGGAACAGAGCCAGAAAAAAAGTTTAGCTGACACCCAGCCAAGTCCAATATTAACCCCTTCCGTTGCTCTCAGTGCTGAAACTCTTCTCTCTGCCCCCAGAAAAATAAAGCACTTCCAAGGCTATAAAATTAAAACTTTTCCTGATTTTCACTCCAAAAGGATGTTTTTGCAAGGAAGATCTAAAGTTATGCTTGTCACAGAACGAGGCTTTCTGACTCCAGTAGGGGAAGAGAGAGACAGAGGGAGGGAGGGAGGGAGAAACAGTAAATTACTCTAGTTTTTGAGGTGTCTAAACAAGCACTATGCCATGTGAACCAATTATTCTCCGTGATGAAGATACATTAGCAATTCTAAAATAGAGACTAAATTTTCTCTTGCAAGAAAAAGGAAAAGAGCTTTTCTTTTGATGAGATTTTTTTTAAAGGGAGACAGCATAACTGCTAAGTTTAATACTTTTATTCACAAAAATAGTTCTTTTGACCACAAACAGCAACTTTCTGAAATGATATTCTTGAGTAGAAAGTGGAGGAATGCTACCAAAACAGGAGAAATAATTTTCCTCTTTTGTTTTAGAAAAGTTACCAACTCTAAGGGTTTAGTTACTAGAAAATTGGAAGTCTTTTGCAGATTTAAATGCAAATGAATGGAATTCATCTGAAGTAGTAAATCTCTTAGACTGTGAGACTTAACCACAAACACAGTGAAAACATGAAAAATAATTTGTTTTTGTTATATGGGAGGTGATGACAATTTTATGCTTGTTTTCCCCTCCAGTGAGATAACTTTTTAAAGGGTATTTTAAAATGTCTGTTTTTGCCCTGCCCATACCCAAGTCTTTGCAAAACGCTTGCCCATCAAAAAGAAACCGGAAGAGCCACTTCCTTGTATTATACACATGCAGGTCTTCCTCCTCCACTGGACCATCAGTTCCTATCATGGTCCCAGACCAGTTCGTGTTCATCATTGTATCTCCCTCTGCCTTCCTAGTAGCTCATGCGTGGTTTTTATCCCCCCAAAAGTGCAATAACAAATGTCATAAATTGAAATCTGGGGGAGAAACTTCCAAAATGCTAACAATAATATGTAAATACTGAGGAGAAAAATACTGGATTCTACAAGAAAATCCCAAAGCTTACAGACTCACAGGCATGTGTGTAATAAACAGCCCTGTGCTCCATGAGTGAAGAAGGCCAGTAGCTGAGGTTCAGAACTGATAACTGTTCCCACATGGCTGGAGAAGCTCCTGGACCTCTTCTTGGCTACTAATGAGGCTCCCACGGAGGGACAAGGAGAGAAAAAGAGCGGAAGAAGCTACCGTTGGGCTGTAATGGTGTATAACTGTGGCTTCACCTACCAAATAGCTGAGCATCAGAGTGTGGCTTCAGGCAAAATTAGCCGGTGAACAGGCAATCCCGAGGTCCTTTACAATGCTCCTGCCATGGGAGAAGACTATCCGACCCGTCTGTGTTCACTGCTTAACGCAGAGGAGACCTAAAGGGGAGTACAGGGCTTGGCGCATCTCTCTGAGGTGTAAAGACAGAGGTGACCAATAGGATCCCAAATGAGGTCACTGAGAACAAGTCATAGCACATGACTTCCATTCTGAGCTTGGCTATGATTCCAAGCTTGGAACAATGGGAAAATATCTAATCTATTGGATTAGTTCATAGCGGTTTCGACAATATATTGGATAAAGTCCCTCATGATACCTTTCAGTGGGATGCCATTTGCGGTCCCACCTGCTCCTCCCAGGCTGAACTGACCGCGCTCTCCTCTGTGACCTCTACATGAGAGCGTGCTGGCAGTGCAGCACCTGTCATGCTGTGTTTACCTGTTAACAGGTGTCTCTTTCCTAACTTACAGACTCAGGTAACCACTTGAGTCGTTCCATCATAGTTTTGCATCATAGCTTCCAGCCCAGAATAAGATATTCATTAAAATCTTCAGAATGAATGAGTGAGTAGAATTTCAAGTGTAAGGTCAAAAGATTGGGACTGACCTACCTGGACAGAGCGTAGCTGTGTTTTGTCTTTGAACTCGTTCAGTTCAACATTTTTATCAGTAACACAGGAGGCATGATTATCTAATTTATTCACGATAAGAGACTGAGAAAGATAGTCAGCCTTAGAGATGACAGAATCAAGATAAGAAGGATCTCAAAAGATGTAATAATGGTCCAGATGATGAAGTGAAACTTAATGAGAATGCGTTAAAGTCCAGCATCTAAATGTAAAACATCAAAGCCTTAAGTAAAATACGGAAGAGATTTGACTTGATGGCAATGCATAGAAAGACTCTCTGATGGTTTTAGTGAATCATAAAGTGAACACAAGCCAACATTGCCATGAAAACCCAAAAGAGATGTTAAGCCTAAGGTGCACTTGTAGTATTCAACCTTCCAATCACCTGAGGCCATGGCCTTCAGGACCAGACTGGGAGCAGAGGTGTCTGATTCAGGGTGCTATTCCTTATGAGAGAGACTGACAAAATAGAGGGTGTCCAGAGGAAAGTGATAAGGATGGTAGATGGCTCCAAAATCCCTGACCTGGTAGGGGCTATTGAAAGAACAGGATGTTTAGTTTGGATAAGAGACACCTATGACACCATGTAATAACTGAACGACTGGTGTGCAGAGAGAGGAATATAACTGCTGCTCTGTGTTATACCAAATGCTAAAAGTAGGACTTATTGGTAGATAGTTACTAGATTATTCCTAGATTATTAACTCTAGGAATGCCAGGAATGTGTGCATCCAATTCACCACAGAGCCTCAGCACTTAACACAGTGACCAGTAGGTAGTAGGGGCTCAGTAAACCACTACTGCATAAATAAATAACTGAGAGAGAGCTTGACTCAGAGATCCCAGCAGCCCTGAATTCAAATGCAGCTACTCCATCTAGGAATTGCAAAACCTTGCACAAGCATAGGCAGCCTCTCTGGGCTTGTCTACACATGCTCAAGTAGGGATAATACTGTCATTTCTAGTGATCCACATGGCTTTTATGACTATCAAGTTGAAAGTGATCATGTGAAATCTCTTTAAATAAGAATAGCAAATTTCTGTATAAATGGCGTGTAATAAGATGCAACCATATTAAGTTCATTGTGAAGAAGGGCATTCCAGTTATTAAATCTTTTCAACAGTGGAATAGGTGACCTTATGAATTCACCAACTCTTAGTCACTGGATGTTGTCAATCAAGGTTGGATGACACCTCCTAAAAATATGGTAGAGGTCAAGCTTTGCTTTATATGAGACGTCCAACTGGATGGTCATTAAGGTGCCTTCCAATGTTAAGATTTTGTTATTGTGGGTGGTGTGATTCACACTTTCTAGCCTAACTTCACCAGTCCCCTCATTGTCCCCTTCAAAATTCTATGCATTCTGATGCTGCTCTGGTTGGAACTGGAAAAGTTTCAGGCATGCTTCTTTCAGCCTGTTTAATAACCAACACGTTTGTGGCAACTCCAGCTCTCTTAGAACTTGCAAATAGTCGATTTGTTCTAGCCTTCCTGGAGCAAAAGTTCCCAGCTTTTTCTTGAGGGACCTAACACATTTGAGGCAAGTGATGTTGCCAGTAGTAGCAGTGCCTCATTATGGTGGCCAGTCTCACCAGGGTGAGAGGAAGAGCAACTTTTTTTTTGGAAGGCATGTCAGAATGTGGTAGGGAAAGTGACACATCCCTCTGGTAGATTCTACAACATCAGTTCCTCCTCACTTTGAGAATTACCACTCTGGATAGATTCAAAAAATCTATGACTATGACTCCATTTGCCCCTATGTAATAGAAATCTTTCACAGCAACTTAACTAATGTGAGATCTAAGGGTCTGCAGTTCAAGGCTGGTTCAACTACTTGATGAAAACATCGAGAACCAATATTGATTCTGGTCTCTGGTTTTGTCATCCACAGCATGTCGTTAACCCGTGTGATTCTAAGATGGCTCCCTCATCTCCAAACATTACATCTGCATTTCAGGCAGGACAACCAAGAAAAAGTGAAGGGAGAAAGGACAAAGCCAGTGGAGATTATCTCCTTGTAAAAAGCTTTCCACGAAGTCCCAGGTAGTGGCTCCACTTATATCTCAAATGGGAGGTTGCATATTTTAACTGAATATATTGTTGCCCCCAAATAAATCAGGATTCTGTTTATAAGAAGAAGAGAATGATGATAAGTAGGCAATTAACAGAGTCTGTCACAATTTACTAATTCAGTTCAAGTCATAAAATGTTTATTGAGAAACAGCTATACAGGTGCTGTGTTGACCCTGGGAATATATAAATGAAGCTGAAGGCAGTTCCTCTGTCAGAATGAAGAATAGCTGGATGGTATCAGTAAAGAATTTCCACATAATTGTGACTCAGAAGAAAAGGCCACTTGTTTATGTCTTGCCAGAAAATAAAATGAATTTTAGCAAGCTGATATCAGTTTGAAATTTTTTGGAAAGCAAACTATAGGAAGGATCAATGGTTAAAATCCTACTTCACCATTTATTGTGACTTTCTGGAATTTTGAGAATAATGTTACTCATCCTTCATTATGAGTAAAAATGATTACTTAATAAAGCACACATACCTGGTAAGAGTGACTTACTGAATTTTTAATCTGGCACCAAATTGCTACACAAAATAATAACAGGAAGACCGTCAGTATAAAAATTATTTCTTTTTTTCTCTTTTGTAGATGTATTTCGCAGAATTTGGAATTTAATCATTTATGTTCTGACTCTCCCAGGTATTAAGTTCTGCACTTCACATGGACAAAGTTGTCTCTGTGTGTATTGCAGTCCTGCTCTTTGGGATGGCTTTCCCCTGCTCTCTGCTAATCCCCACCTCTGGCCTTCTTAAAAAACACTTTGCCTTGAAACTGTTCCATTACTTACTATTACCAGCATGGGCTTTACTCCCTCAGCAGATTTTAACTCTTTGGCTATGAAGCCTTGCCTGTTTCTACTGGTCACATGGGCTGATGCTCTGTCCGCCCCAGGGCCTGTGAAGTGATACGAAATCAACAAGCACATGCCTTGTGAGCTGCCGGGCGCTGTCACATCAACAGGTAACCACTGAGGCAATCATTCAGGGCATCCTTCTGGTATTAACGACACTTCACATTTGTGTAACCTCTTCAGCTAAAGCGTTTTCCAAAATGCCTTAAGGTTATCACCTGTGAGCCTCACAACACCCCTAGGAAAGAGGTAAGGTGGCTGTTTTTATCTCCACAGTGTTCATCAGGAAAGTGAGGCTCAGCGAAGTTTAGTTGAGCAAGATCACACGGACAGTGAGCTGTGGCTTCTTACGCCCAGCTGACTACGTGGTACATTCCGCCAAGTCATCTCCACCTCAGTGGTTCTGGGAGAGGTGCACCTTCCCACAGATGTTGTCACTTAGAGGACCCAGAAGCCCGTGCCATGAGAGAAAATCACGATCAACCAAAACGTGTTAGATCTGTTAATAAATTGCTTATTTCATTTGGCAATGATCTTATGATTTACAATGGCCAGAGTTTTGTATAGAAAACAATAAAAAAATTTTTTTTCTTCTATTTGACTAGAGCATATTTTCCTCCAAAGCATAATACCTTTGGAAATCTCCCTTTAAAATGTGATAATTATTTAAATGTATGTGCTAAACTAAAATTCCAATATTCATAAAAAAACACATAAGGTTTTTTGTAACCTAGGCCCATTATAAGAACTGTAGCTCAGCACTGTGCAGAACTGTTTAGAAAGACATCTTGACATTTGCAGGACCCCATGAAGGAAAAAGAAGCAGTCAAGGGTAAGAACACCTGGGTTCTTGCCTCAGTTCTATAAATAAAAGTATAATCTAGGGCAAGAGTCTTCACTCCTAGAGTCCAAGTTTTTTCATCGGCAAAGAAGAGGGCAAGATAGATGGTCTGCAAAGTCATTCTCTTCCATCATTATGATTTCTAAGCTAATAGCAAGTAGCTAAAGAACTGTAGACAAATTGGCCCCATACCAACTCTTCCAGGCGTTACGACTCTAGGCAAACCAACACAGGTCCTCTTGCAAGGCACATATTCCTTTGCAGGAACTTCATGGAAATCCTATTGCATATCTTTTTTTTTAAAAGCATGCTATTGCTTTTTATGCTTTAGACCGACTTTCTGCTGTTGGCTGAGGCTCTTGTACTTACTCTGTACGTCCCAATATTTCTATTTGAGCCCCTGGACATGAACGTGTCTATTTCCCCTCCACAGCTAAGGCTGGTGACAAAATGAGTATTTATTGAGTGCCTCCTGTGAGCCAAGCACTGTTCTAGGAATACAGGAATTTCTGTAAAGAGCTCTAGTTGAATGTTTCAAAAATACTAAATATTTTCAAACTCACTGGAGAATCCAGAATAAATATTACCTGGGGGTCTGTGCTCTGTGTTTTTCTCCCCCACCTGGACTTGTGAGACCTGAGTATTATGCTACCCTGACAGCATATTTCTTCCAAGTGCAATAATACAAGCTGTGCCTTTTTTGGACTTCTGTTGGTCTGTTTCATTTCCTTTATATACATACGATTTTTCAGCATCCAATTGTAAACACTACTCTAATCAGGATACAGAGCTCAGGAAGACAGCAATGACAAAGCAAGCTATCCCTGCCTTCATGGAGTTTACCTTTCAGTGGAGCTAAACAAAGATGTATAAAGAGCAAATAGACTTGCATAGGGAAGGTAAGTCAATGAGTTGAAAAAAGTAAGGAGGAAGTGGTCAGAAAATGGGACTCAATATCAAAATTTCAGTTAGGAATATTATAGGTGATGACAAGTTTTAGAGAATGACTATGAGAAGGAATGACTATGGTTCGGTAGAGGCCATGATTATTATAAGTGAAGAGGTCAAGGAATTCAAAGGCCAGGTCCATGAGGATATTCAGGTTACTAAGAATAAAGATAGGGGTGGTGGAGAGCAAGAGATTGAAACAGGTGTCAAAATAATTAACAAAGCAGGGTCACCAGAAGGTATCAGGAAGTTAAAGAAGATGGACTTTGGTCAGTAGTGATGAGGAAAAATGTTTTGGAATGGGCAATGAGAAAAAGGAAGATCCCGAATCTAAACTCCAGGCTCAGTGGCTTATGGGAGTCACCGTCTGACAGGACTCCAGTGGCAAGAGTGTTATCAAACCAAGCCAGTCTTCCATTGGAATAAAACGATGAAGGAACGGCTTAGTGAAGATAGAGGTTATCAGAGATTTTGCAGATAACTAATCTTAAATTCTAGACAGCATAATGAAAGTCTTGGAAGATCTAGAATTGGCATTGAGTAAGAAATGTAGACAGAGTTATTGATAATGAGTTCAGAAGCTTGGACTTGTGAAGAAGGACGTAAGGAAAGATAGGATTCATCAGGAAAAAAACACCATATCCTGACAAGCTAAAATGTTCCAATTAGTCTTGCCATCTCATCCAATTTAGGCATCATATATTCAAAGGTTAATTGAATTATAGAAAGGTTTTATAAAGATATCTCACATTTGTAAAGTGCTTTATAATTTTTAAAAATCTTTAATATATTTTATCTCTCATGAGCCTCCTAATGATCCTAAGAAGTACTCAGGGTATTTTTATCTCCATCAGATAGAAGAAATTGAGGATCAGAGAGGTTAACTAATCTCCTTGCAAGCACACAGCTAGGTAATAGGAAAACTAGGACTAGAAGCAAAGTTTTCTTATCCCATGGTTAGTGCCCCTTCTGCTCTAGCAGCGCCTACTTTCAAAACAGTCTCAGTTCAGCTCAACCCCAGACCTTTTTTGTTTTCCTACAACGGTGGCTCTCCAGGAAAGCCTTGCAGATAAACTTAGGCATGACTATTTCCTAGGATGTGGTATCGCGTCAGATGCAAACTATTTTTATCCTTTTTCCTTCTGATTTCACAAAAAACCAACTTTCCATTTCCAAATCACACTTAAAAGTTCACTTTCCTGCTACACAAATATATTTGTAAGAAGTAACATTGTGAAGTAAACCAATTGAATTCAAAAATTCCCTCTGTGTGTTTTTGTTGGCTCAGAACATAAGCTATGGAAATTCCAAAACTGCCATATAAAAAATGAGAAAAACTGGTCTGTGATTTGCCACATTATAGCTAAAATAGGACTTAAGGAGAATATCCTGTTCTTGAAGCCTTTGTGCCAGGATAAATAAGGTAAATACTAAGTGACTAAAATGTTTAAAAGGGAAATTATAACAAAAATTGCAATGTCCTTATGGAGATTCAAAATATTTTCTATAAATTTCCTAAGCAGGTTTTTAAGAATCTCAAAGGGAAATAAATAAATAGGGTGACATGTTGAATGTAAAAATGAACGTAGACAATTCTGACCTAAATGATTTCTCATTGAGGGATTCAGGCACCTAAGAATCAGTGGGTTCTGTTAATTCCTCTATGCTGAGAGGGAGGCCATCTTTGCTCCAGATGACAATAATCTTCTCAAGCCAAGTGACGCTGGGCAACATGACATTTTCCATGCCTCTCAGGATTCTGCAGGAGCAGTGACGGGGTTGACATTTTATTTTCTTCTTGGGCATGTTCTTAAGTTTTTTTCAAGGAACTGCTACAGCACTCTTTTTTTTTTTTTTCAGATTAGCAAACTGGACAAAATTTCAAAGTAATTGTGCTGTGTAACTCATCTTCAGAGCAGTGAATCCAGAAAGACTACTGTGCAGGTGTGTTGGACAAAAGTCTCAAGAACATTAAGTGAGATGTTTATGTTGGAAGAGATCTGAGAATCATTTGCCCAGTGGTTCTCCACCACAGAATGGTGATCTGGTATACAAGCTGCTTTTTGGAAATTATTTGCTTTTAAAAAATAGATTAGATTGCAGATAATTCCTATTCCGGTCACCAGGATTACTCACTTGCATTCTGAAATGCTCTCCTGATTGGGAGTAAAGTGGTGGAGTTACAGCCAGCTTCCTGTGAATTGCTCATAACCCTCAGTCTATCTTATCTACTGTGTGGTAAGATAACAGACATTAATTAATTATTTCCTTGCAGTTAGGAAAAAAAGTCTGCCGTCACACTTGTTCTGCATCTTTGCAAAATATTTTTGGGTTTCTCCTAGATCTGGGTTTGTGAAAGTGAAAACCATCCATCCTATATTGTGGTGGAGAAAACTTTGTGAGTCCCTCTGATGCAGCCCAACCCCATCCAGTGTAAATGCAGCCATCAGGGACCATCAGGAGTCACCGGGAGCAGCAGCAGGGCTGGGACTGGAACTCCAATCCTGAGAGCTCTTTCCACTAATCTCTGGTGACACTGGAATATCTGCCTTTAGGGTTGATTACACGTAAAAATAAAATAATTTTTGAGTAGTCCCATTGACTATCAGCAAGAAAAAGGCATGCATGAACATTCTGAGGAAAAGGACCTGAAAATAATTCTTTAAGGATCAGACATACAAGATGATAATAAATGTACAGGATGTAGCATTTGATTTTTTGTAGAAAAGATTAATGTCTAAAACATTTCAAAAAGTAATATCCTGTAGGCACAATATATTCTTTTTCTATGGCACTTAACAAACCTGTCGTCCTATTCATTCCCACATCATCCCTGGGAGGGAGGCCCATTTTACAGAATGTAAACAGTAAAGATTGTTTCATGGTTTTCCAGGATGATATAGTTGGCGGCAGGATAGAAACTGCAAATCCTGGTTCCATCACTTCTTTTTTGAGCAACCTCAGGGAAGTTACCTCTCTAGGTCTTGGTTTCCCCATCTATAAAATAGGGATAAAAATAATACACATCCAGTAGAATTGTCTTCAGGGTTACATGAGGTCATGCAAAGAGCATTAACAGCACATTTTATGATACACAGAAAATACTCAATGAATATCAGCTACTCCAGAAAGAAAGGGAGAAAAAAGGAGAATGTGTGGGAACTCTGATTTGTGATCTGTTTCTATTGGATTCTACTGGAAACTGATGAAGCATCGTCCAAAATACACCAATCTTTTTATAATTTTTGGCTAATTATGTGAACTAGACTGTCGATAGTTTTGAGGAAGAATGGGGAAATTGAGTGCCTGTATGTGAGTTTGCCCTATTCTCTGTTTTCTCTGTGTGTGTGTGTGTGTGTGTGTATGTGTGTCTGTGTGTGTGTGTGTGTGTGCGTGCGTGCTGGATATTACTGGAAAACAGGCTCTTCTGGAATCTGAAATAGAAGGTCACAATGTCATCTCAAAGGTTGCCCGTCACATACTGTATGTAACCTGGGCACACGGTTGACCTGGGGAGAGTCAGATCACTGCCTCAACACCAGGCAAAGTATGTCCTATAGCAGCGGTTCTCCAAGTGTGGGCCCCAGACTAGTAGCAATAGCATCACCTGAAGACTTGTTAGAAATATAGGTTTTCAGACCTTGATCCAGATCTCCTGAATCAGCAACTCTGGGGATGGAACCCAGCAATCTGTGTAATTGGGGTGATGCTAAAGTGTGAAAATCACTTTTCTCCAAAGAGTCCTCCCCAAGGAAATCCCCTTTTCTCATAGGTTATGGCACCAAAGGGACCAGAAACACATTCCTGTGGCCCAACCTGCTTCTTAGCACAGTGCCTCCATATGTGTTAGTCATTTTGCTCCAGAGAAGATTAAATCATGGAAAGAAGTGTGAAGATGAAATAAACATTATTTGACGTACTTGATCCAAAAAATTTAAAAAGGAGAGAAATCAGAAGCATAAATTCTAACTTCCTATTGTAGTTTGCTTTTTCCTCTAGGTTTAATAGCTTAACAATTACAAACTGGGCAAGATCTTGGCATTTGCCTAATCCAACTAAAGCCCGGAAAAGCCATCATGTTCCCAAATACGTAAGGCTGTTTACAGCAGAAAACACAGTTACAATCCAAGCCTCTGGCCTAAAATTAGCTCACTGCTTTTCCAGTGGACTAATATAATATACTGGGCTACTTTTTCAAAAGTAAAAATGTCATGGCAATTGAGGGAGAATTTTTTGGTAAAATTCTAATCTGGCTTAGCACTAATGCTAGTTTCCTAATGCTTGTCTTACAGGCTCTGTAAAAGACATTTGCTCAAGTGACTGGTGACACTGCTGTCGTCTGTGAGAACTGATTGTCCAAAAAGTCAAGAAGGAAATTTTTCTAAAAGTCACAGGGCTAGATGGTGGGTGAACGGGTCAAAAACTACTTGGGTAGAGGGTTAGAATCTGCGGTAAAGGCTTACCGTGCTTAGAACCTTCCACTCCTCAAACACACACACCTGCATCCCAGGAAACTCTCAGAGAAATCTCCTCCTCCCTTCCCTCAAGTTGCGACACAATCCTTGCTCTTGATGAGGTAGGTCTCCATTGTGAGTTGTAGGATGTATTCTCCCTTGGAAGAGGATTCTTTGATTTAATATCGAAGTTCAAAGGCCCCATACAAGACAGAAACGTCCACATAAAAATGTCTGGAATGGCTGTATCAGGCTTTCTTGAGGACCAAGAACCTTGCATTGATAAGAGAGAGATTGCAGTGTTGTCACGAGTGCTGCCATGTGACAGTGTCAGAAGAATGTGGGGCTTTGTGTGGAATAACATTAAAATAAAACAATACATACAAAATGACATTAAATTGCAAAACATAATTGTTCTAACACTCAGATTATTATGATTGAGCATTTATAAAATATTTTTAAGGAGTTGATCATAAGATGGCTTTACTCTTTTTTCAGCAGATTTAAATCTAGTCTCCCTCTTCATAATCCCATGGTGTCAGGCCTTCCGTCTGTCTCACCTACAGGGGATAACCAGTTAAAAGCTTTATCGCCCTCTGCTTGAAAGATCTTCAAGAGTCAACCATCTTCTTAGAAACCCGCCTCAAGACCTGTGCCAGTGAGCTGCATGCATTCGATTGTCCCTGATTTTAATACAGCGACGCCATTTCTAGTACACCAGGGAACAGTTCAATGAGATCAGCTAGAGCTACTTTCAGCCAAAAGGGAACGTGTATGTCCCACTTCACTAACTAACCTTGCTGAGTACACCACATTCACAAAGAAGGAGATGGTTAGACAGACTGCGGGAAATGTAAACCAATCTAACCCACTTCTCAGTTTCAGGACAGGACAAGTTTGTGGAGGCAATGGGACATGATGATAAGAATAGAGAAGAACCTTGTAGTCAGAAAAGAAAGTTCCGCTCTTTACTCACTGAGTGACTGTAGGCATCTCAGTGTCTCCTCTCCATTTATTCACCTGTTAAGTGGTGGTGATAATGATAACACCAGCTTTACAAATAAGAAAAAGTGGCCACCTGCCAAACTAGAGCGTTTTAAATATATTCTAGCTTATCGTCAGCAATTCTACTCCTGGAGTAGAACTACAGAGTCCAAAGAGATTCCCACACATGCCCTTAAGGGCCATGTCCATGGACATCGACTTCAGCACACTTTGGAGTGAGGTAACTGGAGGTAATCTGGGTGCTCATCACTAGGGAAGTGCATAGAGGAAATTATTTATCATTAAGTAAACGTATCATAGGAAAAATGTACACATCGTACGGTAGTTAGAAGCAAGGGACAAAATGCACACACAGTCACGGATGAATCTTCAGTATATGGTCCTGAATAAAATAAATCTTTAAAGTAAATAGAAATATAAAACATGGTATTATTTACATAAACTGAATACAGACAAAAACAAGCATTTTGCAAGAACACATGTGAACAAAAAGATGCACAATTAATACATTAGAATGGCTACCTGTGAGGAGGTGGAATGTGAATGAGCAATAGAAATAAAAGGGAAAAAATTTTTAAGTAAAAGAAGAGTCTTGCTTTCATCAGTGATGATAATGTGTCATCAGCTGAGGGAAACATTAGCTGAATCCTCTGCATTTAATGTCCAGGAAGCGGAAAAAATATTATATAAATGGTGTTTGTTAAGCAGATAATTGTTGCCTCCCACTCCAAACTCTTCATCTCTTTCTTTCAACTCTTCATTGAAGACTTTTCCTTCCTCTGATCCTTATTAATTAACTATAGCAGTTTTTCCATTAGGGAACCTCATATGAGTAACTCATTTACACTGTTTTTTTGTATCCCATTAACTTAATCACCAGTATTATTTTTTATTACTAGATAGAAAGAGGAGCTTAAAATAAAAGGTTCTCCCCTTTATGGGGGAATTTAGCACCAAGGAAAATGGGCGGACTCTTTGAGAGCATGGTGGATACTCCACTGGTGCCAGGTCACATCAAAGGTCATCAGAGATCTGTGACGGGAGACTGAAAATTTGTATAAGATCTCATAGAATGAAAGAAAGAATATCGCAGGTAGCTGATTATTCTCTTCTCTCTTTGAAAGTTGGCTTCGGTTAGAAGTTCTCAGGTCCAAGTGGTCCCCCTACCATTCTTCCCCAACACACACGTGGATTATTCAGTGAATAGGTCTACTTTAATCTATTAATGCCTTTGAAATTTTGTGGGTGCAGCAATACAGGAAAAATGAGGTACAGCTGAAAGACTTGAATAACTAGGAGTTGGGGATAACAAAAGACTGATTAAGGTAAAATACAGTTTACTGGATGCATCGTCCAAAGAGACAGCCAGGAAATTCTCTCCCACCAGGCACCCTCACACTGCCGAGTCATCTGGATTACCTCCACCAAGGAACTGAAGGAGTTACAGCAAGAGGCTCTCTTTTATGTATTAACAAAAGGGCAGGTGTTTGTAGGTGTACTGTGGAGGAGGCTTCTGACGTTCCTTGTTCTGTAGATTATGTTTAACTTGTCACCTTGTCATCTTTCTTTTGTGTTCCTTATATTCCCCCTTTAACATCTTCACCTTCTTTTACTGACTCCTTTGTTCCGTGAGATGTTAAGGGTCATCAAGCTTTCATAGCCATTGTCAAGACATTTTGTCAGGTAAATCAGTCACTGCACTTGTCCTCTTCTAACCGCTAACAACTTTGTGAAGCTTAAAGTGTTGAAGACACTCTTCTTGTTCTTTGCTCAATCTTCATTACTCAGTCCCCCAGGTCTTCTAAGACAATGAAGGAGCACAATATCTGGCCTGCCCTTAAGAGGTTTATCTTCCAAAATATCTTCCAAAAATACTTTACAATAAAACCATTAACAAACGTGATCATTGACATCTCTTGTTCTCTCTCATTCTCTTTTTTTACTTGATTTAGGAGTGTTTCTGTAGTCATGATTTCACCATCATGCTTTGCAAGTTCCAAGAAAGAGCCAGATATTGAATTGTCAGTTACTCAAGCAAATAGTTTTAAGTCACCATTTTTTATGGTATACTGAGCTCAGTACATGAATTTCATTGTAGTCATTTGTGAGAGTTTAAATTCTATTATGATAGCCAAATAAGAATAAAATTTCAGCTATATTGTTTGCCTGGATTTCCTGTGGCTTCGTATTGCAGAGCACTGGAAAATTCAACACAGAAATGTGTTGGCCAGGCTAGGTGCTGCCAGTTGTCTAACCAGTCACAAGACCGGGTTAGAAATTAAAGGCACGGAAAGGATGATTTTTTTTTTCCCCTCTGGGTTTCTAAGGAAGTACTGCTGTAATTTATGGACCTAATGGAGAAGAATGGGGTAGATCAATGATATTTCAAAATAATAAGAGCAGGTGTTGGTCGTGGAATAGCCTTCTCTTGTCATCTTTAGGAGCATGTGAAACAATCAGTTTTTCTTCAATGCATTTCTACTCCGGTGCCTGGACCAACATGTACAACTCTTTAAAAATCCTATGATTTAAAGCATAATCCAAATTGCCTCTTTCCCTTTAGAAAGCTTTGTCAGAAGAGAACTCTGTCGAGTAACTCTCCAGAAAAGCTAAACAACATAACCAACAAACTAGTCATTTCTTTTCTCATTTTCTTCATATTGCTTTAATAATTTCTTACAAGAAAATCCAAAATCTAAGTTTCAAATGTTATTACAGCTGACATGAGAGCAAATACATGGTTTGCTAGCTTTTCCCCCTCCAGCCTTGATGTTACCACCCACATCATGGGGAAGAAGATGGGGCTGAAACACTAATGTAAGAAATGGGAGAGGGTCTAGTCAGAAGGCGGCTGTGTTGCAGTTGATGGAGATGATGGCGGGTGTGATGGGGGAGCACCAGTCAAGGGTGGAGGAGAGCTGGAAAACCTGGCTGAGAAATAAGCTGAGGGGGAGATCTGGGTTTGTGCTCTTTTCTCTCCATCCTTATTGCATCAGAGAGGCTATTTATTCCTGTTTGTTGTATTGCCACTACAGGACGGAAAACAAGCCGGCTCAACGCAATGCTGGCCAGAAACAACAGAGCAGTGCCAGGGGCCAGCTAGAGAGGAAGTGGGTAACAACATATGCAGACAGAACAACAGCCCCTGAGAGTTCCTTCTACCCTTTCCCCCATCACTTGCCGTATGCTGAGGTTGTGGTGGCTTTGCAATGTGTCAACTTGGGTAGTATGAGCTACAGTTCCGATAATTCATTTCTCTGTATTTCCAGTTAGAGTTAAAAACTTTTGTGCAATATTGGAGAGTAGAAGTGAAGCCGTACTCAGATTGCTTTACTGATTTATTTGTTTTAATGGAGGTACTGGGGATTGAACCCAGGACCTCGTGCATGCTAAGCACACTATCCCTGAGCTACACCTCCCCCTAGACTGCTTTGTTTTTCTTCCCTCAGGATGTCAAAGCAAGATAACCAGGAATTTTTGAAGCTCATGCACGTTGTCACTTTGCTGGTTTAATTCATTTAATTCACGCAAATGATTCAAATTCTTTTGGAACCTCCTTTATATTTTCTGATTCATGAGCTAGATGTGTTTGGGTCCATGATGAAGAGTTTCAGCATCTTGAGGTTGAAAGCAGTGAGAACTGACATGGTCTCTTGTTCATCACTGTGGATTCCAACTCATGCTCCAGTTTTTCCTTGCTTCCTCTGACTTCATGTCCATCTGGACTTTTGGACCTACTTCCCTATAGACTTCAAACTCCAGCATCAGAAATGAAGACAACAGCCTTGCAGAATGTTTAACCAGCTCTTTCAACTGTGTACGTCTGATTCACCATAACAAATCCTTTAATATAGAGAAATAGATGTATTTCCTTAGGTGATTCTCTCTAGACTGATACAGAGATCAAGCATGCAAAGGAAAAAGCTTTCAGAAAGGACAGTCCCCTAGGTGAAGGCACAAAAAAATAAGCCAAAGAACAGGGTCAGCTGTGGGAAAGAAGAATGGCAAAGCGGTAATGGAAGAGTCTTGGCTCCCCTCCTGGGATGACTTCCCCATCCTACCCTTATTACTTAAATAAGGCACATGCCTTGGAAGTCCTGAACCAGTATGTTATATGTTTGGCTACCATGAAGCCCCTGTGCTGGAAAGATCATGTGAAGGGTCTACATTACATCTGAGAGACTGAGGGACTTCTTTCAGAGAGTCAAGTGACAACTCCTCACACACTGGGTTGTGTTACAGAAGAGGAGTTTAGGAAACCCAAATACATCTTACAGGACAGTAAATATGCTTATCCTTTGCTCTGGAGAGAGATGTTATCTCTGTTTTCCGAGACTTCAAGCAAATCATTCTTTTCTCCAGAAGGAGACACTCTTCTATTTTCTAAGTCAGTTTATTATATAAATATCCTTCAAAAGTTAGTCTGGAGCAAATGTGTTCAGTGCTGTTGCCTGGAAGACATGATACAATGCAAGAACCCACAGAGAGAGTCTCTCAGGAGTCTCATTTCTACTGCATTCTATTTGTTAGAAAGATAAATATTTACTAAGGGAGATTGAGGCGCAAGGACTTCTACTTCTAACAAAGATAGAGTAGCAAGGACCAGATTGACTCTCTGATCTGAACCAAAAAACTGATCCAAATATATGAAACAATGATTTTCAAGACTTTGGAATTGGACAATGAGCAAGAGTAATCCTTGAGAAATGGAAAACAAACAATGCAAACCTATCACTGCTCTAGCTACGTACTTGAGAGAGTTTTCAGGCCTCGGCACAGGGAAAAGGAATCTAAGCAGGGCTCAGAAAAATTCTGAAACAGAGCTGAGGGCCCAGGGAGATCAAGGAGGTTAGAGTTCCTAGGGCAGAGTACAGGACAGGAGGGGGCTACATCCACAGATAGAACCCAGAGATCTGAAGAAGCACCCTCTTGACTATTAAGCACAGTATTAAGTTCATGTGCATAAGGAAACTGTGCAAGGCTGAGGGAAAAAAACCACCTGAAAAGATTAGAGAGGACAGTAACCAGAAGTTACACAAGACTGGGAAGCTGCTCAGCCTGTCCCAGACTGATAAATATCATAATTAATAAGACATTAGGTAGAAAACTCAGAAGCATCTGGCTTTAGTAATAGGGAATAATTACTCCAGAATTAGTGCTACTCTGGTCCTCTCTAATAAATGTCAAGGCAATTTTTATAATTGTATTCCCTATGTTTAAAAATCAAGGAAAAAAATGAACATGTTAAGTAGAGACATGGAAGACACAATAAAGAACCAAAAGGAACATTTTAAGAGAGAAAATTAAAACGTGTGAGATGCAAAATGCACTGAATGGGATGAATGAGAGATCCGTCACTGGAAAGGAAAAGAAGTGACATTGAAAATGTAGAAGTAGAAGCTTTTCAAAAGGAAACGTAGAAGGGAAAAAACTAAAAACTATGAAGGAAACACCAGTGAGCAGTAAGGACAAATTCAAGCAGTCCGATACACTTGTAAATGGGTTCTCTCTCCTTTGGGAGATGACGGAGAAGGGTGCCACAGAAAAAAAAAGCAATATTTGAAGAAACAACTGAAATTTTTTTCAAATTTGATTAAAACAATAAGCCCATAGATCCAAAGATATTTGTTAATTTTGACAAATGATCGATGATTAGGTGAGATGTTAACGTAAGGGAACTAGGGAAAAGTATATAAAAACTGTATTATTTTTATGATTCTTCAGGAAGTATAAAATTATCTCAAAAAGAGAAAAAAAACACCGTAGGATATTAAAAAGCAAAACCCAACTGTATGCTGCCATGAAACCCATTTTAAACATAAAGACAAAAACAAGTTAAAAGAATAATTAAACTTAGAAGCTTTTGCACAGCAAAGTAAGCCATAAGCAAAACAAGAAGAGGCAACCCAAACGGAGGCAGGAAAGGATTGTTTTTAAGGAACACAGGTAATTATAATATAGGAGGGGGAGGATATAGCTCAGTGGTAGAGTACATGCTTAGCACACATGAGGTCTTGGGCTCAATCCCCACTACCTTCATCAAAAAAAAAAAAAGAATAAAAAACACCCCCCTCCAAATTTGTCAGCATAGAATATGTGAAATGAGTTTGCAGAAATAAGTTTAAATATGAGTATTTAAAATAAGAGTATATGGGTAAATTTAGTGATCAAAAGAGGAGCATCTTAGTTTGTGTTTGCAAAACCAAGTCTAGGAGTAAGTAGTTCGTAAGAATCATCCAATTACAAGAAAAACATACAGAGAGCTGAAATTAAAGGGAGAAAAGGGAAATATGAACCAAAAGAAAGCCAGGATAGAAATTTTAATATCAAAATAAACTTCAAAAATAATACATGATAAGAGTGGAAGAGGGATGCCCTATAATGCTGGATAGGTGAGTTCAAGAAGTCACAACTGGTAATGGAAATATTAACACACCTCTCTCAGAAAGTGATACATGAAGCAGAAAGTTTCTTGAGAATTAAAATTAATTAGCTATGATGAAAAGAGCATGAGACTTGATATCAATTCAAACTGATCTCAACTCCATTGGGTTCCAGGTTTCATCTCCATTTACTAGCATTGCTCCTTACAACAAGTCACTTATCTTTGAATGCCAGTATCCTCTTCTCAACAATAGGATATACAACACCTCGCTGAACAACTGCGTGACTTTAAATCTGCCTCTCCGATTCCCAATTTCCAATTTCTGAACTAGATACTAAAAAATACCTGCTATGCCAAACTCACCAGGTTGGTGAACCACAAATAAGAAAATGTATGTAAAGTGTGAAATCTAATGTCCTATAGATGTTATTGTTGTTCTTACCTTTATAGCAGCAGTTTGTTCACTGTTTAGCTATAGTATCGTTTAAAAAATTAGACCATGTCAGTGTAATAATACTATCGTGTATGTACACAAAATACATACATTTTCACACTTTTTTAAAACCATCCAAAGACTTCGGTTTGATATCCCCACTGTAAAGACAATAACACTGTGATTCAGAGAGGCCATGGAACTTAACAGGGATCATCCAGCTAGAAAACTACAGAGCCTGTGTTGAACTCATACCATCTCGACGCCACTATTAAAGTACAACACTATATTCACCAAGTGAAATATACGTAACAAACATTCTAATCAAACAGTAAATTGGCATTCTGGAATGAGTTAAAACTAGAAAAGGAAATGGCCCCTTAGTCCTTAAAGGGGTGTTTAGGACATAAGAAAGTAATTAGAGAAGCAGTCAGCTTTCATTGCACCTCAGAGCTTGAGAGAAACTGCAGTGTCATAAATGCAGTGAGGCGTCTGGTTCCCCAAGTCCTCAGCCAATGGAAGCCAAGAATGGCGCAGAAAGCCCTTATACTGTCCACCATTCCACACAATGCTCATTTCAGAGGAAACGTATGGGAATATTTTCCTCTCCTACACATGGCGTTTTCTCAGAAAGCACAAAATGAAACCAGATGCTGAAACAAAACAATGGCTTCTCTTAGCAGGGGTAGAACCAGTTGAATGCCCCAGGCTCTGTTCTTTTCTCATTTATCAACAGCATCCAGGAACCCACTGCCTTTCTAGGCAGCGAAGAACAATCCATGTGCAATGGAGACAAGAGGAGAAGAAGACTCTCGTGGTGGAGTTGTTTGGAAGACACCCGAGGAAACTGTCGAGCACCTTCCCTCGGTGCTAGCGAAAGGCAAGACTTGGTTGAAATTGTGAGGAAGCCACTGTAAGTCCTCTCCCCTCCCACATCTCATATTTCAGAATCTTCTTGCTGGGAAAGCTCCATTTCCCTTTCCCCTCACTGGCTGGCTTTCTGTAGCTTCCTCCTGCTTCCTCATTGCTCTGGTTACAAATATGTTTTTAATCCTTTACATCTAGGGGTAAGAACAAAAGCTTTTGTTCTGGGGGCACTTGCTCTTCAAGCTTCATCTCCAATTGTTGACTGAGAAACTCGGCCACCTCGTCGAGGCAGCTGCAAGGAGAAAGAGAAGGAGCTCTGGGCGAAAGAAGCTGCGAGTCCTTCCAGGCCTATGAAATCTCAGGGCTGAGGTGAAGACTTACTCCCAAGACTGCAGGGCAAAGGGGTGGGCAAGTCCCTTTTCATTTGCCAACTGTGAGCTCCAAACTGCACCATTTACAAGCCAAAGATTTTGAGAAAGGAAATTTTGTGGTTACCTTGTCAGTGAGGGGGAAAAACTCCCATTAGGGTTAAGTGGGCTATGTTACCAACCACAAAGAGGAAGCTAAAATCTTTTCCCATTGAAGCATGCAGCTCTGCTACTTTTTAGGCCAGGAGTAATTAAACCAGTATCAGGAGAAAAACAAACACAAATTACAAGATTTTATAAGTAAATAACATCCTTCAATCTTAGACCTTCCAGCAGAAGGTAAAGACTTGAGAATAAATATGGTCTTAGCTTTTTTACCTTTAACCGCAGAAGTTATCCACATTATGAACTTCGTAGGCAACGCTCGTTAACCAAAGCCTAACCTGCTGAGGTATTATCAGAGCTGAACTGATCTGAGGAAAGAAAATATCTACCTCCAGCCAGCTCTAGCCTTCCGTGGGGATGCAGGAAAATACTCAACCCCAGGCTATTTTAGCCATCCTCTCCCACCTAAGAAGGGGAGACAAAAAAGCTGAGAAACACTTCTGACGTTCACAGTCCAGAGGCACAGGCTCATGAAGAGCCCGAGACCTCCTCACAGGACTCCAGAACACCCCGTCTCCCCCAGCACCTCACCACCACGTTACCAAAGGCCTCTTAACAGCGGTGCCTTTTACCTGGTACGTCACGTCTAGCCATCAAGACGTGGCAAGGATGTGGAGCAACAGTAACTCTCATACATTACTGGAAGGAAAACAAGCTGGTACAGCCACTTTGGAAGGCAGCTTGGTGATTCCTTAGAAAACTAAATATACTCTTGCCATACGATCCAGCAATCACACTTCTTGGTATTTACCCAAAGGGGTTGAAAACTTATGTCCACACAAAAACCTGCAGAGGGATACTCATCGCAGCTTTATTTACAACTGCCAAAACTTTGATGCAACCAAGATGTCCTTTAGCAGGTGACTGGATGAGTAAACTGATATATCCAGACAATGGAGTATTATCCAGCACTAAAGAGAAGTGAGGTATCAAGACATAAAAAGACCTGAAGAAAATTGAAATGCATATTACTAAGTGAGAGAATCCAATCTAAATAGGCTACATGCTGTATGACTCCAACTCTACAGATTTTTGGAAAAGGCAAAACTATGGAGACAATAGCAATATCAGTGGTTGCAAAGGATGGGCAAAGAAGAGATGAAAAGGCAGAGCACAGAGGATTTTTAGGGCACTGAAAATACTCTGTATGATATTATAATGATAGTTATATGCCATTGTACATTTGTTCAAACCCACTGAATGTACAGCACCAAGAGTGGGCCCTTAGGACTTCGGATAATTATAATGTGTCAATGTAGGTTCATCTGAGGTTAAAAATGTACCGTTCTGATGCGTGATGCTGACAATGGGGGAGGCTATGAATGTGCAAGTGTAGGGGTTACATGGGAAATCTCTGTATCTTCTCCTCAATTTTATTTTAAAAAATAAAGTCTTTAAAAAAGAAGAACCATTTGGCCATGCTATCTTAGTGTTTGACTACTTCCATCAAAAAAACAAAAACAAAAAACAAAAAACTCTCAAACAGGAGAGTAAACCCCTCTTTTTAACACCAACTCTGTGTGTAAGTTGCATGTTTTGTTTGATAACAGGGGAGTATGGTTGGAAAGTCAGAGCTGGTCGTGGAACCCAAAGTGAGTAAAGACCATACAGAGGCTATTTACAGCTATCTTCTTTGGTTATAAGTCCTCAATAAAACCATAGTTGTATAATGAACATTTAGTGGACTCAAACTCAGGCATCTCAAGATTGTCCTTAATTTCATTCACCTTCGACCATCAGCATGAATCGATCCAGTCTGGCTGGTCTGACACCTAGAAACTATTAACTAAACCTGAGCAATGGCAGCAGATGGTGATGCACTTCGAGTGTGCTGGTCAAAAATATTTTTTAAATAGCTATTTCGGCTACAAACTTCAGACCAGTCACTTTCAAGTTAGTAGTCTTTGGGTCACGTTTTGAAAGGCAGAAAGATTTCCTGTACAAGAATACTCTTCCTCTGTCTTTACTTTAATTGCAAGGTAAACTCGCTGGAAGACATTTAATGTATTTTTCCTAACCGAAAGATGATGGATTGCACCCAAATGAAGGGGACTCAGGAAGAGGAAAAGATAAATGGGCATTCCTCTGCCTAAAGGAGACATTTAAACTTGCATTTTTAGCCCACAGGATGGACCAGTTCCCCCAGCCTCCACATGCTGCAGTCTTGGGGACCAATAGGGAGCAGTTACTGACCGTGTGTATGTGCATAAAGCGTGGAGCACCGTGCAGCTGCCAGAGACCCTGAGCGGAACTAGAGTCTATCGCTTCCTTTAAAAGGACAATATTATGGTAACTCTTCTCACCCCGCTGTAGGACCTGATTAAACACTGGAAAAATCTAAACTTTTCTGCCTCACCCACTCTCTGGATTTGGAGAGGCCAAAAGGCAGAAAGGAACACGTAATGGGAGCGGCAGGGGAGGGGTGGGGGGACAAGGAGGAGCGTGTCAGGAAAGAGGTCATAGAAAGGATGTCCCTTGGGCTGAGACTTGCAAGATGAGTAGATAGTCTTCTCAAATTCTGGAAGAAGGGACAGTCTGGGCAAAGATTCAGCGGTGAGAATCACATCTTCCACATCATCCTGGTGTTCTGCCGTGAGCTCGTGATTTGGGATGGTGGCGTTGTAGCCTGCACTGTGTAAGTGGTTTTCCTCTCCTGCTGTCTTCCCCGTGTCTGGGATGCTAGAGCCATTCTAAGAAGTTCTACCCTAGGCAATGAGCAACCTCAGAATTTTAAGGCCAAAATAGCATGATCAGAGTTGCGCCTCAGAGAAATCCTTCAGGTAGTAGTGAGGAGGACGAATGGCAGGAGCATTTGGAATTAAGTGTAATAGCCCAGAAAGAGCAAGAAAAGAGGCTGGCCTGAACTCGGGGCCAGACCCAGATACGTGGGAAACCCGAGTTGGCTGATTATTTGCCCTTAGAAACTAGTACTTTCTCCTATTTGCTCCACATTCGTTTAGAGAAGAAGCTGGGTGCTAACGCCCACTCGGTAAGCACAGAGGCCCGCACTTCCTGCAGCCCCCCTGCTTCCCAAGGCAGCTTAGAGACCGTCTGCTGCTCCTGGCGGGCTCCGTGCAGGTCTCAGCCCTCACGCCCACCAACGCAGTGTCCTCCTTGGAGGATTATCGGTATAAACAAAGCTGCCCGCGGTCTTTAAGCAGCCCTTACAGACTAACACTCCAGGTTTTCGGGCTTCCCATATCCCTCGGTCTGTCTCTGCTTAAACTAAATCATAGCAGAGTATTTAAGTAGGAAAGGGTTGATAGAGGCATTATTAAGAAGTAGAATGTGACCTGCTGATTAAAAAGCAGGAGATAAGGCAGAGGAAAAAGAGTCAGCAAAGAACGGTGAGAAAAAAGGGTTGGAAAGGTAGGAAAAGAAACTTGAAATAGATGAATCTTAGAAGCTGTATCAGCCCCCACATCACAGAAGCTTGACATATAAAAGCCTCAACCGTGCAAAATCCAAAATAATTGCCAGTAGGAAGACCCTCTTGGGAGGCCCCCCTCAAAGTGGTGACTCTGGCCATTTCCACCCTGCGGCTCTGCCTTCTCATGGTTTCAAAGTTGCCCTGGTGTCAGCCTGCCAGCAGCTGCTGAGAGAGTCATGCACTTCACTTCCTCCCACACTGCTGGCAATAACCTAGACATAGAGGGGACTGGGGGATGTAATCCTTGTCCTGGCACTGCTGTCCAGAAATGCTGCACCACGGGAGGGAATCCCAAAATGGTCATCTCCCAGCCAAAATTCAAACACAAGTAATTGATTAAAAATCTTTTTCTCATTCAGCAAATGACAGGATAAACAAAATATGGTATATATATAATATGGAAAATTATCCAGCCTTAAAAAGGAAGAAAACTCGGACCCATACCAAAACGTGAATGAAACTTAAAAACATTATGCCAGTTAACATATGCCAGTCGCAAAAGCACAAATATTATATGACGCCCCTTACGTGAGGTGCCTAGCATAGTCAAATCATAGAGACAGAAAGCAGACTGGTGGTTGTCAAGGGCGTGGAGGGAGGGTCAGTGAGGAGTTGTTTTTCAATGGGTACAGAGTTCTGGGACGAAATGATGAAAAGGTTCTGGAGTTGGATGATGGTGATGTCTGCACAATAGTGTGAAGGTACCTAGTGCCACAGAACTGTACACTCAGCAATGGTTAATGGTAAATGTCAGGTTACACATACTTTACCACAATAAAAAATGTTTAAAATTTTTCGTGGAGTTCTTTAGCCCTGTGTAAAAATATTCAATGCCTAATATTTACAAAGCATAAGTCCTTCCAGGAAAAGGTCACATATAGATAAAAATTACCTAACTTCTTAATTTTTTAAAATATATCTACTTTAATTGAATGAATAGCCACAGAATAATTTGTCTCCAAGTTGATCTTCAACTCTGGTGGAGACTGAATCCCACAGGTTTTCAGGTCTAGGTTGAAAAGCAACTGAGTTTCTTTAAGCCATTGCCTAGTTCCCTTCAGACCTGGAAATGCACCCCAAATTCTTGGGACCTTGATGAAGCACAAAAGAAATGGACCAGAATATCAGTGGAAGAAAAGCATGAGAGCAAACAATACGTACACAACATGGCAGTTCTTTTTAGCATTAATATGATTGATACATATATATAGATATATCACTAAAAAAACTAACAGTAATCTACTCCAAGCAGTGTGATCACAAGAGATGGCTGCGTTTTTCTGTGTACTTGCTTTCTTCTTCCAAAATGTACTGAGCATGCGTTACCTTTAAAATCTACTTACTATTCCACGAGGCAAATAGTTCTCAGGCTTTGAGTCTCTCGGTTTTGTTATCTTTGAGGAAAAAACTTTCAGAGTGTACTCAGTAGTAGATCTTTGAGACACACCTTCCCTCCAGAGATTTCTTTTTTTTTCTTTATTCAAGAACACTTGATGCCTACTCACTTGAGTAGGCTTCATCATCCGCTGTAATGTAACACTTTTCAGAGGTCCAGAAGATAAATCTCTTGCCAAGGAACGTGCCCGAAAAACAGCTTCCTCAGTGATTTTAACCTTCCTAACAAATACTTCTTCACAAAGGGCATAGAGGAAGCGACAGGATGTCCAAGGAAATAAACAGCAATGGCGAGAAATGCATTTGTGAATCTGCCCCTGGAGTCCAACAAATGCAACAGTTGTGCTCTTTTTCCTTTTTGCCCTCCATTCTTCTGGCCCTCTCGATTTTCTTGTTTGCTTGTCCTTCTTCAGCGGTCTCTGCAGCATCCTTTTAAGACAGTTACTGAGCAGAAGGGAACATGAACTCAGTGCTCATAAGAACAAAGTGCCTGATACAAAGGAAGCGCTTCCGATTTTTTTTTTTAAGAAGCCAAGATTGAAGACTGCAAAGCAGCCCTTGTGGCACCAATGCAGAGCTCAGCTAGTTTGTCAATACAGTCCTGCTGCAGAAAGGATTTATTGGGGCCAAATTTTCAAATCCTTAGGGAGCAGCCGAAGGAGAGTGATTCATTTTCATTGCCCTTTGAGGAAGGAAAGAAATTATAAATTCAACAGCCCTTTTTGTCTTCTACACTTTCGCAAACACTGAGGGCGCATGTCATTTAAATGCAAAACATCTTGCGTTTCTTCTCAGATTTGGTCAGTTTTTTCTTTCATTGCTTTTTATATATGGGTAGTAGCTTACCTCCTCCAAAGTGACTTAGGGTCCTGGAGGGTCAGAACCATGTTTTCTAGCTGCTCCTTTATCACAGGTAGAGTGTAGCACTTTACCAGGCAAGTGGTAGTTGCCTAATATATACATGTTATTTGTTTTTTTAATCAAAGAAATATATGTACTTTTCAAGCACAATGATAACAAAAATATTCTAAATATTTAAAACACTTTCACAGAAATAAACAACAACACAGTCCCCTGGGCACAGCCCCTATCCCTTACCCATCCTTGACTCAGGCACCACTTTGAATTCTCATAGTCATTTCTGCTGGGGTTTTTTTTCTATATTACTTTCCCATATGCATATTATTTCTTGATTTATCAAATTTGCATCTTCCCTATTGACTTTTTCTGTCAGCAGAGGATTTAATGTCCTTACACCACCACTGCTCACACATTCAGTTCTCCTCCCTTGTTGCAATAAAGTCATATCACAACAGTAAAAGAAATAATCAAAGACTGTACTGCGAAGATGATGTACATGTTCGTCACTGCTGAGCTAGAACATGCAAGGAATTAAATCCTGTCTCCCTTCATCCTGTTTTGCCCATTCTCCATAGCTTTCAATGATAGGATGCATGGAAGTTACATCTTTTGAGATCTTGTGTGTATAAAGCTTAATTGTTTTTCCACGCTCCATATCTGAATGTAAATGAGCCAATGAATGGAAAAGGGAATAGCATGTTCAAAGGCCCAGAGGCAAGAAAGCACGGAACATTTGTGAAACTATGATAGAGAAATGTCACAGGCTTGCACCAACCAGACGAACAATAAGACACTAGATGGCCACATCATTTTTATAAGGAGATCATTTCAAATGAGAACAAAAGAAATAGTTTCAGTTGGCTGTTAATTCAGTAACTTACAAAAGCAGAGAATCATCTAGAGGAACACAGGAAAGTCTTAATTATATAGTTGAACAGGTAGAGACGATACCATTAAGATTTTATAGTCTAAACCAAAATTCTAATAGCAGCAAGATGTTGTGAAAGTAGATGCTTCAGGGAAATGTTTCTGTTGCCTTTCAACAATTTCACCTACTTCTGTGTGATGTCACTATGGCTACTTAGTCATATAGTGGTTCCCAAACTTGTGTATCAGAATTGTCAAAGAGAGTTTTAAAAAATCAGGTTCCAATTCTCACTCCTGACCTCCTGAATGAGAAACCCACTTGAATGGAGCTGAGGAATAAGAATTGGGGGTGAGGGGAAAAGAAACCGAGATTATTGTGGATCAACAGTTAATGGAAGCCCGCCTCTCTTCCATGCTCTCGGAGTGTCCCCTTAACCCTCCTCTTCAGGGAGCAAAGGCTGTGCCTTGGACCTCGCTATATCCCAATGCCCAGAACTCTCTCTGGCTAACGGCACACACTCAATAAACTTATGTTGGATAAAAAAATAGACAATATTCTTGACCTTAAACTATAAATGCTGATAATATATCTGCTTCACAACCCTACCACCCCTAACTAGCCTGCAAGCTACTTGAGGGTCTGAATGAAATGCATTCTATCAACAAACCTAAATAAAATACCCAAAGTATAAACACATGAAACAGTAAATATAATAAGAAGAAAGTTACTGATATATGAAAGAAATGAAGTATATACATTTAGGTTCAATTTTAAATGTTTCCTTTCTGACATCAAAGGCACACATCAAGGCAGGCAGTATTTTATGGGGTTTTTTTTAAAGAAATTTGTAAACAAAACTAAAATTTCAAGGTTGGAGATGAGGCTGCGAGGTAGAGAGACTAAGAAACAGCCAGAGACCTCTGGGAGACTTTTTCGTGCTGAGACAGTATTGAATTGGACACAGGAGTCTTATTAAAGAAAAATCTTGCAATGTTCTTATTACATAACTGTTAATTAGCAGCGTATATTCTCTGTTGGGTTTTTGGATAAATAAATATCTACATGATAGGAACTGCATCCGACTATTATTTGCAAGAGATAATAAAAAGCTGACTAGTCCCATCTTTAGCAAGGACATTGAAAACTTCCTCATCCAGAAAGACAATGCTTAACAGGGTAACTTTCACTGATGAGGTGCCAGTGTCTGAAAAAAGAGTCAAATAATAATAGCAAGCTTCAAAACAATTTCCCCCCAAATTTAAAATCCATGGATTGAGACTTTTATGTCATCTAAACCTAACAAATCTTGAAATATCATGCCACATAAATGTACAAAAGCCCCCAGACACATAATTTTTGGTGAAAAGTCTTATATGAGGACAAACTTTGTGGTAAGCAAATTTTTCTTCTTTCCTTTGGGAGGAAATAGAAATTCTGTCAGAATAGCCTATGGTCATTGTTTTTCCTTTTGGTTTTTAACTTTTTTTTTCTGGTTATTAAAATAATACACATTTATTTGTAAAATATATACCAGTAAGATATATTATTAAGTTATTTTTTCAGAATTCCTTACATAACTGAATTATAGCATGTGAATTTAGAGTCTTGACTTTTTTCTACTTATTGTCTTTGTGAATAAGTTTTTAACCAATTCCTGATTGTTCTCTTGTAATACATCCCTGAAAGAATAAACAGGGTGTGGACACTTAAAAAATTTTAATATAAACAGCTAAATTGATTTCCAGAAATTATGTGCCAATTTACCCACCAAAATCTGATGAGGGTGCCCATTCTATTTTACTCTAATTAGCATTGGATATTTAAAAAATTATTCTTTGCTAATAGGAAAGACAGAAATATAGATTTTTTTGTTTTAATTTGAATTTATTTGAGTGCTGGTAAGGTTGTTTGTATTTACTGGTTAGTTACATTTTTCTGATGTGAATAGAAGGTTCATGTCCTTTGCCCATTTACCTCTCACATCTTACTGCATTTATCATCATTCTGTATGAGTTCTTAATATGTTAACATTATAAATCTATCTATCATGTTTCTTACAAATAAATACCATACTTCTTTTATTCTAAGTTGTCACTGATGGGAAGACACACCATTACTTTAATAACAGCTTTTAAGGAAAAAAAAAAAAGAAATACTATATTTATAAGATGTTGATTACAAGACATCTTTGATTTCAGGGATGTTCAAATATAGGTAAATATTTAAAATATTAAAATGTGGAGAGTGTTAAAATATAGAGTTGGCTCTGAATCAAGACAGTGTGGATTTATTGTGAATTCTTATAAATTAATCATTATCACTGCATGAGTGTTACTACTGAACTGAGTAATATGACCCAATATCTAAAAATGTACCCAGTTTGATGAAATACATTAATTTCAATATAAGTCCTTAGAATATTGAATCCATGGCAGTTATTTGAACTTGGATCATAAATTACTCCAAGCCATTTAGTTTATAAGTGCTGCTTGATAATGTAGAAATTGTTGGACATGGAACTCTGCTGTGAATACTAGTATGATGTGAGTTACATGTGTCAGGAAACTTACACACATCTTTCTATAGTTATAGCTGTACATCTATATGTATGTGTCAGTCTGTCTATCTGTCTGTCTATCTATCTATCCTGAATATGTATGCATATGTGTGCCTATGTGTTAGTGTGTGTACATAATGATTAATTAATGTTGGATGTTTAACTGCAAAAGCTGCCATCACAGGTCCACTTTACCAGAATTCTTTTCATGTCCATTATACATCAAGAATCAAAGAAAGTCCTAGAAAATGGAGTGCTTTTGAAATATGAGTATTTATTGATGTGGAGTTAAATATGTAAAACTTGCTATAAAGGCATGATGTAAATTGGGTTTATTTCATTGTATCAAAAGTACTGTTATTTGCCTTCCTTATGAGCCACTGGTCCAAAGCCATTTGTAACCCCCCAACCCTCTACCCCCTCCCAGTAACAATAACTGCAACTATTATGTATTAAGTGTCTGTTTATGTGCTAATCATGGAAGAATTTCATGAAGGGAAAGTGGTCCAAGCAGAATCAACAGATTGGTTCCAACTTACTTCTTTGTTCATTCCATTTTTATTGAGCACCTGCTGTGAGCCAAGCACTGCTCTGATCTCCTGGTATTCACAGCATGCTGGGTTAGACACAGTACACAAGTTAACAACTAAGTAAGACAAGGTCAGAGCGGGAGAAGTGCCATGAAGAAGGCAGCAGAACAGCCATGCGGCTGTGGCTGGCGGGAAGACCTGTCTGCGGAGGTGCGTCCTGATAAGGTGCCGGGACTATCCTCTCGAGTCCTGGGCCCGCCTGCGTCTGCCACTTTCAAACACGGCTTCCACTCTAAAACCAGCAGACTATGCTTTAAATGAATTGAAGCTTGATTGTCTTGCATTAAAAGCAGGATAATGTAACTCATCTGCAGTTTTTTAAGAGTTAATATTTGGGTATAAATATTATTCAAAATGTAAGATAATGGTTGGCTTTTAGCAATATTATTTAAGATGGTTCCTGGGTATCTTGGTCTCTGTGGAAAGAATAACTACCTCAGTAAGAGCCCTGAACCAAAGGTTCTTTGGGGCTATTTGTCCAGAGCAGCCACCAACTGAGGCCAAGTGGACAAGCTGCTCCTCCCAGTCTGGATTATCAAGCCAGTTCCTTGGGGTCCCATGGTTGCCAAAGTGAAAATCTCTCTAGTTCCTGCATCCTTGTGCTCCATCTCTTGCCTGGAATGATGGGGAAAATGCAATGTTTGCTCCCCCACTGATCTGGAGACACTTTTTCCCTTTTGTCTTGGCTCTAGGCATGGAGGGAAGGAGCAATAATGCATGCTTTCGTTTTGCTCTCACCTGTGAACCTACATTTTCCGAGTAAATGTCATTCTGTTTAGTTGGATATTTTAAATTTGTCTTTAATTAGCCAACACAACTGAGCCTCAATCACCTCACTCTTTTTTTTTCTCAATTTTATGAGTTCTGGTCAGTTTACAATGTTGTGTCAATTTCCAGTGTAGAGCACAATTTTTTAGTTATACAGGAACATACATATATTCATTATCACATACTTTTTCACCATGAGCTACCACAGGATCTTGTATACATTTCCCTGTGCTCTACAGTATAATCTTGTTTATCTATTCTATTTATACCTGTCAGTATCTACAAATTTCGAACTCCCAGTCTGTCCCTTTACATCCCCTCCCCCGCTGGTAACCACAAGTTTGTAGTCTATGTCTATGAGTCTGTTTCTGTTTTGTATTTATATTCATTTGTCTTTTCTTTTTTTTCTTTTCTTTTTTTTTTTTTTAGATTCCACATATGAGCAATCTTATGTGGTATTTTTCTTTCTCTTTCTGGCTTACTTCACTTAGAATGACATTCTCCAGGAGCATCCATGTTGCTGCAAATGGCATTATGTTGTCGGTTTTTATGGCTGAGTAGTATTCCATTGTATAAATATACCACATCTTCTTTATCCAGTCACCTGTTGATGGACATTTAGGCTGTTTCCATGTCTTGGCTATTGTAAATAGTGCTGCTGTGAACATTGGGGTGCAGGTGTCTTTTTGAAGTAGGGTTCCTTCTGGATATATGCCCAGGAGTGGGATGATTGGGCCATATGGTAAGTCTTCTCCTAGTCTTTTGAGGAATCTCCGTATTGTTTTCCACAGTGGCTGCACCAAACTGCATTCCCACCAGCAGTGTGGGAGGGTTCCCTTTTCTCCACAGCCTCTCCAGCAACTCAATCACCTCACTCTTATCCCAGCTCTGTTGAATACTGTCTTAATTTGAAAATTTAATACTTTGTTCATCATGAATATTTTTGCATTAGTTTTGATTTGTTTCAAAATACTGCATTAAAATATTTTATCTTGATTTCTGAGTTCCTCCCTTCAATTCTGTACCCGAGATGAGTGCCCTGCTTGCCTAAGTGCCCTGATCCTGCTCTGAATGACTGTGTGGAGCAGAGCCCACCTATCAACCACATTGAACTGGGAGTACTAAATGGTTTTTGTTTGTTGTGATAAGCTGCTGATACGTGGGAGCAGTTGCTATAACAGCTGAAACCATTTACCCTAACTAATACAACTTGTTAATTTCTCTTGGATTATTGTGTCCAGGATGTTTCTTAAATTTATCTTTTATTTAACAAAGACTTCTATATCTATATTATCCAGAACTTCTCTTGTGCTAACTCAGGTTACATACTGATAATTAGCTTCAGGTATCATTTTGGAATCCACTTAAAACCTTACATCATTGGTTCTGCTCAGTGCTGTCTTCCAGGTCTGATGGCATACGGTTCTTGAGAAGCAGTGTAGCATAGTGGTTGGTTACATGCACAGACTGTGGGGTCACATATTCTGGGTCTGAACACAGACAGAGTGCTTCGTAGTCTTAGACTAGATAACAACTTCTTTGAACCTCAATTTCTTCATTTATAAAATGGGGCCTATAATAGTGCCTATCTCACAGTGTTGTGTGAAGAAGAAATGAAGAAAGACTTGGTATGTAGTGGGCATGTGACAATTACTAGTAGTTATTCTCATTTTTGGGGGGTATAAGTCACTTCCTACCTCTCCCACTTTGATATCTGATATAAACCTGAATCAAGGAGACACTTATCAACTAGTCATTCCTGATTTCTTTTAGCAGAATCGTGGATGCTAAACAAAAAACTGAACACACTGTACTCTAAGGAAGTCCCTCAGCAGTCCTGTTGTGGGGAAGGCAGTGGCATGGATGGGCAGGGTCACAGGAGCCTCTGGAAATGCCACAGCCTGGAAGCTCAGATGCCAGACCAGCTCCAGAGAGCTGCGTCCCCACCCATAATGGGAGCCGTCAGCAGTGGAGTCATAAATAAAGATGGAATCTTCTCTCCCATTGGACTAAATTCTAAATATACAATGGCAACTAGAAGTAAGACAGCTTTGCCAAAAAGAAATCAAGAAAAACAATGGGCGCTGGAATTTTCTCTTGAAGTCCAATTCCCACAAGGACTTTTTTTTTTGCTTGCTTGTTACCTGTAAATGTCTCAGTTCACAGAAAAGGATTGGTGGGGAAAAAAAAGAATATTACAATAATCCCTCATATCTCAATGGCAATTTACAGAAGAGGAGATCAGATAAGAGAACTAACTTTTTGTTTCAATTTACTGAAGACATTTGCATCCTGAATAACGGACTCATGGATTCATTGAGCTTAAAGCTATGAGAGACCCTTGAAGGCACCTCCTTCTCCTTCTCTCCCTCCTTCCCTTTTCTTCTTCCTCTTCCTCTTCCTCCTTTTTCTTCTTTTTTGCAAGTGAAGAAACTGAGACCTCAAAAGGAAGGAGAATCTAGGTCTCTGACCCTCGGTCTAGCACTTACTGAGTATGATTCTTCACCTGGCATATGTTGCCTGGTCTTTCTTAAGAATTCTACAATCATACAAACGCCCTGCAATGACCTTTACACTGTCCAAAGATTCCATAGAGTAAAATCTCAACAATATATGTTAGTTCTAATTTCTTCTTATACTTAAAGTACTTAACATGGAAAAGATCAAACAATGGTTCTGAACCCAACACCAATGTCTCCTTCAAAGAGATGAGCATTACATGTTAGTTGCTTGGGGCTGGGACCCCAGACATACATCTGCTCCTGTTATTTGGAGCCTTGTGCCCTCTCAGATAAGATTTGTGTTTTGGTGGAACACAGAGAGAAGGAGAAGCAGCTGTGGAGAGCCTGTTAACCAGGGAGATTATCTTTGAAGGCACTTATGAGAACCTGAGCGGCATAAAATCCAGAGAAATTATCCTGTTACACTTCTTTATGCATTAATCCAATGCACATGTATGCCATGCACTGTATACAAACTGGAGAATGAAAAGCTCTGCCCCAAAGGGAGGCAAACATGTGATAATCTGTAATGCAATCTGGTGGGCACAGTAACTAGCTTGAACGTGAGGGGTCAGCCTAGGCTAGTGATGGGGACTGTGACCCCAGTTTTGCAGGATGAGTAAGTCTAGGTGGATAAGATAGGAAGGGTGTTCCCGGCAAAGGAAACAGTAAATTGTTAAGTGTGGGTTGCTCATAGGAGGTGGTGACTCGTGGCTAAATTCTGAAGGATGAGTAAGAGTAAGTGGACAAGATAGGAAAGATCAATCCGAGCAGAGGAAGCAGAGTAAATCTTGAAAGAGTCTTTCCAGTTTTGATAAGCCCCTGAAGGTCAGAGGCAGTGTGCTCCTCAACTTCACAATCCTAACTCTAACACAGAGCCTGGCAGAGAGCAGGGTAAGTGGAATGAATGACTGCTGAGTAAATGAATGGATGCAGGCAGGGAGCAGGTATCCTCATTTTCAGTCCTCAGAATTCAACACTCTTCCTACTGGGAATCTATGTACTTTTCCAAGCTCCCCTGAACCTCCGGCGTGAGACATTCGCTGTGACCAAGGGTGACATCTGGCAGCAGCTTCTTGGCTGTCCAAGACACACTAATCTGAAGAGGAAGGTTTGGGTCTCTGCTGGGAAATGAAGTAAATCTTAACAGAGAAATAAAAATAAGCTGCAGGATAAATCAAATTGTCCCTTAATGAAAACATGGACTGGGGGGTATGGGTGGGGTGCAGTGAGCATATTAAATTCCCCTTGGAGAGTGGACTGTCTTCCTTTGATGTTGCTTTTTAAATTAAGGATAATTTTGTACTATCTGGACAAAGTAAGCTGTTCCTCTAGCTACACAGCTGACAGAATTCAAGAGGAACGTAGCTAAATCTCCCCAGCTCCCCAGTCCCTGAAGCCTTCCCCTGCCTCTGGAAACCAGAGTTTAGGCTAACAAGCCTGTGGATGTGAGGGCACTGGGGAAAATCACTTTCATTATGTTGCATTTTTTGAAATAAAAATAATACAAACTAACAGAGCAAAAGGATGACCTAATCAAGTACTGTTGGACCTTGGTGATGGGTGGATGGGCACGGGGCTCACTATGTCATTCTCTCTACCTGCATATGATGAAAAGTTTCCATAACAAAATAAGTTTTTAAAAAGTTTCCATCTGTCCTCGTGGTCTGTATCCCCGCAGGCCTCCAAAGCCACTCTCCAGAGTTAAACATGATAATGACTACTTCTGTATTCTTCCAAACATTTTCTGATCATTTACAAGCACATATATGAGCCTGATTTTAAAATAGTATTTCATATGCATACTATTCTGAATCTTCATTGTTCTTTTCTTAACATATTGCAGAGTTCTTGACATAGCAAAGCGTGTAACTCTGCCTCGTTCTTATAATGGCTATATAGTATTCCACTCGAAGCAGATATGTCAGCACTGCACATTCTGTGGTATTAATTTTTATATGTCTTTGTAAATATAATAGGTGAAAGTATTAATATAATAGGTGAAAATATTAATTATAAGTGAGGACCAGCATTTTTTCACAGGTGTATTGGTCACTCATATTTCTTTCTCTGTGAAGTTTTCATTCAAATCTTTTGCCCATTTCTCTTTCAGGGATTTTTTTTGTCCTCTTTTTATTTGTTGGTAATGTTTCTCTAATAGTAATAAGGCAGCTTTCCATTTGTCTGATGCATGTTACAGATATTTAGGGCACAGCGTACTAATGTGGTCAGGAGTAGCCCTCTGGAGCGAAATAACTGGGCTGCCGGAACACTCGTCACCCCTGACAGGCGACATGGCCAGTCCACTGAAATATACATTGAAATATACTGTTGGTACAAAATGTTACAAGACTTGTCACTTTGAATATCAAAGACACCAGATAGGAAAAAATTTTCTCAGCACGTGCACACACACACACACATACATACATACATACATACACACACACACACACACACACACACACACGAAAGGAGCCTTCCTCTAAGTTCTTTCTCAAGAACTTTCACAGGTGGATCTGACCACAGTGACTTCTGCCAAAGGCTTTTCATCTTCCAGAACAATTACTCATTTGGAAGTACCACCCCTCCAGGACCCCTGAACCACCCCCAGTCCCACCATTTCCTCCCTCCTCTCCTCTCCTGACTCACTCAGCCACTCCCCCAATCAGAAGACTGACTTCTAGATGTGCTCTCAGCTGGGGAAACTCACAAGACATGGTAGAGAAGACCTGGTTACACTTGCTCCCCTCCCAAGACTCAAGCCCCTCTGGTTACTGATACCCTAGTCTCTGCTCTCATCCCAGCTCCCTGTCCCTCTTCTCCCTCCCACGTCTTTCCTCTGAATCTCTCCACTATTAAGCTCCCTACATCTTCATGGAGCCTTCCCTCTTTGCCTTAAGTAAAACTTGGCTCTTTCTCGAGATACCAAGCATCCTCTTGAGTGACAGTCTCCTTTCCTACATCCCATATGAAACTTGCAGGTCTGAAAATTAGATCAGCATCTTCTTTACTCCCTACGGTTGCTCTCAGACCATTTCTCCTCCACACTTTCGAAAAAAACCTCTATGTCCTGCCACTGAAAGTACGAATTTAGTTGCAGCTATACCCTTAATTTCTATCCTCTTTCTCTCCTATTCCAATATTTCTTTCTGTTTAAGGCTGACCTCTCCACTTGTGCTCTTGGCCCCATTCCCTTCCCATCTTTGGAGGTACTTTATTCTACTGTTTTTCCTCCCCCTCCTGTACCTTTAAACATTTTTTCTCCACAGATGACTCCTTCCCACCCACATAGTTCTGCAGAACACAGCAAGGGATCCAGTGGGTAATGATTAACAGCAAGAACTCTGGGGTCAGGTAGCCCAGGGACAAATTTTGACTTCACCCTATATAACCATGTGGCTTTAGATAAGTTCTTTGCCATCTGTAAAGGGAGATCAAAGAATATCTCCTTTTGTGAGGATTAAATTAGTGAATATGTGTAAAGCATTTAGAACAGTGCCTGGCCCATGGCAAGTACTATTTAAGTGTTTGCTAAATAATTCCCCAGCATTTTAAAACATGTCTCTCCTTTGACACAAAAACCAAACATGCAAACAACACTCTTCCTAGTTCCCACTTTCCTCTCCAGTCACCACCCTTCTTCTCTCCTTCCCTGACCAGCCAAGCTTTTTGAAAGAGTCTTCTACACATATTGTCTTCACTTTCTCTGCTTCTGTTCAAAACCCAACTTGCCGCAGATAGAATTCACTAAGTCTGCTCTTGCCAAGGACTGCGCTCACAACCTCCTAGCTGAATCCAATAGCTGCTTTTCCCTCTTTATTGATTTGTCACTCGTGTTTAATGTCACCAATTATTACCCCCTTGGAAGGCTCACTTCTGGCTCTAGAGAAACATCATTCTCTTCTGTTTCTCCTCCTAACAATCCAGCCACTCCCCTCTCTCCCTTTTATGTTCCATTTCTTCGGCACCGTCCGTTAAACAGTCCTGAAGGATCTGTTCTAGGTTCCGTGGTGATCTGAGGCACTAGCAAACCTGTGATGACCATTTCTATGCAGACAATTTTCAAATCTCAATCTCTCTTCCAGATCGCTCTCTGGGCTGAGACATGGAGAGCTGGATGAGGAGCTAAAACTAGTAAGTTCAAGCATGTGAATGAGTCTGCCTCCTCCCAACATGCCCTACTCCCCGAGTTCCCTCTCTCCGAGAATGGTGCCAGAGTCTACTCTGTCCCCTAAGCCCAAATCCCAGACTTAGCTCTTGGATGCGCCCCTTCCTAAGCCCCACATTGGGTCAGTCATCTGCTGCTCGAATATCTTCTAAATCCACTCTTTTCTGCATCCCAAGTGCCACTACCTTAATTTCTGGCCTGTGTTACTGCATCAGCCTCCAGACTTGCTTCTTCCCTTCTCACTGAAGCTAGAGTGATCTTTCTAAACAATAAAGAATAAATTAATTCTAAACCACTAAAATAACTGCTTGCCAAATTCTACATTATAACATTCACAGCTTTTTGTCCCTCATCTTATTAATATTCATAAACTCCCTAGAAGCTTATAAATAATGCCGACTGAAGAGTTTACCCACTATTCTCCATAAATAGCTCGTGCAAGGCTCTGGTTTCAGGAAGCAGCAACCAAGAGTGCCCCCTAAATTGTTGTTAGTCAGACCCAGCCCCACACTCCTGGGTTTTCACATACCTGTCAAGCCTCAGGGGCCGGGACTTCTCTCCTAAAAGCACTGGCTTCCTGAGGCTCCGCAAGATGCTCAAGTGTTTTTTTAAGTGTCTTGTTGTTAAGCTGTGATCGCTCCATGGCCACCGCTGAGATTCAGCTGAACTTTTCCCATCATTTCAAAACAGCAGCCAAGAAGCTGGGTTTTGAAATTGAATCAGAGACAAGGGTTATGAACCTGAGTGCTCTCCCAGATGTTTGGCCACAATGTGGACAATGAGGGCACAGCTTTCAAAAGTTTTACCCAGCCAACAGTGTTCCCCAACAAAATGATATTCATTTGAGAATGAAACTGCTCCCAACTGACTTTACCTCTGGGGTTTCTTTGGCATTCATGATGAATGTCTGTAGCACCCAAGTGGTTCTTACTTATTAATGGCTTCCTCAATGCTCTCCGTTGTCCTACTAGGTTCCTGAAATGGATTCAAAACTTCTAAATGCAAAAGAGCATCTCCTCTTTGGAATGGAAGCACATGCTTCCTGTAAGTACAGACATGGTTTATTTGAATCCTTAAGAAAAATCAACGAAGTCAAGGTGAAGGACTTTTCTGAAAGTCAATTGATTAAAAATTATTTCTTTTTTAAAATGAGGCCTAAAACTAAAACTTTTATTGATTACTTCTGAAGATTAACTACCCGAATCAGAGAAGCACTAATGGGAGGCCACTCTATTGGAAGAAAATTGAAGTAAAACCATTCCAGTGGCAGGGCTCACTCTCCCCTTTCTGTAGTCTCCTTTGGTAGCATATTTGTAACATAGCAAAACAGACAAATAAACTTTGCTATGAGAATTTCATAATGGGGACTATTTACCTGATTTAGGTTTCTATACTTCACCATAGTCTTTAAATTCAAGATAATAAGAAATGACCAAATTATTTGTTGAAAATAAATGAACCACATTCTGGGCTGTGCATCACATGTACAATGAACAGTATCTGATATCATTATTATTGATGTCCAATATGTAGAGAAAAGATATTTTAATTATAATTTCCTATTATGCTTACTTTTCTAAAATTTGGGGCACAAACTATATTCACAGAAAATTATTGGATACAGCCATCACTGTGTCATCAATGTATCACCAATCAAGAGCTGGTGTCCTGAGTAGAAGTTTAAATTTTGGCTTTCCAAATATAAATTTCTGAAAAGTCTCCTTTTTATTTTATACTTTTAAAAAGTTGAGCTCTAATATACATACAGTAAAGTGCTTAAATGTTAAGTACGCAGCTTAATTACATTTCACATGTGTGTACGCCTATCAAACCATCACAGAGACAAGACATAAAACATTTCCAGCCTTCCAGAAGGCTTTCTGGTGCCCACTCCAGTGAATATCCTCCAAAGATACCCACTATTCTTCTATCACCATGAATTAATTTTAACTGTCTTTGAACTTTATACGAGTGGAATCATAATTGTATTCTTTTGTGCCTACCTTCTTTCACTCAACTTTGTGTCTGGCGATTCATCCGTGTTGTTGCAAATAACTGTGGCTAGCTCCTTTTCACAGTTTTGTAATATTCTACTGTGAAGGACATTTGGGTTTATTTAAGTCTTTGGTTATTATGAATAAAGCTACTGTGAACATTCTTGTATATGTTTGAGGTGGACATATTTCTCTTGGGAATATACCTAGAAGTAGAATTGCTGACATATAGAGGCAGCTATGTTTATCTTTAGCTAGTTGGAAAAAAGTGGTGCTAAGGGAGAGCAAAATGACCCTCTACTGGTATCTGTTTGTGTTACTTGACATTGTTAGAGAGTATTCTGTAGTTGCAATTGGTTGAATGAAACAGATGTGCTTCTACGTAAAAACTCGAGGAGTCAGTGTGTAAAGTCAGAGGGCACTTGAACTACTTCAGTAATAGATTGTATATGGGCCAAATGAGAATTATTTATGTGACTTACTTGAGCCTTTCAGGAAACGACAAAGTTTCAAATATTCTTTTCATTAAAAATTCTTGGGAAGTCGAGAGTGCTGTAATTAGACTCAACTATAAGAGCACTGGTGCAATACGAAACTACCTCTGGACCCCAAGTAATCACTGAGGAATACTTTCCCGCAGGGAAGTGAATAATGCTCTCATCGCTTATCTTTTCCATCGGACACTGTGGGACTTGGAATTTCCACTTGGAAGTCATCTGTGAGAATAAAAACACTCCCATTTATTATTTCATCCACAGCACCCACCGTCAAACAAAACGTCTCCTCTTCTCTCTTAGGGTTTTTCCTAGGTCTAGTTAATTGTTTGTGTGGGGAATAAATCTGGTGCCAAGTACACGTTCATAATTATATTATGCTTAACCTCTGGGGGAGCTGAAACCTGACTGACTTCCTCCACATTGTAGAACAGTTTCTTTCCCCCTTGAATGTTTCCTTGCCCTCCCCCCAACGCTCCCTCCAACTACCACATACAAATGATTTGTGTTTACTCTTTCTGTGCTAGCATCCTTTCCCAAGTCACTTTATTCTCTGCAAAACCCCTTTGATAATGCAGATCTCTGACTGTCTTCTCACATCCCATTGGCATTAGATCAATTGTACAAAGGTTATCTTGAGGTTTTGTTAGACTTAAAAAAAATTTTTTTTTTAACATTCTGGGAATAGTTCCAGGCTTTTTGATTAACTGGGCAGTTCTGGAAATGGTCTGCTTTTGCCATTCCTCACTTGAATTACGGTATTCACCACTGGCCCTCTATGTCAGGGTGTGCTGCCGAGAGTTTCTGCTCATACAGGAAGAAACAGCTTGGATTCTTATGAAAGTGTTCATTTTGAAGTCATTTCACCTTCCTATACAAATCTTTATTTAGATTTCTTAATAAACGAGAGAGTCAATGTTAGACCTTTCTAAAAAATTCTGTCAAATCCCTATCATGGACATAAGTGTGACCCTCAAATCTTTTCCTTCTGATAGCCTCAACCTCTTTTGGCTCAAATTTAACTTTGTTTCAGAGGAACTTGGATCATAGCAGACTATTTTATATACTATGTAGGCAACCACTCTTCATGATTATTAATTTGTTCCTGCATTGAAATCTACAAGCACCATTCAGAAAACTGTGGTAATACCAACAAATGGAGAATAGTCAACACATTGATTACAAAACCAGATCAGCTCTACCTTTATGAGACGGGGCCAAGAGTTGCTTCTTGCTAAGTGGTCTTTTGCATATCGTGCCACTAAAAGAAAGGCAGGGAAGGAAGTAACATTCATTGAGTGCCACATGCCAAACACTCTGCAAACATTTCACACAGGTGAACTGGAAGTTCATGATCACAGGAGGGTGTGAACTCTTCATAACAACGAGAATGGGGGATTCCTTAACCCACGGGTGCTATGGACTTTACAGAGTCTTGTCCAGTCAGAGGGAAATTTCTTTAGAGATGACTGGAAGGGGTTGAGCAGCTAAGTTTAAAAGACTTTCCTGTCTTGAATAATTATTGGTCTAACTCACAAGTGTATTTTCTCAATTGCTGCTTCCTGCACTCTTAGCTTTGCCCTATCTCTGTCTTATTAAGTGTTTAAAACAGCTTGTGAATAATTCATTTGTCTGTTTCTGCAGTGCTGTTTAGCTGCTCCCTGGGGGTGAGATGTCTCCTGGGCTGCAGCTCAGTTCTTATGCTGGCCATTGTCCTGCTTGGGCTGCCCGCCCTTCTCACTATTTCAAAGACCCCTGGCGATAGTCCTGGTTGGCTCCTGGCTTCATACCTGCCAACTCTTGCTGATTCCTCCCACACGTTTCAAATCCCGGCCAGTCCTGGACCTCCAGCTAGTACCACCTTGTTTGGTTTCCCATTCTTGCCTAACACCCCCCTAGATCCGATACCCAGGAATGTGACTGACAAAGGCACATACGGTGGTCCATATCTATGGCTCTCTGTACAGTTAAACTGAACGGATCACATTGACCAAAAGTTATAACCAGGATGATTCCAGAAATTATTCTTTCCACTGGCCTGTAGATCTAGGCCTAAAAATGAAATCAAAGAGTATTCACATGGTTGATCCTGAAAACCAACAAAGAGTTGCAGGAGAATCCAGATCTGCTTGGTCTATTTTCTTGAGGAATAGCGTCTAATGATTTGACAACAAAATAAGGAATTATGTGTCAAAATCATTTTTTGATGTTGGATAAGTAATGTAGATAAAGTAAAATAATAAATAAAGCGATGTTATATAAGATACAAAATAATCAGAAATCTCTGATTTTCTGATGACAGAATGGACTTAATACAGTGCTAGTTACCTGCTATTTAGTTTCTTTCCTGATTTCAATAAATTAATATTTTAAAAAAGTTTTTTTTTTGTAAAAGGGTTGACAATTCCTGCATGAGAGGAAAATGATTGCAAGCTGATTAAATGTAGTTTATCTCCCAAATGGCTGTCATCAGTTCTTTCCCTCCTTCTATGTGTATGTCACACCTCCACATCTAAAGATAGAGCCTGTCCCTTCACCATCTGGAATCTGGGCTCTCCCCTGAGGGCTTCAACCAACAGAATGTGGTAGAAATGGCATTGTGTCAGTTTTGGGTTTGGGCTTTGTGCGGACTGGAAGTTTCCATGTCCTGCCTCTTGGAGCCCTGAGCTGCTGTGACAGAAGTTCAAGCTACTTTGTTAGACAGAAAGACCACTTGGAGGAGCACAGAAATGCCAGACATGTGACAAAGAAGCCATCTTGGTCACCCAGCCCAGCTGCACCTTCACAGGTCCAACTCAGCAGCACTACGGCTGTAAATACACGAGGGACCCCAAGTGAAGTCTGCCCAGATGCACTCAGTCAACTGACAAGACTAGGAAAGATAATAATAAATTTCTGTCTTAAGCCACTAACTGTGGACATGTTTGATCGTATAGCTGTAGATAACTAAGACAGATGAGTCCCAGGGTGCAGGTTAAGGCGAGAATCCAAACCAAGTACTTCCCATTAAAAAAATGTATCTCTGAATTTCCCTCTCCACTTTCAACTCAGTTGGCCTTTCTCCAGTTGTTTCATCCATAAATTTAGTAATGAATGCAAATTATTGCTGTTAAACCTAAAGTTTTATGTATGCATATATGTATATGTAAATCTTAAAATTTGTTTGTGAATTTACTATATAAATACACACAATTCACAGAAGCTACTGGAACATCACAAAGTCAGGATGGTAGAATGAATGGTGGGGAATCCCAATGGAGATCACCAAATTTCACATATTTGGTGATTTATTGGGCAACAAGCATGTACCATCTGATCTATGCTCTTATTCTTTTTCCATAAAAGGATACTCATGGAAGTCATTCTATGGCCCACTAAAAATACCCAATATGATCATTTGCTCTCTGGCTTCCTAGAGAAAATGTCCTGCTGATAATTTGTTATCTGACTTCCAAAAGAAATTAATCCTCTGTCATAGTTAAGAGACCTTTCCAGCCCCCAAAAAATAGAAATAAAAAGCTTCCTAGGTCCACAGTTTGATTTCTGAACATCAAATCGTTCTTTCTGTTGAAACTCTCTGGCTCTGTATCCTAATTTCAGTAACTGGACCTCAGATTTGCTTTTTTTGTCCAAAAATAGAGTGCGTGTTATGTGCAGGAAAAAAATAGCCAATATATCTTACATTTAAGCATACTGGGCATTTTTCTATGTGCTTCTAGGTCATCTCCTAAGCCAAGGATATAAGTACTTTTCTTCTCCTCAGTTCTCTGCATCTCAGCAGATGTCGCCCGTGTCCATCCAGTTGCTTATCCCTTAACCCAAGTGAAATTTCTGATGCCTCTCTTCCCTCTATACTTGGAATCACCTCCATTATGGAGACCTGTCATACTGATCTGTAAAACCACTGAATTTTATACTTTAAATGCACACAATTAAACAAAAGGATAAGGCATATGAATTATACCTCAATAAAACTATTACTTAAACATTAAAACTCCATCTAGACTCTTCCCACCTCTTCTTACCACCACTGCTGTCATCCTTATCCAAGCTTGCATCTTCTCTTGCCTGGATAGCTGTAGCAGCTTCCAGATCGGTCTCCCTGCTTCAAGTCTTGCCCTTTTATGGTCTGTTTTCATGTAGCAGGCAGAGCCATCCTCTAAAAACATAATCCCTGATATGTTGCTTTCTTGGTCCAAACCCATCCAACAGTTTCCCATCACACTGAAAAGAACAGCCTTCAAGGCCCCATGTGATATGGCCTCTCTTTCCAACTTCACATCCACTGCTCTCCACCTGCTCCTTTTACTCCTGCCCAGAACATGCTCTTCCTAAAACACGTCAAGATCATTCTCGTCTCAAGAATGAATAGTCTTGGCATTGGCTGTTCACTCTACATAGGATTTGCTTCCTCCAGATCTTTCAGGTCTTTGCTTTGGTGTTCTCTCATCAGAGACCTTCCAAGGCAGTTCTCTATAAAATAGCAGTCCCCCCCACACCTTCTCCTCCACCATTTATTCTTTGTCTCTTTAACCTGTTTCATTTTTCCTTTATAACACTCATCATTACATGACATTACACAAATATTGTTACTGGTTCACAGCGACATAGTCTCCGTGAGTGCAGATGCCAGCACTTAGAATAGGACCTGCCACAAGGCAGGTGCTCATTAACATTGTGGAATGTTGCATGAGTGTAAATGATGAAAGAAAGCATGAAGAAATGAATATTACAAATGTCCCTCTTTGCTAAGTTCACCAGTTCTTCCTGCCTGAGGACACCCTTCTCACATCACAGACAGCAGCCCAGTGTAACGTGATTATGCTCTGGTTGGGTCTTATTCCCCCCAGAGCTTTGTGGGTTGCAAAAGCCCTAGTCGCCTTGGAGAAATACCAGCAATCTCAAACTGGTAGGAAGAAAAGGCTTCTCTCATGCCCTCATGAAAGGCCTCCAGTGCTCTTCACCCACTGAAAGGACACTTGGACCATTAGTGAGCTCCAGGCAACAAACACATTTTCCCAAAATCATCCATCCTGCAGCCCAATAATATAGTCCCCACACCATTTATTGCATGTGAATACATGGCCCTTGGTGGACACTGAATATGTAAAAATAAATACAATAGTCACTTAGAAGATCTCTTCTTCTCTTGGCTAGTTTTATATGCATGGTTTTAAAAAACCCTGATTTTTCAATAGCACATAATTATTTTTAAATTTCAAAGAATGAACATTTCTTATCCTCTTCTCTGGCAAGAGCTACCTTGAACTCTCTCCTTCCCATTGACGGCTTCCTCTCTTAGTGCATAGTCTCCTCCTGCCCTCCACGCATGGAGAGTGTCCGTCTTCATTTCGGAGGCTCGCCCACTCACTGTACTCTTGATTCCACCCCTCTGACTACCTCTCCATCATTCAATATCTATGATTTTCATTAACAAATATCTCTAAAGGACATCCCTATTATTGACTGAAGTTGTTTCCTTACCCATCACCACTGATCTCTTCCACTAAGCCCGTGTCACTTTCTACTTTCTCTTCCTCCTGGCGCTCTCTGAAGTATTTGAGAGATTTCCTCTCTCCTCCTCAGACCCTCATCTGCGTCAGCTTAGTGCTCTGACGCTACCCTGTCCTCCGCTCCTCCTCCTGCAAGTGCTCCTGAGTCTCCCTCCCAGACTTATCTTCATCTTCACACACCCTGCAGGTGGGGATCCCCCAAGGCTCTGCCTCTCAGCCATTTTCCCCTTTGATAGTCTCACCTGCATCCACGGTTTCAACTCTCCCCTCTTTAGGGGGTCCCACATGTCTACATCTTCGATCACAACCACAGTCCTAAACTCTATTTCCATAGCCATCTGCCTGCTAAACATTTCTATCTGAAATCCCTCAAACTCTGTGTAGCGAAAATAAAACTTACTATTTTCCCATTCTACAAGTCAGCTCTTTCTTATTTTTCTAATTCCATTAATGACACCACCACTATTTGATCATCTTCAACTCCTCTCTCTCTCTCTCTCTCCCCTCACACTTTGCTCCTCAAACTGGTCAGTTTTCAAGCTTTGTTGATTGTCTTTGCAAGTTGCCTATATATATTCTGTCCTGTTCATTATACTTGTCGCTGCCCTGGTTCTCCTTTTAGTATCTCCTGCCTAAACGCTTCAAGTTGTCTTATAACTGTCTTCAGCTTCTCTCCAACCCCTTCTTCTTCAATTAGCTTCCAAAACTGGCTGACCGTTGCCTGCTGAATGGGCTCTAAATTCTTTAGTCTAGAATTCAACACACTATTTCCCTTTATGTGGCATCTTACTCTCCACCGAAAGTGTGCTATTCACTTTTTTCCTGAGTCCACCTTTTGTCTGAGCACCTTCATATGTTTCCTGATACTCTATTCACTGAGTCCAACTTTCCCCCATTTCCTCCTCAAAAAATCCTACTTTCGATGCCCAGTCTAAAGGGTACATCCTCTTTAAGCCTCCTACAACTAATCTCAGTCAACAGAAGTCTCTCCTTCCTCTTACATCTATAACATGTTGCTTACACTTCATTTTTTAAGTTGTAGTTGTGTCTAGCTTACTTCCTCAACTATATTTTAAGCTTCTTGAAAATAAGGATGACTTCTGTGTTAGATTATATTATTATTCTCAAATATTCACTGTCTTCTTTGTGGGAGAATCATACTTGTCTGCCCTTCATGGGAGGTTTAGCTACATGACTGGCTTTGGCCAATTAAATTTGAGCAGAAGTGATACATGCCACTTCTGGTCCATCATGTGCTTCTACCATCTCTTTTGTCCCCCTGCCACAAGATAGGCTGGTCCCAATTAGTAGCTGCTCCTCCTACCCACATGGCAGAATGAGAAAGATGGGAAGTAGAGTTGTACCTAACTCACAATGGACGTTAACATAGATGTGAAATAAACCATTGCGTTGTGAGCTACTGAATTCTAAGGGATGTTTGTTAAGGCAGCATAACTTAGCTTACACTAAATCAACTTCTTATTCAATTCAACAAATATTCAGTCATTCACTCCACAATCCCGAGAATATACCTTAGGCCAAGACAACTTTAAGTACCATGAAAATTACAGACGTTAGTAAAGCATTATGTCTGCCTTCAATTTTCTTTGTTCTGAATAGTAGGATAAGACATGTTCTCAGTTTGCTATGATACAACGCAAATGTCATAAATCTATTTGGAGACATGCCTACAATAGCCACTAGGTTGCAGGAAAGGGAGATATAAACTTACACAGGAGGAATCAGAAAAAATTTCATGAAGGAAGTATCATTTGTGTCTTGCACCATGCCTAGCTGACAGGAGGTTTTAAAGATGTGTCGAATAAAGCAACAAATGAATTAATAATAAAACAGAAATGCATGGACCGCTAGTTGTAGTCAATAAAGGCTGACATTTCTGTGTTAATTAAATCACTTAATTTGCCACTTCAGGAAGAGTGAAATGTTTCAGGGCAAATGCTAACGGCACTTAAGAAACTGTGAGTGGCTGAATTTGCTTTAACTGGACCCTTTGATGAAAGAAATCTTACTCATCGACACTGGCATCTTTCAAGCTCCAATTATTTCTGGTTAGTCATGTGGCTTTTCATATGATCCGCTGCTTTTGCCAGGCTGCTTAGGCAAGTTTATCTCACAGTTAGCAACCAAAGAGTTCCTATTTTCAGTTTTATCCTTGATGGGAAGTACCCAGACCTTCGTGGCTGGTACTTCCGAGTTCATTAGGGCTGGGAGAACTCAGTCCAGGGGTCAGCAAGGCAAGTACCAGTTCCCACGGTGGGCAAGCAGAGTCGCCCTAAATAGCCCAGAACAGAGTTTCTAGAAGAACTCTTTCCCTCCGTAACTCTAACACATTCAAATGATAAATGTCGTTTTCCTGGGTTAATAAATTACAAATCCCGGCATCAGTTAAATGGCTTAATCACACACCCAGAGCCACAGACAGGAAAATGCTGAGTTCAGGAAAGCACAGGGCCATCAATGAATGCTTGCCCTAGCTTTCCTCTAACCTAGACTGGGCCATAGAGCCAAGTTCCATCTCTAAGATCTCTTCGGCTCTGAAATCCTGTGCTTCTATGAAATTATGCATATTCGAAAAGATTTGCCTCTGGGAAGTGGACTGCCTACTCTCACTGACCATTTTTCCAAATGACAGTGGGATTTAGGGTCCTTCCCCCACCCCCATGGTCTTCCCAACTAAGCAAGGTAAGCAGGTTTCATGAAACGCTAGCCCCAGCGGTGACCATGGGGCGACAATAGAACACTCACATGCCAATGCCTGAATCCATGTGCCCCGCACTGGGATGGCAGCTTTCGGTAGTGCTAACACTGGGACAGACGTTTGGAAGAGGGCTCCCCTTTCTAGGAGAGACCATTCTCTAACGACGAAGACAATATGCCAAGGGTGCTGAGGCCACGACAGATTCTGAGGGAACAGTGTCACACTCTCCACAGCTGAAACCTGAGCTCAACAGCACAGTCATTCCTGACTTCGGACAAGTTGCTGACTCTCCGTACTTCACTTTTCACATCCGTATGTCAGCTGCCTTGCATGGCGATAACGAGGTTATTTTGTGGATGTGAGAGTTCCCGGAGCCCCGCAGGCATGCACGTGAACTTAATGTGTGTTAACCGTCTTCCTCTCCAGAGGCCCCCTCAGCCCATTTCAGTTCCTATCTTGAATATTATTTCATTAACTTTCTTTTTCTTTATCTTTTAGTTGAACATTGCTTTCATGTATGTTTAATATGCTTCACAATAAGCTGAGATACCACACACACACACAAAATTCCCTAATCCAGGGTGAAAATCAGTGCCAAGTCATCTGGCGTAGAACCCACTTCTACTTTCAGGCTTATGGACAAAATTTGAGATCTCTCTTCGTCCCACAAAAACTCCTTCAGCCCATCACAACGTAGTTTTAAAATTCCCTAAATACTAACCAGAGCTGTCTCCTGGCTCGTTTCTGATACTTACCCCAGAAGCTCCCATTCTGGAAGCTGACAGTCTTATCTTGCCCCAGCTCCTTCCCGACTACCCAACTCACTCAAATTCCTGGATCCACCCAGGGCTCACCTTGGCTTCCACCAACAAATTCTTCTTTCCCCGGCCCACTCTGACAACTCTGAAGAATAGCAATCACCCCTTCTCACAGATGAAATGAATGGAAGGGGATTTCATACCCTTTCTTTTTTCACTTTGTCTCTATCCTTCAGTATTTTCAGGCATCAGATTGGCTGTGTGTTTTGCAACTAAGCAACGTTCAGTTTACAGAGGCGGAAACTGAAGGACAGGGAGATGAATGATTTACTCAGTGCCGAGGAGTTACCAGCAAAGGTCAATGTTAGAACTGAGCTCCCTGCCTTTTCTTGATAGCAGGGCGCTCAGTGCAGGGAAGGCTGTTCATAATCATTTCTTCAATAAGTGTTTACATGAATGAAAGCTCCATTTCCTCCACTGTGGACTGAGCTTGACATTAACTGTTCTCTGAAATAGGTGCAATCTATTGTCTTCAGGATCAAGTGCTGAGATATTATTAGGAGACCAGATGTCTGTGGTTAGCTCTGCTGCTTCAGTTTGAGACTTAGTAATGCTCACACAATACACACACGCAAAGATACAACTTTCAGATATTTCATGAGCTAAGACAGAAAACAAAAAAACGAAAGTGGTTATTAGAGTCTCATCTCATCCTATGATGAGACAGAGGAAGCAAAATGATCATGTCATAGATCAGAGCACTAGTGTTATAATTTATTGCATGCTTTCATAAGCCTTAGCTCATTTGAACCTTATATCAACTGCATGGCAGTGGTAGCACAGACATTATCACCTCTGTTCAGCCTTCGGAAAGTTGAAAACTCAAAGAATATAAGTGAATTTTCCCAGGTTACAATCTTAATAAGTAGTGGGACCAAAACTTAGTAAGTGGTGGAACCAAAACCAATAAATCTCATGTCTTCTTTCTCTAGATGAAAATGAGTCATTCTCGTGCTGTCAATCATCAGTCATAAAGCATTTAGCCCTTGATGCTGAGTATGGCTTTTTTTAAATAGGTATATTCTACCTTTCCTCTTAAGACCCCTGAGGGCAGGGCTGTGTCATATTCATATTTGATCCCCTATGTCTATGATGAGTTTCTCTCAAAAATAATGACACTTGGTAACAATAATATTATTTTAATGGATAAAAATAACATTTTTAAGAAACAGCAGCTATATTTAGCAAGTTGGCTCTTCCAAGATATGAACTAGCTAGTCCCCAGGTCACACTAACCAAGCAAAATGGAAAAGTTTATTTCTTAATGCTTGTCCCATCAACTTTGAGCAAACTTTCATATGAGGGAAGTCTGTTCCTTTAAGAGAAGTTGTTTTAATCTCTGACTGTGCCTTGTTCTGGTGTCCCCAAAAGACCCCTGATTTGCCAAGTGATGAAAAAAGCGTTCTCTCCTGAGCTCTAAGATTAGAAATATTATCTCCTCCCCTCAGATTTTTTCCTTATAACCCGTTGGAAAAGGTTTCCCTGTTACCATTCGGGGGCTGGTTTCAGCCAAAAAGCTGCTTTGTGTTTTCAGAATACAGGGTATGTTTGCATAACAATCTTCATCAGTAATGCAGATAGTATTTATGGAATGCTCAGTGTGTGCCGTACTTTTTATGCATTACTTCATTTAACTCAACTGTTTTAACTCAGTTAAGGTCTCATGTTTTCATAGGAAACCTTTGGCATAGAGAATATTACTATTCTACTGAGAATAACAATTTAATTAAGGAGACGGTCTTAAAGATCACATAGCAAGTAAACAGTGAAAGTGAGATTTGATCCCAGGTCTCCCTGAATTTGGAATTTCACAACTATGCTGTAAGTTTCTGTTGCTATTGACGGTGGCAGATGGGCCTCACAACAGTGGGAGATAGCCTCAGTTTCCTTTGGAATACCTGAAGGATCAGTTTATCAACTGAGAGAGCAAAAAATTTAATTCATAAACACACCTAATCCTTTACGTAAAGGTTTTTTTACTTCAACAATCTCTGTAATAGTATACGAAACTGCAATAAGATACCACCTCACACTCATTAGGATAGCTATTATTTAAAAAAAAAAAGAAAATAACAAATGTTGGTGAGTATGTAGAGTAATTGGAACCCTCATGCACTGTTGATGGGACTGTTAATGGTAGACAATGTAGAAAACAGTATGATGGTTCCTCAAAAAATTAAAAATAGGAACTACCATAGATCCAGCAATTTCACTTCTGGGTATTATACCCAAAAGCACTGACAGCATCATCTCAAAGTGGCATTTGTACACCCCTGTTCACATCAGCATTATTCACAGCAGCTAAAATATAGATGCAACCCAAGTGTCCGTTGACTGATAAATGGTATATATGTGCAATGGAATATTAATCAACCATAAAAAGGAGGGAAATTCTGACACATGCTATAACGTGGGTGAACACTGAAGACATTATGTTAAATAAGTCGGTCACGAAAAGAACAATACTGTGTGATTCCACTTACGTGAGATACTTAGAGTAGACAAAATCATAGAGACAGAAAGTAGGACGGAGATTGCCAGGGGTTAGATGGCAGGGCAGAACGTGGAGTTCTTGCTCACTGGGTAACTGAGCTTTGGTTGTACAAAATTAAAGAGTTCTGGAGAAGGATGGTAGTGATGGTTGCACATTAGGAACATATTTAATACCACTGAACTGTACACTTAAAAATGGTTAAGATGGTCAATTTTATGTTATGCATATTTTACCACAATAAAAAACTGAGAAAAAATTGAGGCTGAGTAATTGTCAATTTATGGTCATTGTGAACAACCAATCCAAAGGTGTTAGGTTAAAAAGTAGCATTATTTTCACACAATAAAAATTAAACAAGAAACAAGAGAGTTATATTCAGAAAGGGGCAGCTTGCTTTTCGTATACCTGCAACCGAGAATGTGGCCTGTGATTAAAAGGTAATCCAGACGCACAGGACCTCTGAGGAAGCAATTGCTGTGTGGGGAGGGAGGTCTGCAGTCCGGATGGCTCAGTCATCATGGTACGGAAGGCAGTCTCTCAAGAACATGTAAACGAGATGAAGAGCTCTCTCAGAAGGTTACAGCAAATGTGCACCAGCCCTCTGTGTTCTCTGTCTAGGGTCATTTCACTTGTAATGATTCATCTTAATCTTTAAAATTCTGGGAAGCATACACTACATCAGGCAGGAAGTACCAGGTTTCTAAGCTGCCAGACTTTAATATAAGAAAGAAATCCTTTCTAGATGACCACATCTCAAGTCAGAAAACAGCAGGACAGAGTGCAGAGTTATACATGGATTGTTTATTCAAAAAATCCCTAATAACTAACAGAGCGAAGACTGGATTTAGGAAGCTAAATTGAAAACTTATTTTGATGACCTTCAGAAAGGACACAAAAATTTATCCTAAGTTTTATCATATTTGCTTTTTGAAACAAAATTCATTCACTTAACAGGACTGGTTGTTAGGCCTTCACTTCTGCTAGTATCTCTGGGAGATATTCCCTGTCATTTCCACAGATTCTGGTCTTATTTCCAACAGTAAAGGGATTTGGTGGGTCATGTATCTCTAGAATTCTTTCTGTAGTTTGTTCCATGTTATTCATGTCCGCTCTCCTACTCTGTCACTCTGACCCACTTGCCCACCTTAATGAATGGAAATGCCTTGTTCTGATGCAGCTCAGTTTAAGCCACGAAGCTCCAGACCACAGGCAACTGGACCATTCAGGGGCCAAGCCTGTGACTTCCCTATTAGTAGCATCATATCCTTCTTCTTATAACGCGCGCTAAGTCCTACAGGTACCGGAGGTCTTTAAGAAACACGGTGTCACTGCAACAACTGTGTGCCAGCGATAAGCCCACAGATGCGGAGATCCGCAAATACCTAGGAAGTTACTGCACAAACTAATTGAACAACAGATGAAAATTTTGCTCTACTGTTGGTTCTACCTTTCATTCATTCATTTATTTATGCATTCAGCAAGTAACTGTTGAATGGCTGCTATGTGCTGGCCACTAGAAGTATCACAGTGAACAAGACAAATGTGTTTCCTGCAGTCACAGAATTTACAATCTAGTGAAAGGAAGGTACAGAGAAGTTGAGCAGAACCTCACAGTACCTCGTACTAATGCTATTAAAAGAGGAGACTTACAGTGCACTGTTGAGATCACAAAGGAGGGGCAATTAATGTAGTTGGGGTGTGTGTGTGTGTGTGTGTGTGTGTGTGTGGAGGCCAGTCCCCAAGGGCTCCCAGAATTAACTCATAGTTGATATTTAACATACGAGTTTTAGTGAGAGAGCGGTGTGGGGGTGGGAAGAGGAGGGACCAGCATGAACAAAGACACAGAGGCTGGAAAGAACATACCATTAATTCCATCGTGTTTTGACAATCTTTGCATGTTTTCTTTTCTTCTCTGTGACAGAAGGCAGTGTCATGGCCAAATAATTGGGCAAGGTCGTATCTGGACTTGCTGAAAGCTGCCGCCCATAAAAGTTGTTTTCTCTGTTTATAATGGTTAACGGTTTGAATATGTCATTTACTGCATTCCCACTTAAAAATGTGACCAACTGGCAGACAGGGTCTGTAGATCATTGTATTTCCGAGAACCCAGGGCAGCATTCTGTACACATTGGAAGCTTAAGAAATCCTTGTGCTAAACAAATACATAAACAGCAGAGAAAGGTCAGCACCCAAGCTGGAACTCCCAGAATTTTCAAGGGAGTGGCAATGTTTATCCAACAAGGCTTTTTAGCCAGCATACTTGCTTAAGTTTCAACTTTAGGAGCTGAGTCACAAAGATCCTCGTTAAATTATACCTTGGCAATCCGAATAGTCGCTGCCCCTCTGACTTGAGTTAGTTGACTCAATTGGTCAAGGAGGCCAGAATCAGGAGCTTCATGTCCCGTGAATGGTTAGGAAGCCTCAGAGAGAGAAAGACCATGCTTTAGTCTCACACATCAGCCACACCACATGACAGCTGGCCAGGCCGAGGGAAAGAGCATTGCATTCAGCGTGGGTGGGGCCCATGTGATGGGCTAGGCGCTGTACCAGGTGCTGTTGACATGAACATAAATAAGAAGTAGTTCTATAGCCAAATGCAAGTTTGTGAGCCCGATGCACCGTGAGGCCCAACAAAACGACATGCAGAGTTTGGAGCAGAGAAAGGTTCGTTGCAGGGCCGAGGACAGGGCGGTTCATGCCCAAAAAACCCCTGAACTGCCCAAAGGGTTTCAGCAAAGCATATTTAAAGGTCAGGCGAGGGAGGAGGGTCACAAGGTATGTGATTAGCTCGTGCACAATTCTCTGAGTGGTTGATGTTAAAGTAACAGGGTGGTCAACACTATCAACCCGTAGGCGCCATTAGGCCTGGGGGCTACGTGCTCTCAGTCATCAAATAGTTAATTTCTTCCCTTTGGTGGTGGTTTTTAGCATCTTAAAAACTCAGGAAATGTGCATTAGATACAGTTATTTGGGTACTTCAGAGAGGAGCTACAGCAGAGGGTCTGGGGGAAGGGTCTGTCCCCGGGAAGGCCCTGCGGGGTCCTGCTCTGTCACTGCTCCTGCTCCTAAGGTGGACCTGGCACACAGTAATCGTTCAATAAATCTTTGTTTAGAAACTGAGTGAACACAATCCCACCTATTTAGATCAACTTTATTATAAAATATGTTGCAGTTTTGTGTTTATTATGGGACTCTCACTTAGGCAGTGGAAACTTCTGTATCCTTTGAACGCTTTGTAATCTCTGCAAAAGGCAAATTCCTTCTCTGAGGTCGTAAAAGAATCCCTACCATTTTGCAGACAGTAAGAGCTGCAGCTGCGGAAGGGGCCTGGGTCCCCTCCCACGGAGACCGCAGTGTCAGCCCCGGTTCATCACTGGGCCATCACTGGGCGCGGTTGGACGGAAAGGGTTGCTCTGACAGTCACAGCGGGCAGCCATCCGCGAACTGCCGGCATCCCGGGGGAGCGCTCCTCTACAGAGAACCCTCGTATGTCAGTAGCAGGGCTCCACTCCAGTCCTGGGGCTGCCCGACCCCAGGGCTCGCGGCCCCCAGGAAGGGAGTCCTGACGGGAGGGATCAGCGGCATTATTTCCTGATGCAGAGGATGACACGGTCCCTTCCTCTGAAACCCGGAAAATCACGTTCATTATTGTCACAGTGATTCATAAGCATACTTGGAAGAAGGTCTCTCTCTCTCTCCTCGGTAAACATAGTCTCAGATCTCAAGGAGTCAAGTCCTGTTTATCAGCCTCAGTGACACTGATCAGAAGCTCTGACTTGTGGTTTCCTGAGTCGTGAGCAAGCCATTTTGCTTTCAGGGCATTTTCCTTGGGCCTCTTTGGTATGAATTGAGGCCAGGTCTTAGCTATTCCTGGGTGAAGAAATCTGCTTGGTTTCTTCTATTTGTGGATGAATGTGGATGACTGGGTGTGTGAGAGAGATGAAGGGGGTTTCAACCCCTCTGTGAGTGTTAACCCCTGTAGCGATGGGGCAGTAGGGTGGGCAGAGAAGGTTAACCAAATTGTAATGGGCAAGAACAAATCTGACTCCGTATTAGATCTGTTCCTTTAGCTCTAACCCTGTGCTCTGTTTCCTGGGCTCAGTCGTGCTGGTTCTGCACCTTTTGTAAAAGGATGCTGCCCATGGCCTGAAATAGACAGGAGAGCCCATCTGACCTACAGGGGCAGCTGCAAGGACAAAAGATTCTGACACCAAGAAGTTTGCAACAACCAACCACACCCCCTGCCCTTTTTAGTATAAAAGGAGCCTGAATTCTGACTTGGATAAGATGGTTCTCCAGGACATTATTTCCCCTATCTTCTCAGTCTCTTGTCTTTCCAAATCAAGTCATTATTCTTTGCCACAACACCTCATCTCCCAATTTATTGGCCTGCCATGTGGCAAGCAGAACGAGTTTGGACTCAGTAACAGAACTGAATCTTGCAGGACATACAGAAGTTTTGGGGCAAATAAGTGCAGGAAGAAGATCAGGTAGTCAAGACAGAACGCCAGGGAAAGGAAAAAATGTTAGCAGCAGCCAACACTTACTGATGTGTCAGGCACTGATGTGTTAAAAATGTGCTAAGCACCGTTCTACATTCTTTACCTGCCTTGATCTTTTTAATCCTCCCAAAAACTGTATGAGATAGTCTCTAGTATTATTTCTATTCCGGCAGTTGATACACAGAGAGATCGAGTAAGTCGGCCAAACCACACAGCTAGACAGTGACAAAGTCACAATGAGAAGCAGAGCCCATTACATTACAGGACTCCATTACAGGACACCATCAGAAAGATATATGCAAGGTTCAGAGATGAGAGAACAGAACAGGGCTTTCTGGGGGGACATCTTCAGATCTGAAGGGGACAGAGTCATCATGAGGGAACATCAGAGGCAAATGAAAGTGAAGAGATAATGGGCAGGATGCTAAAGAGTCTGTGTACCCTGCTGACGTTTTCACTGAATCCTGAGAGCAATTAAACCCTCAGTCTTTATCCCAAGCTCAGATCTACATTTCATGAAAATGACTGACAGCAGAGGGGAGAGTGGATCACAGAGGGGCCAGTGAGCAGGAGACCGGTAAAGACAGCAGTCTAACCGTACAGGCGATAAACGATGGGGGACCCGACTAAGGGAATAGGAACAGAGAGGGAGGGAGGGAGAGCCACAGGAGCTGCTCAAATGGTAGAATTTATAGAGCAAGGAGGGAAGCTGGCTGGATGTGGAGGTTGACCCAGAAGAAGAGGAAAGAAGGCTGACTTCGAGGTTCAGGAAAAGGTAGAAGCTACGACATTAACCAGAACACGGAATGTAAGAGGAGCGCCTGGTTTAGGAAGAAAACAGCTTGTTCAGTTTGGGAATATTACATTTGAGATGCCTGTTCCCGCCATCGATTGCCACATAACAAACCATCCTAAAACTCAGTAGTTTAGAGTAATAATTTGTGATTGTTGCTCATGATTCTATGAGTCAGCTGGGTTCAGCTGGGCCGTTCTTGCTCGCGGGCTCTCAGACAGTTACTGTCAGATGTTGGCTGGGCTGCAATCTTCTGAAGGCTCAGTTGGGCTGGTTGTCCAAGGTGGCTCACTCACATGGGTGGCAACCATGGCTGGCTCTTAGGTAGGAGTTCAGCTGGGCTTTTCCACCTACACGTGCCTTCTCCACGTGGCTTCTTGCAGCAGGAGAGCTGGGTGACAAGAGATAGAGTCCAAAGAGTAAGCATTTTAAGAGGCCTAGGCAGAAGCTGCAAGGTTTCCAATGGTGTAGCCTTGGGAATCCTATCATGGTCAAGAGTGAGTCACAGGGTCATCCCAGATTTGAGGAGTGGGGACTCCCCAGGGCCTGAAGATGGAGAAGCATATTTCATTGGAGCCCATCTTCGGAGTCTAACACAGTTCCTCTGAGACACTCAATGAAAGCAGTTTAATAAGTATTCGAGTTATGGTTCTCTAGTTCATGGAGAGACCTGGGCTGGGGATTTAGCTGAGAAGACAACCAATATGCAGGTGGTGATTGAAGCCATGGATGTAGACAAGATCTCCCAGGGAGAAGGTGCAGGGTGCAACAAAAATGAGGCTGGGGAAGACCTTGAAACACCAGTATCTGAAGAGTAAGCAATGGAACAGTGACTGCCTAAAAGAGACCGAGAATGCGGAGCTACAGAAGCAGAGAAAACCATGAGAGGATGTGCTCATGCAAATCAAACACAGCACGTAAAGGAGAGGAAAGAGCCAACAGCGCCAGTGCTGCAGGGGTACGGTCCTGTGGGGCCGCAAGACTATTTTCACCAGATTTGACAACTAGGTGGTCTTGGTAGGAGTGGTTTCAGGGAATAGGAAAAGCAAAGAAAAAAGTAAAACAGACCGAAGTGAACTAGACAGTAAATGGTAGCTGAGAGAGAAACGGCAAGAAGCTATCACAAGACATGTAATTGAAGAAGGGTTTGTGTTTTAAGATGCTTAGGGCAAGGTTTCTGGGGTCAGACTGCCTGCCTTTGCATCGATGTGCATTTTAGCTCTCCCCCCCACCTCCCCGCTGTGTAATTTAACTTCTCTAATGCTCAGTTTTCTCTGAAAAGGTAACATTTAAGCTGACACTGGAAGAATGAGCAGGAATCAAGCAGGCAATGGGTTGGGAGAGTAAAGTTTTTCGTTGTGAGTCGGGAACGCACTTGGCTTGTGTGAGGAATAGACTGGAGCGACTGGAGCGAGACACCCTGGCCTGGGAGGTGGTGGGGGGGGATGCGGTCAGGGGAGCAGCATGAGATTGAGCTGAGGAAGAAAGGAGTCCGATCTTTCTAGACTTTTTATTTGGGGGGAATTTCATTCTAAAAGCACCAGAAGTCATTGGAAAACTGTAAACAGAGGAATGACATTATTTGATGCATTTTTAAAAGATCCCTCTGTTTTAAAAATAAACATACACCCACCCAGCAATTCACCAAAGTATTCACCCAAAACAAATGAAAATGTGTGTTTACCGAAAGGCTCATGCTACAAATATTCATAGAAGTTATATTCATAATAGCCAAAAACTGCAAATAGTCCACATATCTATGAATTTAAAAAAGTATAAAAACATTGTAATATGGTTTTAAATGGTTTATTACTCAGCAATAAAAGGAAATGAATTACTGATCCTGCAACAGCATATTACATGGTTCCATTTATTGATATTCTAGAACAGGCAAAGCTAATCTACAGTGGGAAAAAAACTTGGAACAGCATGGATTGCCTGGGAAGGGTATAAGGGAGCTTTCTGAAGGGATGGTTAGTTATGCTTGATAAGGGTTAGGGTTACACAGCTGTCAAACCTCAGCAAATGTAAATTTAGGAATAAAATTTTATATTAAGACAAACAAGACAAAAAAACTATACAAATATTGAAGTCCACTTAATGATATGTCGGCTGAAGTGTTTAGAGGGAAGAATACTGACATCTGCAGTTTCTTTGAAATGCACCCAAATTAAGATGGATTAATGGATGAGCAGACAGATAGATGGATAGACATGTAGTTAAGTATATGTGCTATGGGCTGAATTGTGCCACCTCAAAATTCATGTGTTAAAGTCCTTACCTCCAGGACCTCAGAATGTGACCTTACTTGGAGATGGAACCTTTAAAGAGGCAATTAAGGCACCGTAAGGTCATTTAGGTGCACCCTAATCCAATGTGAGTGGCATCCTTATAAAAAAAGAGATTAGGAAACAGACAACACTGACTGAGGGATAACCTTGTGAGGACAGACAGAAGGTGGCCATCTGCAAGCCAAGGGAGAGACCTCAAAACAAACCAGACCCACCCACACCTTGATTTTGGACTTCTGGCCTCCAAAACCATGAGAAAATACATTTTTGTTGCCTAAGCCACCCAACTAAATAATTCGTTTGCTAGCCAGCCCTAGCAAACTAATACACATAAGTTAAATGTTAATGGTAATCTAGGTGGTAGATGTGACAGTTCACTAAGAAATTATTTCAATTTTGCTGCATATTTCAAATTTTTCACAGTAAAATGTAGGAGGGGAAAGTCACTCTGATCTCTGTGCCCAGTGGATTTAGGGAACAGCTGTGAAAGTTATAAGGAGGCTATTCCAGTGGCCAAAGTCAAGAGTGATGGCAGCTTGTACTGAAACAGGGAGAGTGGATTTGGAGAGAAACAGGCAGATTCTATATTTATGTTGGAGATAGAAAGAGCAGGACTGTCTGAGAGACTGGAAAGAATATGAATGAAAATGACAAAATCAAAGGTGACTGCTATGTATTTCTACAACTGGTGGCCAGCAGTATTTATGAAGATGGAAAATATCAGTTACAGGAGAAAATCATAAGTTTTGTTTTGTTCCTGTTGAGTTTGAAATGCCTAGGGGTTAGCCAAGTGGCATTGTCAAGTAGTAAGTTAAATATAAAATTTGGAGCTCAGAGGACAAAAAATATGCCACCAGTCCAGATACATGGTAAGCATGATAAATGCCCAGTGCTATTTCCAATTATTTTAATTATTAGAGGACAGAGGTAGACCTATCAACATTGTATGTTAGTAGACTGGTGTGTTCTGCCTTAGAATGGAAATGAGATTAAAAATATGCAGTTAAATCTGAGCTGCTGCGTGAAATGGTTAATATAAAGCATATGAACGAGGCCCTGCTTGGACAAAAAGGGTCGGGCTGAGAGAGAGCACGGTGTGTTCTGTTACCTCGTCCATCCCGCCGGCAACGTCACTTCCTCAGACCACCTCAGAGAAATAAGAGTTTACTCTCCATTGAGTAGCTTGCTCTAATGTTTAATAACTGCTGCAGTCACTTGGTTTTCTTTTTTCACTTTGAATTTGTCTAAATAGACAGATGAGAGCTCAAACTATTGGCCCCAGAATGCAGCTCTTTAAAATCCTAACCTATAGGATGACTGTATATTTAAGTTTACCTGACGTGCCAGCGTCCCTGGATGAATTCGCAACGCGGCATTCTTGAACGCAAAAAAGTGTAATTCATTTTAGACATCTTTGTTAGAATTTCGTATTCTTCATCAGATACAGCACCCAGAGAGGGGCCCCTAGATTAACCGTGTAGGCTGGAAAATTGGGGGGAAATGAAAACCTGTCATCCATGCCGTTATTTCAGCAGTGAGCCTTGGGGGAGTAGGAGATGCGTCACTCAGAGCATCTCTGTCGTTGCCTGAGCTGTGTCAGTATCACCAGCTGCCTGACACCACCGTTTGGCGCTTGCTGAAACTCTTGTGTTTTCTTCCCGATCTTTGCATCCCCTCCTCCTTCGTGGAGACAAGATCAGTGTTTGTTCAAACTCAGTGGAGAATAGTAGCAGGCACAATCCTGATTTGGTTTTTCTTTCCACAGGAACAGCTAGTAAGTCACTTGAGGGTGTGACAAAGTGGTAGGCACCACGCTGTGTCATTTCATTCAGCCTTCGTGGCAACAGTCCCATGAGGTGGCATCTACTATTGTCTGCATTTTACAGATGAGGTATCTGAGGTTCCAAGAGGCTAAGTCGTCTGCCCAACTCATAAGTAAGGGAATTGGAGTTCAAAATGAAGGCAGATGGTTGACAGAGAAAAATCTCCTAACTGCTGTGTCTTCAGCACCACTGATGGGAACAACTCCGGAGCCCAGAGGGTAGGGAGGGTTGACTGATCCTCCTGGATCCTCAGCTACAGCCGCGAAGCTACCCAGCTTGTTCTGCCTGTGAGGGCGCCGCTCGATGAGCAGCTCCTGCTCTGTACGAATTCCAAAGCTTCCCTGCCAAGCCCTCCTCCACAGGCTCCTAAGCCTGCCCAACTCCCAGCTTCTGTCTGCAGTGCTTTTGCCAGGGCACAAACCTTCAGATCTCCCCACGTAGCCCTCAAAAAGGAAAGGTGTCTTCCATTCACGCTAAGCTGGAGGTGACATGTGTTGATAGATTTAGCTATTGGAAATTGCAGAGAAAAGGAGAACGAACAGTGAACTACAGAGGGGCACGGAGGGACCAGGAAAATGTTCAGAAATAAGCATGTGGGCTCTGACTTCAAACTTCATCTACCAAGTTGCCGATTGCCAATCAACCCATTCCAAGAAAGAATTAAAGGTGATGTAACCGGCCCGCAACTTAACTCCTTCTACTCTGGAGCCTCACACATCCTGTGTCCAGGACTCCACACAGCTCCCACCTTGCCTCTTGTCCCTCTTGCTACCTGTATGCAATTTACATAGAAAAGCTGGTTACTCGGTGGAATGAGTCCCTTTCCTGGCAAAATCAACAGCTGGTATAAATCAGCGCTCCTCCAGGGCTTTGTTCCCACTGTGCCCGGAGGGGACAGCCTTCTCCACGAGACAAGACGCGGGGCCTGGTGATCACGGCGGGCTGCTCTGTCCCCCTGGCCTCATTCAGACTTTGTCTAAGTCCCACGCAGCCATGAACTGTTTATTCCTTAAGACACTTCAAGAAAGGGCTGAAATAAGTCATACAGAGAAAGGCAGGTATCACACGATATCACTTACAGGTGGAATCTAAAAACATGAGACAAATGAACTTATTTATAAAACAGACATAGACTCACAGACACAGAAAAAAGACTTCTGATTACCAAACGGGAAAGGGATGGAGGGATCAATTAGGAGTTTGGGATTGGCAGATACAAACTACTATATATAAAATAGATAAACAGCAAGGTCCTCCTGTATAGCACAAAGAATTATATTCAATATCTTGACACAACCTATAATGAAAAAGAATATGTGTGTATACATATATACATATGACTGAATCACTATGCTGTACACCAGAAACTAACACAACATTGTAAATCAACTATACTTCAATTTTTAAAAATTTTAACAGAACTTTCAAAAAGGGAGTTACTGGTAAAGAAATCTGCATGGGAGTGGTGGGGTGACCCTATAATGTAAGTCACAAAATCAAGTTAACGCCCACGAAGTGTTTACAAAGGTTTATTCATGTCTATGTTCCACATGAGACCGGAGCTGGATTGAGGGGCAACTCCAGTCTAAAAGGGGAGCCGGAAAACGCCCACTGCTGCCAATTCGCCAAGATGCAGTAACACGGAATAAAGGTGCATTGACCTGACCACTTTTAGAACACTGATTATGAATGGAAGGAACAGTAAGTGTCTCCCAGAAAGGAGTGAAAGAATCAGAGGGACAAGTTAAACCGCCTTATAAGGAGGTAGGAGAGGTTAGCCCCAGGGCTTTTGCTTTGCTGGATGAGATGTGCACATTTGGGTCCAGAGCTGAATTGCTCCAGACCAGGGAGAAAAGGCAGAGCATGCCTACCAAATAGCACTTCGGTTCCTCTTTCTCAGTTTGAAGCCACCAGACCTGGTGTGGTCCTGGAGGGAGAGCCGTATGTGGACACGGGCTGTCCCTGTTTTGTTCAGGACTGTTCCTCAGCATCCAGCTCAGTGGGTCGCCAGAGAACTCACCCTAGAGGCATGCCATTGCTTTGCTCCAGGGGGCGCTATACACAGAGTGCACAGCCATTGTGTTCAGCCCCACAGATGGTACACTGCCTTTAGGGCTGTATACAGTGGCCTCTGAGAGTTGTTGGTTGAGCTACTGAATGAAAAAATGTAGAAGAAAGAGGGATTAACTTTTCTCCAATACTCCTTTCTCCCCACATCCACTTCATTGCCTTAATTTAGTCTTGTGCTTTCTTAATGTGACTTGAGGAGGGCCAGCATGCTCTTTCTGCCTCCAGGCTCCCCGTGCTAATTCATTCTCCTCACTCAGTAGGAGTTGGCTCTCTATAGCAAGATCAGATCATGCCTTTCTTCCAGATCACTTTCTTTCTTAAAAGCCTCTGATGTCTCTCCATTGCCAGTGGAAAGGACAGAATTCTTAGCATGGAAAACAAGACCCTTGTAAGTGGTCCCAAGTTGAGGAGTCCAGCATCATCTCTTACTCTCCTTTTTGGCTCCGTCTTCCAAGCATTGCCTGTGGTCACGTTCGCTACATGCCTTCTCACTTGGGGCCACTGCATGTTCTAACCCTCTACCATGGGTAACATTTTTCCCTTTTTCAATATTGGTATGGATTTTCCATGGTGAGTACATCTTCAAAAATAAATATTTTTGTCAAATTAGATTTTTTTCATAAATCTTTAATTTTCGAACAGTTTTAGATTTACAGAAAAGTTGCCAAGATAGTATGGACAGTCCCCATACACTGCACATTCTGTTTCCCCCATTGTTAACATCTTAGGTGAGCATGATACATTTGTCACAACTAATTAACCAATATTGATGCCTTATTATTAACTGAAGCCCATACTTTATTCTAATTTAGTTCTTACTCATGTCCTCTTCTGAGCCAAGATTCTAGCCCGGATATCACATTACAATTAATTATGGTTAATTATCATGTCTCCTGTGACTCTTCTTGGTTATGACAGTTTCATAAACTTTCCTTGTTTTTGATGGCCTTGACTGTTTTGAGGACCACTGGTCAGGTATTTTGTGCGATGTCCCTCTACTAAAATTTGTCGGGTTTGTGTGTGTGTGTGGTTACACTGGGGTCATGGGTTTTAGGGAAGAGCTCAGAGTGTCACTCTCACGACATGGATCAGGGATCAATGCTAGCAACATGTCAAACTGCTGTTAACCTGCACCCTGATCACCTCGGCTTGGGTAGCGTTGACCAGGCTTCCCTTTGTAAAGTTACTCTGCACCTTTCCCACACTGTGTTCTTCGAACAGAAACCACTCACTACATGCAGCTCAGACTCAAGGACCTGGGACATCATGCTCCGCCCCCTTGAGGAGGGAGCATCTACCTAAATTGTCAATTTAGATTTTAAAAACACTTTGTTCTCTTGAATACCTATTCTTACTCACAGGTTTCTAATAAGCAGTTTGGCTTATTCTCAGTGAATTGTTTTGACTTTGAGCAGTCATGGAATTAGGATAAAAGGGAGCTATATGGTTCAGTTTTCTAATTTCCTTTCTAAGACCTAGCCTTTAAACTAGAATTACTTGCTACATTTTAAATATATAATTTATAGTCTTTATTAAATCTTTACAGATAATAAGGAATACCATCTATTCTTTAGAAAGAGAAGAAACAAAAGACTTGAAATGATAATGATTCGGTTAACAGAAGTGAAAATTATTGATAAACCAAACGACAATTAGTTTACATGTATCTGCCCAGGGAGAGGTGGTAGAGCAATTCTGAGCAGTTAAGAAATACAGTTTATTCTTAAAGTTGCACACACACTTTCTGGCCATCCAAGGACAATTTAGTGCACTTTCAAGAATTTTTTTTTCCCCAAATGCCATTCCAGCTCTTGTTGTCACTTGTGTATCATGACCTAGAGCAGAAAAAAAGGCGACTTTCCTTCACGAGCGCCTGCACTGTATGTTCTTCAATGAACATACTTTACCAAAATAAAGCATCTGCCACTGTCTGGTATCAGATTCACACAGATTATTCTGTTCTTGAATTGGTATGTCTTTGGAGTGAACATCTCTTGGCAAAACATTCGTGTTTACAAAATCTTTGTGTCTGAAAAAACGAACAAACAAATCTACCACCGAAAAAGAATTTTCTCTTAGCCTCCCATAAAAATCAGCTTGGAAAAATGCAGCCAAGTGCATCTAGGTAGTATCTAGTTCATCACTAGCTGTTTCACTGAATTCCACTATTTTTTTCCCCGAGCTAATTTAAGTACAGACAAGGCCTAAATCTAGATCCTTTTAGATTTACAGTAAAGTTTCTATCCCTAAGTGTTTCCAATAACTAAACAGTTAAGACATGGTTCAAATGGCCTGAGTTTGATCCCTGGAATTCCCCCTAGAAGTGCTTTCCCAGGGGCAGAGTTTCCCAGAGGGAAATAAAGAACAAAAGAAATGAAGTAAAACTTTATTTTGGAATTTCTGCATTGGTAAAGAAAGGGAGCTATTAATCTCAGAAACCGTGTTTTAAAGTTGAATTTTCAAAAGCAGAACTGCATGGTACTTATAAATTTAAAATACAGAGAGTGAGAGCAAGAAAACCATTGGCAGCAGAGTGAATGATTTGGGAGCTTCACATTAGTCATTTTGATTTTGAAGTGACCAACTCTAAGAGGCATATTGTGTCCACCAATTATTTCCCCATATTCTGAACAGGTGACACTGGATATGCCTCAGGCGTGGAGCCAACTACATGATCCCACCTGAACTATGTGAGTGACGGCTGACAGTTCTTCCCAGCAACAAGAGTCCCCCTGGAAAGCTCTGTACATCTGTATGTGTTGACACAAAGGGAGAACCACAACTTCTACATTTACAAAACAACGTGCAAAATAAGATCTAACTTTTGGTAAAATATAGAGCTGTAGTATAAATGTCTATATATGCCCCCCAAAAGTCTAGAAAGATCTATACACTACACTGGTAACAGAACTGAATAGTAAGAGTGTGAATGATTTTTATTTTCCTCTGATACTTTATTACAGTTTCTGAATTTTTCTAATGGTACTTTTTTAAACTTTTTTTTTTAAAAAGTTGTACATATAAACCTACTTTTTCTCTTTCTTACTGGAATTTCTTTTCTTTTTCACGGTCATATTTCTCTTAACACAAGTGCAGTACTCACCACCATACCCTTCACTATTTGCAGCTAAGTGGAAGGAAGTTAAACTCTGAAAAAAAAAGCTATTGATGATATGGTATCTGATGGTAACTGGGATCGATTGTAGGCCACATTAAAAAAAATTATAATTCCATTTTTTTCCCTAAAAGAATTTTTAAAGGCCCTTTAAGGTTTATATAACACTTTGGCTATACATGAAATTGTATTTACAGTATCTGTTATCATTGGCGGTCATACACATAACTTGATTTTTTTTTTCCAACAGAAAGAAAAGTATGCAGTGTTCTCTGGTAAATTCACATAACTAAACATCTTGAAATCTCCTGGAGCTGATAAAGTTTATCAGAGTCCCTCTAGCAGGAATGAGGGGAAGTTTATGCTTTTAACAGGCATCAGTTCTTTGTATTCAGAAGACTTTCCAGTGGTTTGGACATTTTTTTAAATTGTAAAATAGAGCGGTTTCTGGCAACAAAACTTTAATATGCATTGACTTTGATACTGCATGAGCCACGGGAAGAATACTGGTGGTCACAAGGGAAAAATGTTCTCTTCATGTGCCCTTAGCTGCTGCTTCTCTAGGCACAGGGCCTTTCCCTGGGTCAGGCACACAGCTCAGGAAGGATGGGCATACACAAAGCAGTGGGGGCGAAGTGGTGCTGGGGGGGCAACCAGTCACATAACCAACCTCAGTCAACTGGGCAATATTCCAGACCCTCTGAGAAATTCATCAGCTGCAGAAAGCCACAAATGTAGAAGTTGAGAACACAGGTTCCAGGACAGTGATTCAACATTTACTGTGCATAGAAATCACCAAAGAGCTAGAGTGTGCCCAAGAAATTGCATCTTTAACAAGTCCTCAGGTATCGTTGGTGCTGCTGCTCTGTGGGTCACACTTGGAGGATAAACAGGGTGAGGGGCCCTGCTCTCAAGTACCGTCTCCACCGCATACTGACTGCAGCGCAGTACACAAGTGAGCAAGCTAGCCCCTACCCTGCTCAGCCAGCTCTGTGGATGGGTAACAGCAGTCCGTGCCCCACAGTGCTGTTAGAAGGATTAAAGGAGAGATGTCCTCTGAGGCTCTTGGCAAAGCACTTGGCAAACATCGGCTGTTATTCTAAATATTAATCGTGTTTTGATATTTTATCTAACCTTCTTGATTTAAAGTTGAGCAAACTGAGGCCCCAAGAGACTGAGTGACTGTCACGAGGTCCCAGAGCCAATGATCAGTGAAGCTGGGATGCAGACCCCAGGCTTCTGGGCTCTCTCATGACACCCAACTGAGTGTGCCCTGGGACATCCTGCAGAAGCTGAACATTTTCAGCTGGTCTCGAACCCACGATCTTCATGTTGGAAATAAATACAAAAACCAGCCTCCAAAGGACACGAGCATCTAATAAAGCTGACAACAGCCTTGCACTGCTCCTGCCAAACTGAAAGAGAACATACTGTCCTGGGTTATCAAAACGGGAAACCAAGGTCGTCCTGAATGAGGAAACTGTTACAGCCCTAATAATACTGACGGGCTGGCATTGCCCCTAGTTCTGGAGAAGACGAAGAGTCTGGCTGGCATTAAACTCATCCCTTGACTCCTGGGAACATGTAAGGGGGACAATTCACAGTCACAACCTAAGCCTCCAACGGGACAACGGGACACTTGGGATAACAGAAAGTTATTGCTGGAGAACTGCCTGCCTTTGGGCTGCTGAGAAAGAAAGAATTCCTTAACTTTGGCTTTAATAAGTACACCATTATGCATATTTTAGAAGAACAGAACAAACCTTCTTTTCCTAGCCGATAGAATGTGATGTGCTTTTCAATATAGCTGCCGAGAAGAGCAGTAAACCCTAGCTGGGCTGTAATACTATGTCTCATCTCTTCTCAAGCCTCCTATCAGCTCCCTGCTTTGGGAAATTGGGACATTAGGGAGAAACAGAGAGCCTTAGAACATTTTCTTCAAGGCAGATCTGAAAGGAATACTTTAGATTAAGAATAACATCAGAAGATTCCAAGAATCTTTACATAATATCAGAAAATTGCTTTGAATTTCACTGAATTGACAATTTACTTCATAGAATTATGATGATGATTAATTTGATTAATATATAAAGAGCTTAATACAGATCCTGGAACATAGAAAATGTTCTATGGGTGTCCACTATTTTAATCAGGAATCATTATGGTGATTTGGTATTATTGTAAAGCCACAGGGTCTACAGACCAGTTCAGATCCCTGTGATTTTCATGACTAAATGTGGTAAAGAAATTTGCTCCCCCAATGGGATAAAGTAGAGAAAGAAAGAGAATGATTGAGGGGAAAAGAAATATTTTGACAATAGAAGTTATATTAAACATGGAAACAAGCCTTTTTTTACAAAGAACTGAATTTGACTTTTGTTTTGGGTGAGTTGTTTTGTCTCGTTTTAATTGGTTAACATATTCTGTGGAGGAACCTTCAGGACTTTTCAAAACCACAGCTGACTGATTTTAGCCTGACATAATCAGAATATGCCCATAAACACACAGTAGGAAGCATGCTATGTCTTTTTTTCCCTGACTTTCTACTTCATTAAAATCATATTCTTAAAAAAAAATCATATTCTTAAAAAATCAAATATCTCACAGGATATTTGTCGACCACATTTATTTCACTAACTGTAGTTTTTTAATGTGTCCTGACATCTTACTGCATTCTGAATGACCATTTGTATCATTTTTGAACCAAACGATTCCACCTATTCATAATTCTAAGGCCCAAATGCATGCATTTTAAGATAATGTTGGAAATATAAAACTATGCAGCTAGTCATGAGTGTAAGTAGTATAAACAGTAGTGTAGTATAAATAGGATTCAGGGCAAGTCAAAAAGTATGCTGATGGAGTTTATATTCCACCTCAGCTGGCTCCTACTGACCCCAAAACCAACGCTCACCCATGGCCTGTACAGCCTGCTGACTTCCTACCAGGGGTAACTCTGAAACTGAAGCATTAGGTAGGATTGTGGTTCAATGGTTCGTTCAATCTGAACTTAGGTAACATAATTTCGTACAATAAGAAGTAGAAGTCAAGAGAAGATGGCTGAGAGAGGGCGAAGTTTTAATGCAAGCTACAAAGCCCCTGCAGAAGAGGTCCATGTCGCATAAACTTGCTCTGTGTTCCCCAGCAGAATTCTTCCACAGCAAACGTGTGCCTTAGACCAACATGTGCTGTTAGCAGGGTATGTCTAGACACCATTCCCGTTTCACTCTGCTGTGGAGGCAAGCACTTTATGTTTTGAAGGTGCTGACTGGCTGCATCAGGTCCAAGGTGTTATTAAATTAATCTAGCTCTTGATGCTACGTCCCCAGGAAGAAAAACTTTGAGGAAATCAAAGCAGCAGCAGGTTATCTAGGCAAATACTTATTTAGCTGTCATGAGCTCTCGGTCGGCGTCCTAATTCTACCACTAAGGGCAAAAGAAGGCAGCTTGATTCCTCAACTTCATCTTTTGAATTCTTACTAAGGAACAAAAAGGACTTTTTTTGGTCTTTATTAAAGTTTAGAAGGAGATAGTGACACATCTTTGATTACAACAATGCTTTACTTCCAGAATACAATAAAGAATTTCTCAGTGGAATACAATGCAATCTTCATCTAAAAGCAGAATTGTGTCCTTCATAGCAGAATTCAGGCAGATCAGCTAGCTAATTCTGGGCCAAATTACAATGATTCATTACATAAAAATTCACTAAGGGAACAAATTATCTTCCTCTAAAAGGCTTCCAGGCCATCTGTCTCAAAGCTCCACTAACAGCTTTGTATTCATCAAAACCTACTTAAAACCAAGGATGCCCTAGGCTCTGAAAGACCAGTGGCTGGGCAGTAATGTAGTGCCACCTAGCTTCTCTCATGAGGGATGTCTGTCCCTCAGTGGATGTCCTTAAATGCCTGAAGAAACTAGACTGGGTTCAACAATGTACTCAAGCTTTATGAAGCAGAAATAGAGAAAGGGGAAAATTTCCCCTTTCATCTTCATGCAAAAACAACTGAACATCAGAACCGGACCCTGGCCCTCGACAAGATCCTCTGCAATCTAGTCCCACCACCCTGTGTAGCCTTTTCCCTTCCCGTCACCCCTCCACTCCGCAGGAGGAGAATATGTATTGCATATACCCGGTGTTTATGGTGATGACTTCCCACAGCGTGTATTCCTCAGCCATCTCAACATATGCCGTCAACAGTCCCACCTCTGTTGTAAACGCCCTTCGCAGCCTGAACGCTCCTCCCCATTTATTCTCCCTTTCAGATCCTTCAAGTCCCACTTCTTTCGTGCAGCCTTCCCTAACTACACCAATGTCTGGTAATCATTTCATCTCTGACCTGCATTGTGTTTTCAGCTCTTCACTGTGTCTTCCGTTACTCTGCATGCAGCTACTTGCCCACTCCAGTTGTGTACAGGAGTCTCCTACTCATCCTGCAAGACAGCGCAGCCATCTACGGCTGTTCTCCACCACACACTCCCTCCTGCAGACAAACTGAGACGCTGCCTCCTTGATGTACTTACCTCTATATCAGGGAATGCATTTTCTTCCTCACCCTATTAGACCCGAAGCAGGGACTGTGTTTTCTGCTTTAAAATAATCATTGATAAATTGTGTTGCATTAATAAATGACTGAAAAAATGAAATAAAGCCTTTTAATTATTTCTTGTGTTACTCATTGTTTCTCCAACCAGTCTACATTCCTTGGGGGCAAGGCTATAGCTTTTAGTCTTTTCATTGCCATAAGCCTGAACACAGTGATTGATCCTGGCCTAAACCCTTTGACTTTATCAAGAACAAAACCAAAAACCCCACATTTCCCCCGTGAGTTGACTCTCCCACCACTCTCTAAAACAAGCAGCTTCCTCTTCCCTCTCTTTGATACTCCCATTCTCACTCCCAGCTAAAGACTTTGCTTTTATTCACTGAAAAATAGAAGCAATTCGAGTTTCTGGCAGAGTAGTTGACCAGAAACTGTGAAACCTCCCTTCTACATAATAACTAAAAATGCTCAATAAATAATTAAAAAAAAAACAACTCTTTGCAAATAATTGGGTGAAATGGCAGGAAAATTAGGGAAATGAGCTGAGGCAACGAGTGAGGCAGGGAAACACACAAGACGTGCTGCAGATGGACCTTCGGCTTCATTGCTCAGGAGGGGCTGGAGATAAAGCCTAGGGTGAGCCCACGGCATGGGAGCTGGGTGGGAGTCTGTCCATACAAAGCCAGGACGCAGGCTGTTCTCAATCTCAACACCTCAGCCAGAGTGATCTTTTTTTTTTTGTAAGTATAGTCAGTTACAATGTGTCAATTTTTGGTGTACAGCACTATGTCCCAGTCACACACATACACACATATATTTGTTTTCACATTCTTTACCATCATAGGTTACTACAAAACATTGAATATAGTTCCCTGAGCTACATACAGAAGAAATTTGTTTTTTTTAATCTGTTATATGTTATTTGTTAGTATTCACAGATCTTTTAAGTGTCACTCAACTGCTCACAATCTTCCAATGACTCCCTATTTCCTTGAGAGTAGAACTCCAAGCCTTTCAAGGCTCTCCGTGACCTGAGGCTCCTCCTCCCTCCTGAACCCCGCCCCTTGCTCCGCCCCTCTCACTCCTCTCCTGCGCCCTGCTCTTCCTCCTCTCCGTGATGTTAATGGCCATACCCTTTTCCACATCAGATGCTTCACTCTTTCTACTTCCCTTTCCCGTTTCCCCCCACTTCGTGTGACTCATCCCTCACTTCATTCAGCTCAGCCTCCGAAAGGCCTTTCCTGTTTGCATTACAGAAATAGACCCCTTGTCCTTTATTCTCCATCCCCTGACCTAGCTTTCTCTCAATTTGCAGCACGATCATGGCCTAAAATTACCCTTCCAGTTTTTATTAAAGATTGATTATCTGTCTTCACCACCCGAATTTGAACTTTATGGGGGAAGAGACTTACTCATTTAGATCAACAAGCCAATCCTAGACTGGGCTTGAAGAGGTACTTTATATTCACATGTAACTTTGCCAGAGCGGCAGGGACTTTGGAAGAAAGAGGTCATTAAGGGAGATGTATTAGTCATTGTGAAATAACTCCTACGATAAATGACCCCCAAAATTCAGGGACTTAACACAGTGAAGGTTTATTCCTTGCTCAGACTAGTCCTCACGGCTGTCCCTAGTCACCACTGGTTAGCCAGCTCCCTCTGTCTAGGGGCTTCATATCCCCCAGGACTTTGGAGTCCTCCACTGTATACTTTGCATCTGACCAGACGCTGAGAAACTAACAAGAGCATAGAGGATTATCCAGGAGGTTTTAGGGGTCAAATCTGAAAGTCACATTCACCCACATTCCTTTCATCAGAGTCCACTCACAAGGTCCTGTCTAACTTTGAGGGAGTCTGGGAAAGCAGTCTCACTGATGCCAGAGGGACAAGAAAGTGGGATCTGATGAACACACAGCATCGTAGGGTCTGTCATGACATGTAACCAGCGGGCAATGCACAGCTGAAGTGCAAAGGAAGAGAAACTTACCCTGGAATGGTGTTCTAGGGGAAAGGAACAGCAGATGCAAAGGCAAAGAGGTGTGAAAAAATAATAGCACATTTTAGAAACTTTAGATCGTAGATATGGTTGTATCCATTGTGAATGTACAGTGTGAAATGGAAAGGCAAAAGGTTAGGGAAATAGGCAGAATTTAGACGATGAAGGAGCCTGTGCACCAAGACAAAGGATTCAGACCCATCCTGAGGGTACCAGGAGCCACTGAAGGATTTTAAAGGCAAGAGTTGGAAAATAATATGATCAAATGTGTGTTATTGAAAGATCACTCTGATGGCTGTATGGAGGATGAATCTGAGAAAGAGAGAATGGAGACAAAATAATTAGATGGAAGTTGTTGCAGAAATATAACCAGAATTGTTGAGGGATGGGAATCAAAACTAAGATAGGAGTTACATCATGCTTGATAAATTACATTTTCTTTCTGGAAAGTCTCATGAGTATGTTTATTGTCTTTGATGAGCTGAAGACTCTGATACTAGTCCTGGAGCTTAGAAAGCCATCTAATAGAGGTTAGCAAAGTCACACTTTAATTAAATCTCTAATTGGATTTTTCATGCCTATCATTAAAAAACAGAGGTCAGTCTAAATGGATGAAGTGATTTCCAATCGATGCTATGAGATTACCTGGGGGCCGGGGACAGTAAAAGGTGTGAGTGAACGAATGTTCACTTACCTTGACAGTTTGTGTAAGAATGGGGAAAACTGATGCCCCCAGTACTCATTGTGACAATACAAGTCTAATCCAAGAACAGATGGGCAGGATGGACTGTTCATCACAAATGGTATTCAGTACCACCAGATAAATTAATATCACATCTCAGTGAAACTGAGCTTTAGCTGTTTCTGCAACCACCAACATTTTTGTATTTTTCTCCTTAAAATTAACTATAAATGTTTCCATTTCCTTGAATAACTACTTATCCATAATATTAATTCTCTTTTCTTTGGTGGGAGTGGGAGGAAAATCATATTTTTTAATTTTTAAAATTCGTTTCAGTTTTATTGAAGTACAATTGACAAAAGTTGTATACATTTAAGGTACACAATGTGATAGTTTGATATATGTATTCATTGTGACATGATTACTAAAATCAAGTTAATTAACACATTTATCACCTCACATAGCTACCATTTCTATTTATTTGTTTACTTTGGTAGGGTGAGAATACTTAGGATCTATTCTATTAGCAACTGTCAAGTACAAAATACAGTATTATTAACTAGTCACTATGCTGTACATTGGATCCTAAGAATTTATTCCTCTTAAAACTGGAAGTTTGTACCTTGTAACCAATATCTCCTCATTTTCCCCACCTTCCAGTCTCTGGTAATCAGCATTCTACTCTCTGGTTCTATGAGTTTGACTTTTTTAGATTCTACATAAGTGAGATTATTCAGTATTTACCTTTCTTTGTCTTATTTTATTTAGTATAATGCCCTCCAGGTTTATCCATGTTGTCACAAATGGCAGGATTTCCTTCCTTTTTATTGCTGAATAATATCCTAGTATGTACAAATCCCACATTTTCCCATTAGGCTGTGGGTTGTTTCTATATTGTAGCTATTATGAATAATGTTGTAGTGAGCATGGGGGCCCAATACCCTTTTGAGATCCCGATTTCAATTCTTTCGGCTATATGCCCAATAGAGGGATTGCTAGAGCGTATGCTAGCTCTTTTCTTTATTTTTTACAAACCTCCATGCTGCCTACCATAGTGACTTAACCAATTTATACCCTCATCAACAACGTACAAAGATTCCTTTTTTTCCCCACACCTTCACCTACATGTATCTCTTGTCTTTTTCATAATAACCATCTTAATAGGTGTGAGGTTGTGGTTTTGATTTGCATTTCTCTGATAATTAGTGATGTTGAGTACCTTTCCACATATCTGTTCAGGAAATCTTTGGGAAAATGTCTATTCATATCTTTTGCCTATTTTTTAATCAGTTTATTTGGTTTTTGTTATTGAAAAAGGCTTTTTCACTGAAAACTGTAAGACACTGATGAAAAAATTTGAAGAAGACACAAAGAAACGAAAAGACATCCCATATCCATGGATTGCAAGAATTCATACTGTTAAAATGTCCATACTATCCCAAGTGATACAGAGAGTTAAGTGACCCTTATCAAAATTCCAATGGTACTTTCCACAAAAATAGAAAAAAAAAATTCTAAAACTCACATGGAACACAAAAGACAACAAATAACCAAAGTGATCTTGAGAAAGAAGAGGCATTACACTTCCTGAGCTCAAACTTATACTACAAAGCTATAGTAACCAAAACAGTATGGTACCAGAATAAAGACAGACTCATAGATGAGTGGAACAGAATAGAGAACCCAGAAATAAACCTCCCCATATTCAGTCAACTAATCTATGACAAAGCACTAAGAATAAACAATGGGGAAAGCATAATCTCCTCAATAAACTGTGTTGGGAAAACTGGATAGCCACATGCAAAAGAATAAAATCACACCTTTGTCTTACCCCATACACAAAAATCAATTCAAAATAGATTCAAGATTTGAACATAAGACCTGAACCCATAAAACTCCGAGAAGAAAACATAGGGGAAAATCTCCTGACATTGATCCTGGCAATTATTTTTGGACTTGACATCAAAAGCTCAAGAAACAAAAAGAAAAATAAGCAAGTAAGAGTACGTCAATCTACAAAGCTTCTGCATGGCAAAGAAAACAATCAACAAAATTAAAAGGCAACCCATGAAATGGAAAAAAATTTTGCAAACCGTATGTCTAAAAGGATTAATATCCAAAATAATTTTTAACTAGAATGAGTAGATGTGCAACCTAAACATTTTAATGCCATTGGAAGAAAAAGAGGAGGAAAATTAGTGGGGATTTTTTTCTATTCTGAAAGAAAAAATAGAAGCATTCTACAAAGGAGAAGGCAAATTAAAGCCTCAGCAACACATTTTAAAAGAAACCTTTACAAATCTAAAATCATTTTGTATGATAATACCTATTATATTGAAATGATAGAGTTATGGGTGAGTGACTTATTTTTCTGTACCAAACTCTCTGTGTAGGTACATTACTTGTATAATAAAAATCGAGTAAAGATAGACTCACTTTGACAAGTTAATTTGCTTGTAAAATTATCAGAGATTCCTGAGTTCAAATCTTTACCATTTATGTGACATTGAGCAAGTTAATATCATTCTTACCATTATTATTACTAACATTACCATTACCATTAGTATTATTAAATAGCATTCAACATGCATTATGTGCCAGTCATTCTGTTAAGCATTTTATATACATTACCTCATGTTAGTGTGTCTTTCTTTGTTTTGTGTGTGTGTGTGTGTGTGTGTATGTGTGTTTTGTAAGGGGTAGTAATTAGGTTTATTTACTCTTAGGGGAGGTACTGGGGGTTGAACCCAGGTCCTTGTGCATGATTAGCATGCACTTTGCTACTTGAGCTATACCTTCCCCCCGTGCATCTTTCAAAATACACTTTCTCATTTATTCAAAAAACTGATAATAACACCTACTTTGTAGGACAAGTATGAAAGATCAGATGATATTATATATGAAAAGCACATTGTAAACTGTGTGACATTATGCGTGTGTTGGTTTTAATCTTCGTATATTCTGATTATAAAGAACGTTCCAATTATAAATACCAGTTTACCAAAGCTTTGCTTTTCGAAAAACAGTGGTGGGAGTGTCCCACCATGGCATTTTAAGGCATTACTCTCTTTTAACTATAACTAATTTCCAAGAAGCAGGTATAATATTAACTGAAGCAAAAACTGTTATTTGGGTTTTAGATTTTCCCCAGTTCAAAAGATGCTAAAAGCACTTATTGCCAGAAAAGTGCTAGGAGGAGAGTGGGGTGGGGGGAACGTTCCCAAAATCCTTGAACACAGAACAATGGGACTGTGTGCTGAGCTCTTCCTCACCAGTCACTGTAGTTTCTGGTGCTTTGCTTTCATGCTCTTCACAGACTTCCTAAAATGACTGTGTATTCACAGTGAGACAAGCTTCTTTTCTTTGCTAGCTTAATTTCCTTTATAAAGCATGCAAATTTTTTTCAGACTGCAATAAATGAAGGTAAGAATAAAAGTTGCCTGTGTCCAGAAAAGGCCTAACCACATGCTGCTGAAAAGATTAACTTAGCAGAATGCTGGACTGTATTTCTGGTTCAAATTTGGGGCCTATGTTCTCTGTGGCATCCCCTGAAAAACAGAACGTTTTGTCATCAAATTCCTTAAGCCAAAAACTAAGAACTATACTTCAGCCGTCCTCTTCCTGATCTTTCACATCTGTCGACAGACCCCCGTGTTTCTATCCCAAAGGCATTTCCCATTTCTAACTCTGCCTCTTTTCTTTCATCCCTGAGAGATTATTTGTCTCCCACTTGGTGCTCAGTTTTTCTCTCCCATTTTCACTCTGTTCTGGGATAATTCCTTCAATTCAATCTCTTAGATCTATGTTGTCCAATATGGTAACTGCTAGCCACAGGTGGCTACTGAGCACTGGAAACACGTTGTCTGGAAGGAGATGTGCTGTAAGTACAAAATACACACCAGGTATTCAAATACTTAGAATGAGAAAAAAAAAGAATGCAACAATCTCATTAATAAATGTTTATATTGATTACATTCAAATTGATAATATTAGGGGTTAAATAAAATATACGTTATAGCTCATTTCACCTGTTTGTTAACTTCTGAAATGTGGCTACTAGAAAAATTTAAATTATATATGTGGCTTTTTTGGTATTTCTGTTGGGTAGACCTGTTGTCCATTTCTAATTCCATTGTCAGCTCTTCCACTCAAATTTTAACAGAGGAGCATGCAGTATTTTGGAAACCAAGCTTTAAATTCCCTAAAGCTCTTTAGTGTGTTCAAGTTGCTTCTTTTTATAGCAACTATTCTTATTTTGTGAGTTTAAAAGCTTCTCAAATCTTCCTGGAGATAAATGGAATTTTTTTTAAATTCCTATATCCTGTACTGTTTCCTCAGGATTTAGTTTCTCCATTTTTCCCTCCTATTTTGAAGTCTCTTTCATGTGGCTGGTTTCTCCTCCATATCTAAAATCAGGTATTGGTGGCTGCATGCTGTTTTCTCAGCCCAAGAGAGATGGCATTTCCCTTTGCAATGAACAAAGATACTGATCAATGCAATCCTACATATGAGGGGTGAGCAGGGACATGGGGCCTGGCTGGCTTCTCTTTAGGGCACATGAAGAACTTGCCTTTTTGGTTCAGAGAGTCCTTTTGATAACACCTGGGGCACTGCCCTAATTATCTCTCTGGCCCCAACATTTACCTTGGAGCTCCTCAAGGTATGTAATCTATTCCCTCTGAAGTTTTCAGGTTATTACAAAGAATCATTTTAACTTAAAAACTTGATTCTAAAACTTGCTACAGACCACAGTCAACAGAAGAAAAAAAGAGAAGAAGAAAATATGAGATATTAACAAGGAAGAGCTTTCAGACTTACCCAGGCAGTTAGAGCTATGGCTTCTTCCCATCAGCCCAAACCTCACAAGTAGGCAAGATAAGAAACAGATGAGGGACATCAACTGTCCTGATCTCTGATGACGGATGTCTAATCCCCAGACTTGTCCAAAAATGATTTGAGCTGTCTTGGCGTTCTCCTCATGGATAACTTTGCACTGCGTAAATAGGAGAAGAAGTGAAAGTGTCAGCATGGTTAAAACGGATGATTTCTAAGGTCCAGTCTAGAGGCTGAATCAAGAACATCCTGGGGTTTATCAGAAATAACACTGACCTGGGAACCTAGGCATAAAGTCCCAGACTGCCTGGGTCCAGCGGACTTCCTTGTGGCTCAGTTGCCTCGTCTATAACAGGAGTCAGTAAAAATTTTCTATAAAGGGCCAGATGGTAAATGCTTTAAGTTCCGCAGAGCCCAATAATTTCTTTGGCATTTTATTCACCTCTCTCTCTCTTTCTCTTTTTCATGCAATGTTCTAAAAATGTAAAAACCATTCTTAGCTCTTGGGCCCTATGAAAACAGGCCACAGGCCATAGGTTGCTTGCTCCTGATCTGCAGAGATTGTAAGAGCGCTACTGAATAGCTTGTTGTGGCTGTTCAAAGAGTCAAAGACGTAAAGCACTGGAACACTGTATGGGAGGCGCTCAATGACTGGCCCATGGAATGCTCACTGCTGTAGTTGTTATCACATCCTTAGCATCCAGCTTAGCACTGGGAACACATCATGGCCTCAATAAATGGTTCTTAAATAAATAAATGGATAAAGGAAGGGGCTTGGACTCAATCGTACCTACATTCTCTGCAAGCTGTGCACTTCTAAAGCCTTCTTGTCTCATGATGCACATTGCCACCAGGCACGCTGTGTCTTGACCCAGTGCTTGAGGGAAAGTCTGGTGAGAGTCAGAGGTGAGGCTGAGTAAGGCTGGCAAAAATACTGACTCGCCCCAAAAAATGTTTCTGTCTATGAGACTGAAATAAAAACTTGAGCAGCGACATGGAGAGACCTAGAGATTATCCCACTAAGTGAAGCAAGTGGAACAGAGAAAAACAATATCATGTGATGTCACTCATATGTGGAATCTAAAAAAAAATGACACAAATGAACTTATTTACAAGACAAAAACAGACTCACAGACATAGAAAGCAAACTGATGGTTACCAAAGGGGAAAGGGGGAGAGAGATAAATTAGCAGTTTGGGATTAGCACATACAAACTACTATATATAAAATAGATAAACAACAAGGTCCTACTGTATAGCACAAGGAACTATATTCAATTTATTGTAATCAGCCATAATAGAAAATAATCTGAAAAAGAATATATATATGTATGTATATACATTACATATGTGTATATACATATTACTGAATCACTATGCTGTACACCGGAAACCAATACAATATTGTAAATCAATTACACTTCAATTTTAAAAAAGACAAATAAAAAGTTGAAAGGCCGAAAATCCTAGAAAAGTACTTTAAAAATCAGAGTATGATTTTGTTACATATATTCACGCAAAGTACATGTTGCTAATTGATTTTAGAAACCCTGTTTTTTCTAGTGAAGTGAACTACCCCATGGAGACTTTTGACATTATCTCATGAAAAATTTTATGAATTTACAGTAACCTAATTTGTACCCACAAGTGGCAGAAGTTAATTAAACACTGGTTAGTGGGGAGAGGGGGGAGTTAGATAAAAGTGGTCAAAAGATACAAATTTCCACCTATAAGGTAAATAAGTACCAGGAATACAATGTGCAACATGATGACTATAGTTAACACTGCTGTATGATACATGTGGAAATTGTTGAGCAGATCCTAAGAGTTCTCATCACAAGAAAAAAAATTCGTATCTCTATAAGAAGATGACTGTTTACTGACTTTATTGTTATAATTTTTTCACAATATATGTAGGTCAAATCATTATGCCGTATACCCCAAACTTACTTGCTACTGGATGTCAGTTATATCTCAATAAAACTGGAAGGGAAAAAATGAAGGTGCACTTTCCCTTCCTCCATCGAAGGCTGTACCAACAAGTTAAGATGACATAGCTCAATTATCAAACTATTAAATGTCAGTTAACATCTTTAGAAACTGAATGTAAAATGAACTAACATTGCCTTGTTATAACCCCATTGTGTAGAAAATTAAGTTTCAATGCTTAATGAATTTATGAAAACACAATTACCAAGTTACTACACTTGGAGAGGTGATTAATAATCATATTACTGTCTTTTTTTTTTAAGAAAAGAAAAAAAAGAAAGAAAGACTGTCTTTTTTCTAAGCCAGTGATTCTCAAAGTGCAGACCTTGAAGGAACAGCA